>NW_027176594.1:18595741-19015898 GCF_023349555.1 Cebidichthys violaceus
TATTGGCAGACAGGGTTGAAAGATCAATACAAATTTTCTCTGATGATCGGTGAAAAAATTTGAAACGTTTACGTGACGTAGACGCAGGAAACAAAGTTGAATAATATTAAGTTCACAAAAATGCCTCAGCAATAAAACGTACAAACTGATTAAAAAGCCTCTTTGTGGATGTTTTGTCATATAAAATGTACAAAAATGTTCCACGTTCCTTCATATTGAACATGTAAAATGATGCCAACTCACACCACACGTCTTTAATTTACTGTATTTTGTATTCACTACAATAATCCCCACACAAATGACAAAATGCTGAGTTGCATAGAAAAGGCTCTGCAAACTTTAGTTTTCTCGTTTAATTAACGACATCAGACAGATCACGTCTGAACTTTTATCAAGCAAGAACACATAAGCGTAGTTTCCAAGGTACAAATACATACAAAACACCACAAATGGAACACCATGAACTCTTGGTACTATAATTTTGATGCATTACTGTGTATAATTCATCCAAATGCATGGACAAAATCACACACATCCTACTTGTAAGTGATAGAGATACTTTAAGTAAAACACAATTGTTATTATCATTTTTTATTTTTTTAGTTGTTGTAGTTGTAATAGTAGTCATTTTGTTATTACAAGGGATATTTTATGTATTTCTTTTTTGCCTTGATATTGACACCAGTTGATTTAAAACATTACAGGATGCACTACAACGCAACTTCAGAAAACAAGCACCAGAACAGGTGGCTGGATCGTTTTTTTTTTTTGTTCCAAGGTCAAGCAAACATGGCTGAGAACCCTTTAAAGTGAACAGACATGGAAATAACTGGAACCTACTTATATGAAGATCATCCCATCAAAACTACATTTTATTTGTTTATATATAGTTAAAGAATTACATGCTTTATACTGTGATGGTATTTTGTAATCCTGTTAAATTTCAACAACTTCACACAGGATAACCTCTCATCTGCACAGTGTCCAGGCAACACACCAAGAATGTCCTGAAAAAATAAACAGGATGGAGATGCAATATAAGACAGATGCATCGTGGGTAACTGATGGGTGATGGTTAAGACTGTTTGTGAAAGGCAGTAAAAAGCAATGAAAAGGTTTCACTGTATTGTCCTTAAGCAAGCCCAGTCAAACTATCGTCAGCATGTAAATGTGAGGCCTCCTTTAATCCACCTGCGTGCCTTCAAAGTAACTGTGCTATTTCAGCACACTGGTGACATGCTGTAAAAAGTGAGGGCAATGGACAGTTTGTGTAGAAAGCACAGTCCAAACAAAGATACGCACAGTTTTTAAACTACCATCCGTTGTTGTACACACCTATCAAGTACAAGAGCTTTCAAACACTCATCCCAAATGTTTGCCTGCATGTATTTGTTACTTTATCTACATACTCACATATGTAAATGCTAAATAAATAAAAAAGAAAAGATCAGAAAAGGTGAAAATTCTCCGTGCGCTCTTCATATGTACGCTGATATTCTCAGAGGCATGTAGCCTGGAAGAGACTGAGTGGCATTATCTGTGGATCGGCCAACTCCCAGAAACAAGAAAGGGAATCAAAGCAGTGGAGGAGAGATGGGGAGGGGCGGAGGGGGCGAGGAGATGCATAGAGAACTTCAAAGGTGAACACAGAGTTCATACAGATATGAGGCTCAGACAACAGGGCAGAGCCCTCACAGGCTAAGAACTGAGAACATACACATAACATACTCTCAGTGGGGGGCAAAGCTGGCAATACTGTCCACAATAACATCCTTCATTCTCGGTGTGTGTCTGCGAGTGAAGAAGCCAGCTGGCAGGCAGACAAAAGGAGGAGGAGTTGGGGGTTTTAGGGGTCCAGTGAGGACTTTAGAGGGTTGGGTGGGTGTTGTTGTGGGGGTGTGAGCCAGGTATCAGGTGTTACTGGTTCTGAGAGGCCCCCTTGCATGGGCATCCTATTCACCTGCTGCCCGGGCCTGGACAAAGGCTGGGGCTCTGGGGCTCCGCTGGGCCACAGACAGGCCAGGTAACACTAGAAGGTCTTAATGGCTCCAAGGTGAAGGGAAGATGGTTAGAGGAAGATTACATGGGAAAATGTTGGGTGAAAAACGAAGCTTTTTTGGGGATCTGAGGCTCCACCATCGACACAGACAGTCACCTTTTTCCCATGCAGCCGGGGTTTAAGCGCAATGCTTCACAGAAACCACATGATATTGTTGGTACAGAATTTTCTGTATTCATTTGTTTAACAAACAACAAGGTGGAAATCAGAGTGAATAAATCAGCAGTGCTAAACACAATGCCAGTATTGTGCTGAAATGTACAACAAAGTCCTTATTGAAAGAGTGAACATAAAAGTGCACATGCTTCATCCGTGTGCGTGCTTATCACAGTAGATTGTGTACGAGTGATTGTGAAACTGATCCCTCTTTTAGCGCCAGTGTGTCCCCGTGCAACAACAGCAGTGACATTTATGAAAGAAAAGACGTGTTGATTTCTGCATTGTTCTGTACATTTTACTGCAGACACATACCTACTGCAGAGGGCTGAATCCAAACAGTAATTACCATACCTGACTGACAGACAGACAGACAGACAGACAGATGCGTGCGTGCGTGTGTGCGTGTGCGTGCGTGCGTGCGTGTGTGTGTGTGTGTGTGCGTGTGCAAATAATTCTTCTTGTTTGCTGTAACTCATAAAGACTTTTTTAGAATTGTAAAATGGCGCTGAGACAAAAGTAATACACCAAAGTACACTGATTATAGTATGTACATTTAGATTCACTACAAAACACTTTTGTATTGTATATTTTAATTTGCACAGCAGGAAGAGTGGGGAGCTCAAGTAATTTGGCTTCATTTTAAACATCTGACAAACAAAAACTGACAAAACTCTCATAGAAACAAAGATGTTCCTTAACACCATTCTACCCGCAAATCCACAACAATAATGGTTTACAATCACAGTTTTTTGGGGTGTGTGGGATGTATTGTCTGCGTTCCTTTTTAACAGCCATGCTTTCCAAAAAAGGGTTCTGTGCAAGAAAAGGGTCCTTAATGGAATCACAAAGAACCCTTGAAAACCCTTTCTCCAAAAAAGGGTTCTCCAGAAGCAAATGGTTCTGGGTAGAACCTCAGCCCTTCAGGAAGAACCTGTTCGGAACCCTTATTTCTAAAAGTGATACTTCCACTGTTTCCAGTGATGCTTCCATTCTAACAAGTGAAATAATTTTAGTTCCCAATGGCAGATTTTAACATTTAATTATAGATAGGGCTGTTTTTTCAGTGTTGTAATAATAGAATAATGTAGTTGTTTGTTTGTGTTATTTAGATGTCAGATTCTTGGCCACATCTTTTATTTAATTCTCTCTCTGAGCAGGACTATATGGCCAAAAGGTCAATTATCATTAGTTTTTAAAAGTGTGTGTGCATTTTTGTGTGTGTGTGTGTGAGAGAGAGAGAGAGAGAGAGAGAGAGAGAGAGAGAGAGAGAGAGAGAGAGATGCACTGTAGGTAGGATGGAAAAAGTAGAGACATCAAAGAGCAATGGAAGAGAGAAACAGCTGGTCAGTGTGTGTGTGTGTGTGTGTGTGTGTGTGTGTGTGTGTGTGTGTGTGTGTGTGTGTGTGTGTGTGTGTGTGTGTACATGAACACACCTTCAAAGGGGACCCTAGATGTGCCAGCCCACCTGACTTCAAGCATCGGTATAGGGACACATACACTTATGCATACACTCTTGCAAACTCACAAACACACGCACACATACTCTGGAATAAACACACAGTGAACTCTACTCTCACATACACACTGTATATACAAAACCTCACCTGTCACTGTGTGCATGTGCCTGCATGTGTGTGTGTGTGTGTGTGTGTGTGTGTGTGTGTGTGTGTGTGTGTGTGTGTGTGTGTGTGTGTTTCTTGTCAGCGATTAAAGCACACTAAAGTCCCACACAGATAAATCACCAGTTCTGTGGATGTTCAGGGGTGTGCACGTCCTGACATGTCCAGACTCAACGCTCCACAGCTGGGCAGGATCGGCCTGGATCCAGCCTCTCTGGAGGAGAGAACCAGACTGGAGTGAGATGGTGGAAAGAGGAGCAAACCGATGAGGCCGATGCTGTACATAGTTTCTGCACTGTTGCTAGAAGAGCTTGTTTCAGAGGAAACGAATGGGGAACTTTGGTACCCAGTAGTGTACCAAATGTCTTCTCAATAATACTGCTCGCTTGTTAACTGTCACTCTCTTTGCCTCGGCTGCCGGCGGGTCAGAGGCTTTGCCCTCATAAATCTTAGTCGTAGTGTTGAAGCATGTGATCTACGGTGTCATTTACAGCTTTGTATGGTGATACGACAAGTGACAGAATTACTGAATGGGGCTCTTGATGAGCGAACACACTGCTTTCTTTCACTTCCAAGGTTCGCCAATGAAGAGCAAAAATATGATACACTGCTTCTCTGGAGAGAAAGAGAGTGAGTGTGTGTGTGAGTGAGTGCATGTGCTTACCTGCGCTCATGAGTGTGTATATCTAAGAACAACCTGAGTTGACGAGGTTGTTTATCTGCTGGCAGGTCAAAGCTGCTTGGAAGTGGTAAAGAGTACACACACACACACACACACACACACACACACACACACACACACACTGTTTTAATAGAGCCGCAGTCTGGAAAGGAAACTCCCTGGCTTAGAAAGGCAGTGATCACTCATATCCTGATCTTCTGATAACAACATGTGTGTGGTTTTGTGTGCGCGTGTGTGTTAGTGTGTGTGCGTGTTAGTGTGTGTGCATTTGCATGATTCTTACAGTGCTCTTAGGTCTCTATTGCCATAGTTACTGTCTGTATTCGTTCGTGAGGTAGCCTACGTATAAGACGAGCATTCCATTGCTCTGCTGACATTTATTCTGCACACACACACACAAGGACGGATGCTTTTCAAAATATTGTCCGTCACCTCCACATGTCGTAATGACTCAGGTATGGATACTGTCATCGCAGCACCTCTCTCTCTCTCTATATATATGTCTTTGTTGAGGTCTCTCTCTCCTTTTAAAGAGAAATTATCGGTGAGGCAGAGGTGACACAACCCCAAAATAAGACATGATCAGATACCTTCTACCTGTGTGCGTGTTTGTGTCTGTGTTCGCACAGCAGCTGTGACTGGTAAGAACAAGCCCACTGAGTGATAACATTAGTTCACTTGTGTAACCAGTGATTTCATTGTTACATGCACGCTATAGTTTTATTAGGGCAATTGTTGTTAACTGTCGTGTAAGTTATCCTACTTACATTAAGGTGACATGCAAAGTACGCAATTAAATTACTCAAACTCTTTGCTGAGGCTTTAAATCATATTTTTTCACATTAACGAGGGATCGGGTGAACATGTGTAATGAACTTTATTGGTTTATTAACTCTGTTGCCCTCAGCATTGTTTTCATTGAAATGCTTTAAAAACAAACGTTGTACACTACCAGCTCAGTACCAAACATGAAGACAGATACTGTTAGCAACTAGCCGTTGAACATAGTTGAGCATTTCCCTCAGGAGTTGGTTGAGACCCAACACAGAGCTAAAAGACTGAGAATGAATATCGGACTTACATTTACCAGGTGGCAAGAAACATGTTTCCAAAGTCATGATGATGTTGCTCTGTTTAGGTGAAAATATGTCAGAGTTGGGTTCACACCTTGTTTCGGCAGCCTCCAAGAGGCCAAGAAAATCTGTAATTGATTTGTGCTAATCAAGTTTTTTGGTATTAAACCACCTTTTCAAGTGGCCGAAATGGGTTCCCTCAGGAGGGTGGCGGGCGTCTCCCTTAGAGATAGGGTGAGAAGTTCGGTCATCCGTGAGGGACTCGGAGTAGAGCCGCTGCTCCTTTGCGTGGAAAGGAGCCAGTTGAGGTGGTTCGGACATCTGGTAAGGATGCCACCTCGGCGCCTCCCTAGGGAGGTGTTCCAGGCATGATCGGCTGGGAGGAGACCCCGAGGGAGGCCCAGGACCAGGTGGAGGGACTATATCTCCAAACTGGCCTGGGAGCGCCTCGGGATCCCCCAGTCAGAGCTGGCTGATGTGGCACCGGGAAAGGGAAGTTTGGGGTCCACCTGTTGGAACTGTTGCCCCCGCAACCCGATCCCGGATAAGCGGTTGAAGATGAGATGAGATAAGATCTTTTCAAGATTTCTTTCTTGAAAAGGGTTCAAAAACCCTTTCTTCAAAAAAGGGTTCTTCAGAAGCTAATGGTTCTGGGTATAACCTCAGCCCTTCAGGAAGAACCTGTAGTAAGAGTGTACATGGTGGTCTACTCAATAGTCACACATTTGCTGCGTTAAACATCACTGCTCTTTGCTCCTGAGGAGTAATGTTTTCTTTGAAAGGAGAGTTTTAATCTTTAATGATGTTAGTGGATGTGCTCTTTGCTTCAGGTGAGGCTCCCACCTCCATTAAACAAATGTCTTGAGATGATCCCTTTAAATATTCTACTCAAGGATCTCCACCGAGTCCATTGTTTGACCTCTGTATTTTTGGTATGACATTGTTGCATCAACATATGATGTACAGTACATACATCATAGTACATATAATATTAATATTCCAAAATCCAGACCAGCTGAGCCTTGTCTGTGTGTGTGTGTGTGTGTGTGTGTGTGTGTGTGTGTGTGTGTAAGGATTAGTCCTTCGTGTTTGTACCGACAGCTACATGTTTCATAAAAGAGCAACAGATAAAAGCATCGAGGAAGGCTGTGTTGTTATGAAGCCATGTTTTGTTCTGAAAATCTGGCAACTCTTCAGCCTGACTGTTGTCTACACCTCTCCTAGCTAAGAACACAGTAACACACACACACACACACACACACACACACACACACACACACACACATACACTTCTTGCTTTGAGAGAAGGTGTAATAAAACTTCCCTGTCAGTCTTTCATGTGTGAGGCTTAAGAGCTGTCACACTAACAGGAGGAAACCACCATGCTTTGATAGGCCGTCCATATGGAACGGAAATCTGCACACAGCATGCATGGACGTGTGTTGGTGTATGTGTGTGTGTGTGTGTGTGTGTGTGTGTGTGTGTGTGTGTGTAAGTGTGTGTGCGTGCCAAATACTCTCAGGTTTCATTGCTCAATAAGGCCGCTTGATATCTGTATTAAATAGTGGTGCGGCTAAACAGCACCGACTGATTGTTTGAACTCTGCAGGACGCTATGTATCATTGTATCAAATTGCATATCAATTTGGTATGAACACCATTTTCATAAACATTAATAGTCTAACGAGTCATTCTCTAAAACTGCAACGATTTTGAGCTTTTATAGGCACCCTGTGAGTTTTTTTTACTTTTAGTGGGTCTTTACGGAGCGATGTTTAATCGAGCGCGTTGCTGTTCTTTTATGCTCTACTAACACGCAAGAATGCAAGTGACCTGAAACACACTCTAGGTACTTGCAGAGTGTGGTAATGCAAATGTGCATCGCAAACAAATCACTTCCAATCAATTCCACTGACAGCAATAAGAAATGTAGAAATGCACCAGCGAAAGGATGCTAGCTGATTTATGCAGTGCAGCCTCATTTATCAAAGCATGCATACAAGTTTGAAATATTTATCATTTTCAGATGATCGTGAAGTAAAGAAAACTAATTTATTAAGATTATTTCCATTTCTACCAATAGATCTACACCTACTGGACCTTTACTGCAGAGCAGCAAACAAAACAAATAAAGCATCACAGACAATGAGGTTAGATGCTGTATAAAGAGATCCTTCAGCATCCTAGGAGCATTCATGTGGGAACGTTTGTCAGCTGGGGTAGCCCCGCACTTATGGACATTATACATGATGTGTTCCTGGATTGTTACTGGTGGTATTGCATTTCAAATTGTGTTCTACATCATTTCCACAATTTCCATAATTCAGTGGTTGCCATACCAGTGGTTATTACGAGCGAAGGAGGTTAGACCGCAAGTGATGTGGTGTGCACTTCTTCTGAAGATTTCCCTGCTGTGCAATATTATGCTGTTTTAATGAAATGGTGCGGTGCCTTTAAACATATTAAAATACACTCATATGACACTTCCTCAAGTGGCCTGTTCAGCATGCTGCAGACTGGGGAGAGGCGAGGCACAGGAGCACTTCTTTAAGATTTGCTTTATAATGTGTCACTGTTTGATTACAACTGAATGCTACTAACAGATCCTGTGGATCTCTTATATTAAGCAACAGGTGCTAAGTGGTGCAGTAGAGAAATATAGGCATTGACTTACTCAAAATGATTTCCTTGTTTTACCAATAAAAACAAAAATACAGGTTTTTAAGTGGAGTTGGGGGTTGTGTATCTGTAATTTAGGAATAGCTTTGCCCCATAATTACTGTATACCTGTTGGTGCACCTGGTCAGACATGGTTCTCAATGTGATCATATTTTCAAGCACTAAAAGAAATGGAAGAATCATGTTTTATGCATAGAAATAAGTGTGTGCAGGGTTTAAGCACAAAACTGACTGTACACACATAAATGAGGCCGCAGTTTTCAAATATTATATGATGATGTTTAATGCTAACGTTTTTACAATGACTTCTTTCTACAATAAGTGTACATGGTATAGGGTTAGGAAAATAAATGTAACTGAAAAGCCCAAAAGAAACGTGAGATATATGGAAATAATGTTTTTCATTTTCTGAGCGATGCATCCTTCCAGAGCAACCTCCTTATGTCATCTCATTTAATGTATGTAGCTGACTTAGATTTATTTAACCAAACATTCTGGTTTTCTTTTGTTTTTTGTTTGGTTATTTACCCGTTCATTGAATAAATTAATTAAATCAAAATCAACTCTCACCAAAAATTGGATTATCAATATAATTCAGCCTATCAAATCATATCAAACACATCACGAGCATCACATAGAGAGAGAGATGGGTGGGGAAGGCGGGCAAACAGAATAAATGGAAGACAAAAGTGTTGAGAGGAGGTGCGGCTCCGACACGCAGTGGAAGGACTGAGCCACTGGATGCAAACCCACTTAGGATTGATCACAAATAGGAGATAATCAATTCAACTCCAATTGAATTCACATCAAGCAGAGGGGAAAGGCATTTCAACAGAGCAGCAGAGGCATTCTTCTCCTCCACCATTGATGGTGTGTTTGACACACATTTGTCATGTCAAGACCTTGTGGAGAATTCCAACCGATTATTCAGTAAAAATCCATAGCTTTCTGCTCCCCTGCCGCTTCTGGAAAATCTCTGCTGTCATTTTTTTACTTGTCGTTTCTCATCTGCAGGGCTTTGCCCTCAGTGCAGTGCGGAGTCACCTGTGGTATCTGGTATATATGATGACTATACAGTCTGTGGTGGACTTAACAAACACACACACACACACACACACACACACACACACACACACACACACACACACATACACACAGGCATCTCCCCCAAGATGGACACACAAGCGCTGTTCCATTGATCTGCTAATCTAGTGGGGAGGGGAAGTGCAAGACTCTCATTTAGTTAAAATCATTACCCCTCCCACAAGATAGATAGAGATGAAGGGATTTAGAGAGAAGGGATAAAACAGTGAGGTGGGAAAAGAGGAGAGGGCAGATTAGGTGACAGGAAAATATGACAAAAAGAGAGAGAGAGAGAGAGAGAGAGAGAGAGAGAGAGAGAGAGAGAGAGAGAGAGAGAGAGAGAGAGAAGGGGAACATGAGGGATGAAGAGTTAGAATAGCGTGACGGGCAGGCCTAAAATTAGCTTTTGCCAATTCTGCTGCACAGAGCATCACTTTCTGTCTCTCCCTCTAACTAAATTCTGCTGTCCTCTCTGTCCGTTTCTCTCATTCAGCTCACATCTCTCACACACACACACACACACACACACACACACACACACACACACACACACACACACTCAAGCACACACTGCAAAAAGGTGTGTTAGAGGGAAGTCTTTGCAGCGGTCGATAGCACTTGGCGGGTGATCTATCGACAGAACGGGAGTGTGTGAGAGATGAGTTCAATATACTTCAATTTAGCTCCACTTGCTTTAATTACTTCCACCCTGTGTGTGTGTGTGTGTGTGTGTGTGTGTGTGTGTGTGTGTGTGTGTGTGTGTGTGTGTGTGTGTGTGTGTGTGTGTGTACCCCCAGAGGCTGAGTGTGTTAGACCACCCGTGACGGCGGATAATAAAAATTCAGCTTTGGTCATTATTGAATTCAGGGTCTGCTGAGTATTTAGGAGCGTCCTGGGGGTTGTGACCCCTCAAGGTGTGAATTTATTTCAAGAATATGGTAATTTGTTAATCATATATGTCCATTTCATACTGTCTGTGATACCTTTTTTTTGTGGGCGCGATTTCCTCCAGTGATCAAGAACATAGGTTCAAGCTGGCCTGCCTAAATATATGGCAGCTTTCATGCTGTTGATGAGTCCTGAAGGACACACTAATCTCACTGGCTTTATTATGATGTATGAAATGCTGGGTTATGACAGGAGACCAAGTGGTAAAAGCATTGTGATCAAGTCCATCAACAGATGGGCACGTGTCCTCATGGGTTTACGGTGTTTTTTTTCCAGTTGGCTAAAACTGTTAAACTGTAATGTCATAGCAGACTATGACCTTTGTGTCTCAGACAGAAACACAGAAGTAGTCTGAAGTTTTTACATTGCCCCACAGCCTCTTAGACGGGAAGTCTGGGTGGCTGTAGCAGTTGGTAGGGCTGGTCAACCATCTAAGAAAAAGGTCAAAATTGCACCTACCAGCACCTCTAAAGCTTTCTGATAGGCAACCAGCGGAAAGTGTACACATAACTCCCTATAAAATCATCAATATGTCTTCTACATTTCTGTTTCTGTATTTACATTTCTGTTTCTGTTAAATAAATAAGATATATTGTCTTAATTAGTGACCTTTAGACAGAGTCAGGCTAGCTGGTCCTCCCTGCTTCCAGTCTTTACGCTAAGCTATAACCATCACACTTATTAAAACATAAAGAGTGGTATCGATCTTCCCGTCTAATTTTTTGCAAGAAAGCAAATAAGTGTAGCGCATACACCAAGTATACAAAGGCAAATGCATTGAATTTGTATATAATCTGTGTTGCTATCATCATTTCAAAGGTGAAATATCATTTAGTTCTTACTACAGAAACAAATCAAGGCATGCTCCAAGTGTTGTGGGACCTAAAGTTAGTTGAACTACATGTAATGTAATGTTGAACACATTAAATGCAATAAATAACTCGATTGTATCTCTCACTGTATCTTTCAAACTGTGGCAGATTGTACCACTCCCTGATCTCCTTCCCTGAACCCCTCCTCATCTGTTTGTTTATGGATGTTTCTGCTCCTATTAAGAATTCAAGAGTGAATTTGTCTGTGAATCCATAGCATTGAGCGAACATGTCCGCTGTGAAGCCGCCGCACAAATGATTTTTTTTCACTACAAGGGTGGTGAACCCCCGGGGGAATAAGTGTCCGCTGTCGCATCTCTAAATCCTTCTCTTCACTCCCATCAGTTCCCAGTACCTCTTTCTCTGCACTTCCACTCACTCTCAAGTTGCAGTTTCACTTCCAGTGAGCTCGTGACAGCAAGTCAAGAAATCATCAAAAAACAGTTCAATGCAGAAATGTTAGCAGTAGATCAAATTATCACTTTTTAACACTTTGTTCAAGTTTCACAATTGATATTAGCACACTAACACAAAACAACTACACTAATGAATATGCTGAACACATTACCTGCTAAATAGGTGCATTTTGACATTGTCACTGTGAGCATGCTAGCATGCTGATGCTAGCATGCTGTTGCTAGCATGCTGATGCTAGCATGCTGATCAATTCACTGCAGTGCCAAAGTGGAGTCTCAAAAAGCTGCAAGCATGTCTGTCGATTCTTAGTAGTGTTTTGATACAAACAGGTGTAATTAATTATAGTGGGAACTCATTCTACCACATTTTGAATGACTTATACAGAAAGCTTGTGTGGCTGCTGTGTTTCTTACTTCCTTTCTTCCCTTAATCATTTGACGTTCAGGAATGAGAGGCCAGAGATTTCACACAGTACAACTAAATAGAGGAAATTAACTTAAAGTCGTTCTCCATCCAGAAGATGCCAGCTTAAGTGGTTATTCTGCTTGAGTTCAACGTCACAAAGAGCATTTCCTGAACACGCTTTTTTTTAACAATCTGAACACCTGCAGGTTCAACTGAGTTTGTTGTTGCACCCAGAAGCATAAATCAATTAAAGTTATTAGATGGAAACAGTTTGCAGTTACAGGAAACCCTTGCACCACTGATTATGGCCTGTTGATATTTTTACATGACTTAAAGGGGAATTATTTTTTATGTGCTGGCACTGCTTTGTGACCGTTTACGGCCAATTGCAACACACATTGTAAACTAACAGAAAAAGTGATTATCTAAGAAACAAACTTAGTTGTTTATAAAAGGAAAATACAACATTATCCTGCGATATGAGAGAACTAACTTTCGTTCTCTGCCCAATTTTATTCCGTGTTGTTTGTAATTTGTGGTTAGTGGATATGAGCTGAAGACAGTGGTTAGATGGGTATTTGACATGGAATCTGCACAGTGCCTTCTGCTCAACAACATGTCGTACGGCGGCTTCTGAACTGTCGATGATAACAGGGTTGAAAATATGTGCACCGGTGTGAATCTTTCATCTGCAATATGTCAGGTAACACTCTTTCATTGGAAACAGACCGAGAGAAAACAGCAGGAGGGTTTGGAGGTGCGCTTGGTTTACTTTAGCCTGTGATGTGGTTTGACTGTGTATTGTTGTGTCTTCTGGGATAATTTAACACTATTTCAGTGTAGTAAATACGGAACATCTATCCGGCTTTTGTGAATATCTTAAACCTGCATCGGCTGTTTTCTTTATGATTTAGGAAAAACACATATACTGTTTGGACTTAAAACCACTATGTGAACTAATTAAAACTACCCATGTAACACAAGTATAGAAAACACATCAGACAGATCACTAACTTCAACATAACTCTAAGTCTCAAATGCCGACCTCCTGGTTGACAGTTCTGTTTGTTTTACCGATCAACCTGCCCTCATCTTTTTGTTCTTTATACTAAGTCATCAGTTTCCAGCATTTTCTCTGAGCATCTAACAACGACGCAGACAGGCTTACATTGTAGTTACTTGAATGTCCGGAGCCCTCAGATACCGAAGGGTGCGACAAAGCGACAAAGTAAAGTTGCTGAAAAGCACTGAGAACCTCTGTAGAGCTGACACTGCAGAGTTGTTGATAATACTCTGTGGTACATCACAACATATTTCATGCTACACATGTCATTTGATCCATTGTTGACATAAAATATTGTTTAGCGCAGCTTTGAAAATAATATTTTTTTTCACTTTTTCAGCAGCAAAATCGGAAATACAGTCGTGTGACATTATATTGCTGCAAAGCGAGTTGGATGGTTTGGCATTTAAGCATGTGACTTAATAAGAGACTGTGGTTCATGTGGTGCCAACAGTCAACATTTCTTTCTTTTTTTTTTAAGTAGATCCTTCCCTTCAAGTTCAAGTGCGCTCATTACCACGAGCGTTCCTAAAACAAAACACACATGGATCATCTTCAAAGGCGCTGGGGCGCGTTCTGTAGATATGTTTCGATTAACACATCGGAACTCTGTGCGTTTATATTGTCGTGTGCAACTCCAAGATTCTGTATGTTGACATTTTCGGCGATTCAAGAGAAGTTTAAGTGTTGTGTGTTTGAACAGTGTGTCGCTGCGTAACGTGAATTTGGTTTTAAGATGAAGCCGCTGGTGGATACGTCAGAGTTTAAGAGGTTAAGTCATTTGTTAGTCCAAAGTTGGACGAGTTCATAGCTGTCTAATACGTCTAAGAATTTGGAAAGGACACATAGTTTTTTTTTTTTCTTCTTTTTTGTCTGAATTCACCACAGCTGAGTCATTCACACAGCACCATTAATCTCACGCACAGAGAGGTGATGACAGACTGTGCACGCATGTCTTAAGTGTGTGTGTGTGTGTGTGTGTGTGTGTGTGTGTGTGTGTGTGTGTGTGTGTGTGTGTGTGTGTGTGTGTGTGTATGCGTGTGTGTGTGTTGACGACTGCAGGAAGAACACCTGTGTGGACGTAGATCGGGACCAGCAGAGATCACTAACTTCTACACCTGCCATTTGAGAAAAACACTCACTCACTTTATGGAACTTAAAAGGGACAGTGGCTACAAATTGTTTAAACAGTTTTTAAATGGACATTCCATTTTACAACAACGAATAGATCAGTGAATTTAAAGGGGCTTTCACTGTTGCTTTTATACAGTAACCATTTAGGCTTTAAAGATGAGGGAATTTTCTTGCTTCTTGTGAGACAAACATAAGAGGACATTTATACTTTTTATGGACCTTTTAATGGACATCAAATTAACAGGCAAGATGCAACGAAGACGTGAAATGATTAAAAGAGAAGATGTTATTTTTTTTTGCTCTGGTTATCTCTGCGTGGACCATTACCTGCTGGATCCAAAAGTGGAGATCTAACCAGTCGATGGAAAACCCCACAGAGGACAGACAGAGAGTGAAGAGAGGGGGTGGATGGTGAAGATACAGCAACACACGCACACACGCACACACAAGTCTTCACACATCAGTCAGACAGCCCTCTAGTCAGGAGAACCCCTGGCTCACCTTCACACAGATTCACAGATCACACACACACACACACACACACACACACACACACACACACACATACACAGAAGTTGTACTGACATGAATCTACGCAGTCACTTTGACTCATATAAACATGCCTCCCCCTCCCTGCAAACACACACACACACACACACACACACACACACACACACACACACACTTCAAAGGAAGATTGTAACCTGACAGGCCGGCAACACTAAGAACCCACATGCGGCTTTTTTTTCTAATTCTTCCTCTTAGAAACCCACCTGTTTCTTACAAACTTTCAAGTCATACCTCTCTCACTCTCTTGCCTGGTTTTAAGATCTCTGTGTTTGTGTGTTTGCGTGTGTGTGTGTGTGTGTGTGTGTGTGTGTGTGTGTGTGTGTGTGTGTGTGTGTGTGTGTGTGTGTCTGACATACACTCTCAGTCAGTCTACGCATGCTGGTACTCAGGGGCTGTCTGTCTGATGTTCTCTCCGGCTCATCCTACACTGTATGCCCTTATCAGAGGATTACACACACGCTGACCCGTGTCTTAACTAGACACAATGTAGCCATCCTCCTGCCTGCACAACTGGGCAGATGTGAACCGCAGCACCCTGTAATCTTATCTGAAACATGTTGCCGAGCTGATGAGCCTTTATGCTGGCACCGACCCGGCAATATCTCCTTGATGTGAAATGCAGCTGGAGACATAAAACAATTTGAGACAAATCTGACAGAGCTGGTGTTTCCCCAGTGTCAGGCAAACATAGGCCAGATGTTGAAGGGTACAGGCTGACAGGTAACACCGAGATCTGCTTCAGTACTCCGTGAGGTCAGTCTTTGTTTCGCTCCGATCCTCAGATCGCAGGGGTCCTTTGGGTGTCACAGTAGGGGGTCCAAGCATTGTACTTCACTCACATAACCCCATAAAGCCTGTTACAGCACTTAGCCTGTGCAAAGTAGAACAAAGGTTACTTCACATTTCGTGGGGGTAGATTCCTACATCACGCATGGTCCCCAGGTAATTCTAGTGCTTTTGGCGCGCCAAGGTAATACGAAAGATTGACAAGTTACTGAGCTCTGGTAACTGAATTATGCTGACTCCAGTTTCACTCCGTTTTACCTTAATCTGATTACACTTGAATTATCAGAATACCTACAGACGAACGCACTGACAAATAGACACACACACACACACCGACATCGACAAAACAAGCCCCATTTAGTAGCTTTAGTTCTGCAACTTTTGATCATACCACAAGATTATCATCAGCAGATGGAGTTTGCACAGTTGTCAGAGAATTGTCTTTTCCATGTAGTTAAGGATTTAACGCCTTAACTACAGCTTTCAGTTCTCGCAAAGCACGTATAGAGTTTACAGTGAGACTTGACACAGATTTATCCCTCAAAATTCTTAGTGTTTTTTTCAAACAATGGGTTCTTAATTCCCCACATTAGTAGTAGCAGCATTGTTTATGTACTACAAAAGATAGGCTTGTTTGGATGCTAAGTTTAAAGAAGTAAAGAGTCACTTTCGGCGTTCCAATAGAAAGGGCTTTGAGAATGAGACAACAGCATGTGTTTGGCAAACTTAACAGTAAATAATACAGGGTCCCATGGGACCCTGTGAATGAGGCTTTTACTAATGTAACTTGTCAGAAAATGTACTTAACTAATAACATTCGTCTTGGTTTTGGAAGTCAACATATTGCTATTGCTCTTACAACAGCCCCATGCATACCTCAACATGGAGAAATCCAAAGCTTGACAGACCTAGTTGCGGTTGCTATGCTGTGATTGGACTATCGCTGTGAGGGGGAAGGTTTAGTGAATTCTGGATGTTTCTTTCCATTTTATCTGTTGCGTCTAGATTGCAACCGTAGCTTTGTGAAAACTTGTACAGACCTTCCTAACCTCAATGTCTAGCCTCAACCATCTCGCCAGAGTTTAGCAAATCGGAGGCTGCCATCTAGACGTGACTGAATTATCATCAAATTATCATCAAATTATCAAAAGCTGCTAACTGGACCTTGAGGTAAGATTGTCTTCAACTGCTGTTTTTCCAGTAAACACAGAGCTGCCTTCAGCGGGCTGAAAAACAATTATCCTCTTGTTTCTCATACTGTAGTATTTTTTTCTGCCTTAATCATTTCCTAACTCTAGCACCCTTCTTTCTGTCTCCGTAGCCGTCTTACTCTCGCCTACGCTAGAGTGACAGCTGATCAATTCAGTCTCCGGTGTCATAAGAAGAAGGGGTGACTCACCGAGGACAGGCGGGTGAAGAGAGAGATAAAGGGATGGTGAAGGGGAGGATGAAAGAGTGCAGTGCACTCGGCCTGCCAGTCACTTGTCTAATTGCAGTGTCTGTCAGAGGAAGCGCGTGCTTGTCTCTTTACATTGATGACTTCATGTTATTTTTCTCCACCTTTCCCATTACTGCCATCATATCTCTTTCAGTTGGAGCATACTCTTAACTATGTGTCACCTCTCCCTCAATCTTTATTTACCAAAGTCTCTCTTTCTCCTTCCTGTGTTTGTGTGAGACATTCTTACAGTCAGTCAGTTAAATATATATATATATATATATATATATATATATATATATATATATATATATATATATATATATATATATATATATATAAAGATTCCCAATGATAACACTGAAAACATGGCCACAAGAACAATTTAGAAAAATTTAAATGCAAAAATAATTCAGTAAAACCAGGCTTTTATTGGTAACACCGTCGTCGTTTGTCTCTCACTAAAACTATTTAAAGGACAGTTTGATCTGGAATTCAAGGTTTTATTGTCACATAACTTTGAATTCCAGATCATGAAGGAATTTGAAGATCACAGTAGCAAAAATGTAGTATTTTAGGTATTGGTGCTATTGTATGGTGAGACAAGGCAAAGCATGCTACCCTAGCCCTCTATTCGTATTGGTTATTATTATAGGAGCTGTGAGTTCCTAGATGATGCTGCCGTAACGTTGTAGCAACATCTAACTTTATCAAGGCATATTGGTGGTCCACAGTCCTTGTCAGCAACAGTTAAGGAAAGTGACTCAACTCAATAAATGTCGGAGTGAGCCATATGTCACCAGAATCGGACAGAAATGTTCAGACCCAGTCTTTATTTATTCATGAATCCAGGCTGTTGCAGTACAAACAAGATGTGAAATGCTAGTATGACAATCGTATCTCAGTAACATTATATGGAGAGTCTGCAATGTGCAGGTTAGTGCTGTGTATACTACTATATATACTATATAATAAGGGGGAACTACAATGGTATTGCATGTTTGCTGAGCTGGTATATAACCGTGTTATGTTGTTTGTGGCTCTGGAGGAGCTGGAGGAGCTGGAGGAGCTGGAGGAGCCTTGTCAAGTTACCCAAGTGACATCACTTGAGAGTATGGGTCTAGAGACTACAGATATTAAACACACGCTGGTGGCGTTGGTTGTGGAGTTTGAAACTTGTGGGTGTTTACCAGGTAAAGAGGGGCTAAAGAAAGAGGTGCATTATGGACATTTTTAGGATCAAGTGTCTTTGACGCTTGACTAAAGTCAGAAAATCTCCGTCTCTGCTGCATCGACTTGGACCATTCTCTTTATTTTCTAAGTCTTTTGGACACCAGCTGGTCCAGGACTTGTTGGTCCAACAACAGCTCCAGATAAGCAGACAAGCAGATCAAATAATAAGCCCAGATGTCCACATGATAAATGGACATATTGCAACAGTGTCCTATTTTGGACTGTAAAGAGATTGTCTCATCACTGACTCATATGACACGAGGTCTTTCGACACTGTCGACACAAAGTCTGAAAACTGATATGAATATACCTATTCAATCATACAGCAGTTCATACTATGACGACACAACAAATAAGAAAAATTCCATGGCTTGTTTCTTGATATCTTTTTTTTATTTTATCTCATACCTGTAAAAATATATTCTCAAAATAAATAAATATATTGAAATAAATATATGTATGTCCTAGGAAACAAAAACTTATAAATAAGAATACAATCTGTCAACAGGTATGTAAAGGTGTCTTTGTCGGTCCTGTGCTCGTTGTTTGACCGCAGTCCGTGGAAGAACAACAGAAATCCTTCACTGGGTTCTAGAATGCGTATTCGCCTACACGCAGTATTCCGCCACAAGACACCACAGAACAAGTCCTTATAAAACTCCATTGGATCCGCACTTCTTTGCTTGTTCCTCGTGGCTTTGTAAAAAAGTCATAATGTTCTGAGCAGCATCTCTCTTTGGAGCAGTTTCAAAGGAGAATCCTTCCGAGCCATCCCAGAAGACACGGTGATTCCCCAAAGCTCTCAGATTCGTTTCCCACAACAGACATGGCTGATTTCCAGTGCATGAAACTACCTTTTAGTGTAAACCAGCCAGTGGATTAAGCATTTTAATAAATCATTTACTTAGCAGCCACAGTAGTGTTTTGAATAAAATTAACTGAAAACAGTGGAATTGACAAGACTCATCAGCCACAGCAGTAAGAAGCAATGTACTAGCAGCCAGTTGTTAATCTCACTTATTAGTTCCCACACTTTTGTCCTCTTGAACATGCATTTTTGGACTTGCAGGGAAACTTAAACAAATCCAAAAGTCATCTGTTTAGCCACTGGGGCCTCTGCATAGACCAATAAAGGGGCAATATTAGGGGCCCAGATGCCTGGGTCTGTCAATGGGCCTTCACATCTTCCATAGAAGATCCCTGGTGCTGTTAAGTCAAACTCCCCGGCTAGTGTGGTTCATAGAGAGTCTCTTTTTCTTCCTCCGTGCCATTGGTGGGGAGTGTTGATTTGGAGCACTTTTTATGATCCCCAGATCAACAGGATTTTCCATCTCCCTCAAGAAGGGGTTTAGGATTAGGTGCACTTGGGTTGCCTTTCAGCTCAGACTGGCTCTGACAGGGTCATGGTAATGCCCCGTCAGTCTCAGCTCTGACCCAGTATGTCCCTGTATAGCTCCGGTACTCTATCCGGGTCTACAGGCCTTGGTAGAAAGTGAGTGAACCTCTGATGTCGCCTCGACCTCGTTCCATCCCGGGACGTCCCATCTTTGTTCAAAGCAACAAAGTAAAATGCACCTTTTTCTCCATGCCGGTAGAGGTTGGATGAGTAGGTGTTGTACCAGTTTTCTTCAAATTGCTCCTTAAAAACGGATTCTGCAGAGAGCTTCTCCTGCAGAAAGAAAGACAAGCAGAGGGGAATCTGAGTATAGCAATGCAAAATATGTCACCTGTTGGCAATTGGTTACAAATCGAATATATGTTGAGAATTGGCCCAGTAAAGTCCTTTGGTGTTCAGTGCGTATAGTCAATAGTATAGTAGGTGTACTCACCGATCCATACAGTTCTCCTTTGCTGTTCATGGCGAGGTAGAGGCTACTGTCCACCCCTCTGATGCTAACCAGTCCCACAGCTAGACTGATGAACTCCAAAATACCTGCACACAAACATTCATTTACATTACATTAACTTGTCAGCCAATAAGCAATAAGCACAATAATATGACTTTAGTCCTGCGAAGGTTTGTTCCACTGCTGCTTGTGCAATATCATGTATTTGTGGCATAATTACAGTAAGAGGCATAAGATAAATTGAATACATCTGAAGATGGATCGACTCATCTGCGCTCAGTGCAGAAAAATTACAGTAAATGGCTCTATGTATATCCACACCAGCTGACTCTGACAAGCAAGGCTGGACGTCTGGAATGGCCTCTGGCACGAAGTTCGACCAAGTCTCAAATGGAATAAATCAAGTGCCAGAAGTGCTACAGTCTGCAGCGCTAAAATAAATCTCTCAGAGGTCTACTTTTGATCTGCAGTAAGCTGCAGACGTTTATCTTGATGACTGAAGATAAACCAAAGAAGAACTTCCAATCTAATCACGAGAAGGAGATGTGGTAAAAAAAACATGAAATACTCAAAGCAATATCCCATCTGGAAAGCTTATTCATCTTGAAATGAATAATGTTTCTCTGGATGCTGTTAGCATAGACTACAGTTCAGGGTTATAGCAGCAGCAGCTGCCATCACAGTGGGCTACTTCATGTCCTATCAGCATTTGATTATAACCTGTTTGGCTGTTGTTTTTAAGCTCTCTCTCTCTCTCTCTCTCTCTCTCTCTCTCTCTCTCTCGCTCTCTCTCTGTGTGTGTGTGTGTGTGTGTGTGTGTGTGTGTGTGTGTGTGTGTGTGTGTGTGTGTGTGCTTTCCAGTGCCTCCACTATAAGGGTACCTGTCAGTCTGCTGTATCTTACAAAATAAATTGCAGAAATTCTACAACAGACTATACTATTACTACAAATAGTCATAATAATCATGATAAGAATAGGTTTATTTGCGAAGGGCTGTGTACCGAATCTGCTGTGGTCCTTCCTGGTGCCCTGCACGGTTCCGTCGGGACGGATCTCCAGGTGGAAGCCGGTCCTGCAGTAGAGCTGCCGCCGCCTCAGAATCCCCTTCAGATGGCTGAGGTCCGCCAGGCTCCGGGACAGTCTTTCCGCGGACACCAGGTGCTCCTGCTGCTGGCCCTGTCCCCCCATCATCAGTCCGGTCACCGAGTTGTAGTCCACCGCCCCAGCTGGCGTGAGAACGAAATGAGAGCCGACGGGAGCCGGAGCGGCGCCCGCGGGGCCAAAGCTGTCCACAAATCCGTTGACGAAGCTCCCAACCTCCGCCGCTGCCCCCATCACAGATAAGACAGCCGTTCCGGATCACAGCAGGAGGGGTCCAAGTCGAGATCCAAGTGATGAGCAGAGAGGAGAGCCTCGGTACGAACCGGCGAACAGCCCGTGATGAGAAGAAAAAGAAAAGTTGGACGTGCTGGCAGAGAAAATGCCCAATGAGTGCGAAATGAGTGCGCGTTTTGGCGCAGTCACCAGTACCGTTAATTAGTCATCAAATTAAGATTTAAGTCCCGCGCTATATCTTGATGTATGCAGCTATCGCCGGTTGCAGCAGTCAGAGTCCCCTCTTCTCCCCTCTTCAACTGCTATTTATCCCTCCCTCCAGTCCTGTCCGCTCCCTCTCTATCCTCCTCACCTCGGGATACTCCCCTTTGCTCCAGAGCACTTCAGGGTTCTCTCTCTCTCTCTCTCTCTCTCTCTCTCTCTCTCTCTCTCTCTCTCTCTCTCTCTCTCTCGCGCTCTCTCTCTCTCTCTCTCTCTCTCTCTCTCTCTCTCTCTCTCTCTCTCTCTCCCACTCTGTCCATCCACTTCAGCCCTTTATTTCTGCGGTACCCTCCGCTCTCTCTCCTCCAGCGGCAGCATGTTGCGCAGTGAGACCAGCACGCTGCACTCAACATCTACAGCATATCACGCAGTTCTCCTTTGCGAAATTCACCCCGAGTTGCCTTTTTATGCAAATGCGCCCCCGATCTCCTCCCTTTATGGCTCTTATGTTCGCGTTTGAAACGGTGCCCCATCATCAGCTCGTCGTTCTCCTGTCTCACCTTTGATGTTCAGTTTCGGTGCAGAGAGCGCAGGGACTTGGAGAGGAAATTAAAAAACTACTCATATAAATTAGCACGGCAGGTTTTCCCCCCTCCCGTCCCCTTGCAGCAACACAACGACTTCAGTGAAGCTCATTTAGACGCTATGTCAAATTGCTCATGGGCACTTCAGCAGTGGACAGTCAGTGGGGAGTGTGCGTCTCAGCAGCGACTTGTGTGTGAAATGGACATAGAGAGGAAGTGTGTGTGTGTGTGTGTGTGTGTGTGTGTGTGTGTGTGTGTGTGTGTGTGTGTGTGTGTGTGTGTGTGTGTGTGCGTCAAACAGCATGAAAGTGATATCGCCATTACCCTAAACGCTTTACAGCCCCACGCCTCCTTAACGAAATGACTCAGGTGCGCATAGAGAGAGAGAGAGGAAAGCCCCCATTTGCGTAATTTTCGCACTCGGCTGTTGATTTATTGCCCCCCCCTCGTTTTATGTAACCCAGCCCCACGTTAACAGCGCCCGCACAGACACAAACATACACACGCACCCACACACACCTGTGCAAACGACATCACTTGACTGTCAATCCCTTCATTGATCTTTCCACATGGGCTTTGAACAGCGCAGGAGCCCATATATCCTTAATTGTGGTCTTAAAAGACGAATCAAAGACACAGAGGCTTCAAAGTGCAGGGATCTTGTAAGGGGATCAGGCAATAACAACCAGAAGAGGGGAATATACCTGTTTGAACTGCGAGCTTAGATAATACCCCGACACTTGACACTTGAAGGGCTTCAGGAGCTGTTAATTCGTTATGTAAATGAACGGATTTTTTTTTTTTTTATGCATATAAATCTTTTTATTAATCATAACTTTGAACTCATTCCATTGGCCATATATTTGTGTAACAAACTGTCGTACTACTGGTCACCTCCACTGGAAATAATTGCAGATAAAAGATCTTCAATTCAACGTCTTTTTTTGTTTTGCAGAAAAAAAAAACAAGAATGTAATATTTTAAGATACATTTGTATTAATCAAATGTGGGATTTTGCTCGGGGTCAAACCACAGCAGTGGCACAGGGGCCCATGTTCCAGCCTATATGGCATTGATTTTGGCAGCTATACAGACACGCGCTCGTGCACTCAAAACACACACGCACACACAGCTGCCCCCTCCGTTGGGAATTGCGTTGATAAATGAGTTGAAGGTGCCGAGGTGTTTTGTGTGCGCGCTATACGCCGGTCATTTTGTACTGTGTCGATTTCTAATGCATGACAGGAAGACAGAGGGGTTGCAGCATTCGTTTTTCATTTCTTTTTTTTACTGTTGCGCTCATCTTTTTAAATATATTATGTCGTGGATGTGGTTGTGTGCACGTGTGTAAGACAGACGGCTAAACTGAGTGGGCGTCTATGCGCGTGGCGTGCTTCCTCCTCCCTCTTTCCCTCGCTTCATTATTATTTATGACCAGTAGAAAAGGGAACTTCTTTTTTTTTTTTTCAAAGGGGACAAGATCGATCGGAATCGCCGCAGGCTGATCAGATCCTGATGCATTGGATATCGACCTGGCCACGATGAAGGTGTCAACTACAGTGCCACGTTTCCACTCATGCTTACAAGGTGCATGTAAACAGGTTTTGCTTTAGAATATATTTTATGTTGGTTTACGGTCCTGTTGGTTTGTTGCATACGTTGGACAGAGAGTGAAGCCAACCATAGCCAACCATAGCCACCATAGCAGTCATAGAGGAGGAGAAGGCCCCCAGGGTTATCCCCCCCTCACCCACACACACACACACACACACACACACACACACACACACACACACACACACACACACACACACGCACATACACACAAATAAATTACAACCTAATCGAATGCCTGGATAATGAAATAACTGAATAAGTAGCCTTGAGGTTATTAATGCAAGTGGTCCAAACATGGGTCTAGGGAACTCCAGGGGTCCTTGAGAGACAGATTCAGAAGGACCCAAAACGTAGACTCTTTATTTATTCTGTATAGAACATGCATGAGCATTTGAGATCTCATCACTTTTATGTCCCCAGACAGGTCTGGGGTTCAAAAATCAAACCACAACAAAGGCTTTGTCCTTTATTGTACAAACTGTTATGAAATGAGGGCGTGCATGAGCTGATGTATTTCTGCTTGGAGCTCTGCTATACTTGAGATTGACAGATTTTATGCAACAGTCGATATTTAATACATTCTTTGTCAATTCTGTTAAACTACAGGTAAAAATCGTGGGCGTTCAACTTCTGAGGATTTTTCTTACTTAATTATTAAACATTTTTAACCAATTAGGGAGCCTATTAGTTACCATAATAGGCTAATCTTGTTTAAATTATGACCAAAGTAGAAATCAAAGGAACAAATTCAGGACTTAATGCATATATTCAACCCTTTAAAGGGCTTATTTGTACCAACAGGTTTTGATAGTCATTGTTTGATCTGTTTTCAACTTTTGGTTAAATTGTGCTCATAGAGTGATCCATGCTTCATGTGGGAACAGGTGACAGGCCCATGTGTTCGACTCCTCTCCTTTATTCTTTCGGCATCAAAGTCATAAGAAAAGCCCCATCAGGTTAACATTAGTCTCACATGTAAAGACTTAAATGAAGAGTTCATCTTTGATATTCGTTTGATATCTGCTCTCTTGGCTTCTTTGATCCTGAACTTCCCACTGGAAATCGGATTCCACTGACCCTCAATTAAAAAGTGAACATTGACAAATGTGGATATGGTTGGTCACTTGTAGTTTCCTCCGTGTAAACCAAGATGTCTTTCAAGTGTATTCCAAGACTCACTTGTTATCACAGGTTGTCACAGATATGTCAGCTTATAGACTATTAACAAAATGTGCTTCTCTCACTGGTTTTTAATGTGATCTGCTACATTTTACATGTACAGTATGTCATATAGCATGCAGTCAGTTTGGCGGAGGAGTATCTCAGATTTATGATACTTTATAGGTTACTTCTACTATTACCCCATCTGAGATAGAAATGATGTAGCCTAGTTTTTAATACAGTACATTTTTCTGACAGCCATACTGGATATTTTGCTGTATATGCAAAACACCTGAACATTGAATGCATGACTTTTATAGACCATTTATAAAAGAGTAGACTAATTTAAAATGGTGATAATCAATTTTATATTTCTTAATAAAACTAAGGTTTAATTTCCGCCACTGGTAGTGAATAAAAGCATGGTTGAAATATGATCTCCAGTCGATGAATTACTCTTCAGTTCACTGTTTACCTTCGACTGGTTTATAATTGACCACGGTTTCAAATGAATCACTCACTCTCTCTTAGTGAAGCATCAAATCCTCTCCACTCTGCGTGGGACTTTGCACAGCATCTACAGTGCCCGCGCACATCTCGCGAGGAAAGCGAGGAAACGCGATAGTTTTCGGCTGCCCGCAAAGTTATAATCGTTCACCAGCACAGCGGCGGCAGCAGCAGCAGCAGCAGCAGCAGCAACAACAACAGCAGCAATGGCCGCTTTCCGCAGAGTGGCAGCGCTGGCCGGTAAGCTAAACCTCTGGTCGGCGGCGAGATACGAGCTAGTCGGTGGTCAGACGGCCAGAGGAGGAAGGATACGGAGGCGTCTGGCTGTCGGGATGTGTCTGGCAACGGGAGGCGCCGTGGCGCTTTACTTTTACAACGATAGGACGAGCTGCAGAGGCAGGAAGAGGATGGGGAGTCACAACATCAACGGTCTGCTACCAGTCATCCCGACGGTCGAAGCCAAGGAGAAGGTAGGACGCTGCGCTGAGATGTGTAAGGCCGACAACAAGACTTTGCTGGCACGTAGCGACATGAAAGGTCGTATATATGTGTTGTCCTCGGTGTTGACATAGAGGCCTCAGTGTGGAGGACTGTGGAGTTAAAACGACCACTGGGAGAAAAGGGAAAGAGCGCTTCGTGTTTTCACATCTCCTTCCACTGAAATTAGACCCACACCAGCCCAGTTAGACGGGCCTTCCTTGTGTTCTGTAGCCGTGGTGTGGCTGGCAGTTTATATGTTTTCCTCTCGGGTGGATAAACTGTGTCATTCATTCCCAGCACGCCCAGTGGAAACAGTTTACTCACTGTTTTGGCTACAGGACGACGTGCGCGCGCAGATAGATGCAGGAATGGCGCTCTCCGTTGGAGCTGGTGCTGAAATGACAGCAGGTTGAGGATGTTACTGTCAGCCAAGGCAGCTGAGGGAATGGACTGATCACAACAACGTTTTAGATTCAAGAGTAACACTTTAAAATAAGGTAAAATAAATCACTGAGTAGGTGTAGTTCACAGTAATAATACGTTACTTGAACAGACAGCTAGATACTATAAAATCAACCAGTTTCCAGTGGTGGAAAAACGTATTTGTATCCATTAGATCCTTTAAGTAGTAATACCACATATTGAAAAGACCCCATTACAAGTTTCGTTTTAAATTAACTACTTTTAGCAGCAAAATAAATCAAAAGTTAAAATCAAATATTAAAATTACAAGCTTTTCAGAAGTTGATATTATTATGTATACTATATTATTGTGTTATTAATGTTACATTAACTAATGACATAACATGTAAACATGTTTTTAAACAAGTGCAGTTAATATATAGGGATAAAATATAGAATAAAATACTGTACTTTTTTTTGGCTTAGAATTCACTTAGGTACATTTCTGTTTTTGTCATTAGTTATTTCAAGTTATGAAATAAGATGATATAATTGTGACGTAATAAGATGATTATAGTAAAAGTGGTGCATCGTATTTAGCTGGAAGGGAATCCTCTTTGTAATTGAAACATCACAGACACAACAAAATACTCATTATATTCAGAGCACATTTACATCAATGATCGAATACAAAGACTAACTTAACAGTGACACCAGATGCTATTTGTTGATGTACACATCAGCTGCTTCATGATCAGTAGTGATGTCCTGATCAAGATCTTTTGGGCCCAGTCGTGATCCAAGTCCTTTGATATTGTGTGTCTCTCAATACAAAGTCTGATCTGATGTCTGTATTTATGAGCACATACAAGCTACAAGCTGATTCATTTGAGAAGATATGAAAACATTTGTATCTTGCACATTGAAATAACAGCTTCTTTCTCTAGGCCTGTTGAAATAAACAGACACCAGTGGTTTATTGGAGGGTAGTAAATCAATCTAGAACTTATGGTAAATTGAATCAATAATGTAAAGTATAGGTTATACGGTTAGTTCTTCTAAACTACCAGAGATGAAAGAGTTGCCTGTAAGGACGCTGAGATGAAGGAGGGGCAGCCAGTTCAGAAGCAGGAGAGACTATAGGAAGACAGACAGGATGCCTGACTGGAGAATATGGTGTCTCGATAGTCATCCAACTTGGGAACAGGATAGCTCCTGTGGGAAAAGGGAAACACGGCCTTCTGTCGCTCACTAAGTAAAGGTAGCCTGCGCGGATTCTGAAGGATAAGGCTGAAAGAAATTGGGAGAACTTACCAGCAGGGAAGGAGAACAAAGCTTCCGGGAAACACAAGTTGATAAGTGGAGAGCAGGGCCGCCTTTCAATCAGAGGGTCGGCGGTTCAATCCCCGGCTCCAGCTAGTCTCATGTCAATGTGTCCTTGAGCAAGACACTTAACCCCAAAAATTGCTCCCGTAGCTGCGTCTACGGTAGATAGATACTGAATTGTAAGTTGCTTTGGATAAAAGCGTCTGCTAAATGACTGTAATGTAATGTAAGTTCTTACGTGCTTGAACACAAGGCTGAGATTCTGTAAGGAAAGAAGAAAAACCATCTACCAGAAAACAAGAGTGGGTCAGTTGAGTCTCCAGAGACCTGCAATTGGGGGAGTTACTAGCAAGATCTCATTGCTCTGGGGAGCAGAAGCCTGAGATGGACGCGACCAAACTTCCTCAGAAAAGAATCATGTCTGGATTTTGAATCGTTGGCATATACTGATTGGCAGTCTGGACACTAGAGAATCGTATGAGAAGACAATGGCTCAAAAGTAGCGCCTGCCACCTGCAGGGTAACTGTTGGCTGTGGCATGTAAAAGTTCAGGCCACCTGCCCCCATGGCAGATAGGTTTTCCTTATATTAAGAAATGCTATTTTCAAAAATCACTTTCTAAATCAAATGTAGTCAGGGATTAAGGCTACATGATATATTCCATGCAATCTAAATCGATTTCACATCAAAGTGGCAAACAAACAAAATAAAGTTGCCAGTAGTAATGTTCAGTGACCTGCCAGTGGGCGAGGAAAAAACTTTATTTATATAAGAAGTAAACATAGTCACCTCGACGTCATCCATTGGTTTGTGGACTGCCATTTTGAAGCCTTTAGTTTGGCATTTTGGCCGTTGCCATCTTGTTTTTTTAAAGTTGAAGGACGAAAACACAGACAGCTCGCAGACCGGACAACGCCATGGTAACAACCTGTCAATCACAAGGTAGCCGCGCACTGAAGCATACCCTGCTTTATGGTCTATTTTACACTAATTGGAATCATAATTTACCAAATGAACATCATGCTGTTTTGAAGAAGACTTGAAACTAGAGATTGAGACCATAAACTCATGTTTACAATGTTTACTGAGGGAATACATTAAGTGAGAAGTCATTTTCTCATAGACTTCTTTTTGCGACCAGAGAACTCGCGCCCTGGTGGCCATTAGAGAGAATGCAAGTTCAAGGCACTTCAGCGTTGGCTTCCCTTTTCAGACCCGGATGCTGCTGCCTGGCTCAGATGGACATGTAGGACCTGATGGGAATCTCAACATATGGAGAAGCCACGTAGCTTGGATACCATTAGCCTCAGAGGCACAGACTCAGAGTGACGCAGGAGTTGAAGAAACAGCAACACACTGCTGGAAAATCTCGTGGCATTGATCTACACTCAGTTCAGCATCAGACTTGTTGTATCACAAAAGAGAAAATTAATACTTGCTATTTGTATTTGTATGAGTTGTCAAACAGTGTTAAGGATTTCTGACACGTCAGACTCAAGAGCTGGGACCTTAGCTGGCTAGATTGTACTTTGATTTGACTGAAATTAAACAATGAAACTAGGAGGGTTAGGACAGTTTAGCTCTGAGAAAAAGAGGACATTTACGAAAAGCTGCAGCTGTGAATGGAGGACACTGGGTTGCCTGAGGGGGAAACACCTGGAGCATCTGCTATACAGTCTGGAGAACAAGCCTAGGTGACAGGAACAGGTTTAGTAGTGGCTACATGGCATAACAACTACACAAAATCACAGTGTACCACACTGTCATTTAAAATAACTGCCATTTAATTATTTTTTTATAAAAAAAATAAATTCTTTTTGCATTACTTTTAACATCGTGTTGTGCAGCGTGGCATGTGAACCTAGCTGCCTTTACAGAACTTTATAAACTTCATTCATTAGTGAGAGCCAGGGCCATGGGCGTCTGGGCTCATACACTTGATTACACTGCATTCCTATGAAGCCGAGCGCTCATCTCCTATTCATGCCTTCAAAAGCCCCCTTCGGTGAAGGGAGCATCAAAGCTTTATGAATGAATCCGTGCGCTCATTAGCATGTTAGCTGAGCTGAGCAGGAACCTGGGTGTGCTGGGCCCTGCGGCCAAACAGGTTTAATTTTGGAAACCTCTCTGCTAATTACGCAGCTTCCTGCAGCACAATCTGTTGGCGTAGCAGCTAATCAAGTTGAAGCCCCGGCATCCTCACAGAGAGAGAGAGAGTGAGAGAGATGCTAATCAAGTAGAAAGTAGTGACAAAGTATGTGTGTGTGTGTGTGTGTGTGTGTGTGTGTGTTATTGTACTGCGCCAGAGGTGCTGACTGTTTATAATCTCAGAGAGCTGAATGGAGAGAGTCGATGCCAAGAATAGATGGGTCTCCTCATTATAGAGGTTCAAAAGCACGAACAGTTTGTATTCTGCTGTCTGTGTGAGAGACCAGAGACTTGTCTCTTCACAGATGGGAAGTCACTTTCAACCTTTAATCATTGGGGCACATTGGATTTTTAAATATGCTGGTAGATAGGTAATAGGTTTTTATATGTATCTTTATTATGGCCTAAGCTTTTCTCATCAGTAACTATGATGTTCATATTTCCAGTAATGTCTTTTCGCTTTTGATAAAAAAAATTACAAAAATAATACTAAAACCAACAAAAAAAAAGAGCATTTCAAGAGGGCAACACAACCAACCACTGTAATATTTACTTTTTTTGCCTTTTGCTTTTATGTCTGCAGGAACGCCCGTTTGACTTCGAGGAGGGAGACGTGTACATGTCGTCCCATGAGCATCGCTTCCGCATGTTCAGCTCGGTGGAGTATGACGGGCAGCTCTACATGACTCCACAGAACTTCATCGAGTCGGTCACCATGAGCGAACCCAGAAGTATGTTCGCTGTTCGTACACTGTGTAGACACCATGCAAAGTCTCCTCAAACTTCAGTCAGAAAACCTTCTCTAATTGCATCCGAGCCATTTCACGTTGACGTAGTTATACAGTTATTTTTATGACCGTGGTCCCTTTTTCACCTGTACACTAACATGTGGCTTATATCTGGACTGTATCAAGAATTTAATGGATTACAGATCTGACATCATGCATTCAATTTCCCTTTACCTAAAAGTACAGACTCCATTCACCATCTTACAACATCCATTTTACTGAGCATGTGTGTTGGTTGGCTCCAAATATACAATTTTGGTTGTATTTTAGTATTTGTAGAAGGCTTTATTTTGTTGTAAATGTGCTTTTGATAACCAACTAAATCATACGTGTTATGAGTTTGTAGATCTCTGATCCAAAACCGGTGTCCCAATATGGATCTCAGTGTCCTAACTATTGTTTTTTTTTTATTGAATCCAAGTTTTAAAACACTTAACTGTGCCTTTTCTGTTTCTGTCAGCCTGCTGCCAGTCGTAACAGATTAGTCCCGGCCAGACAGCCTCAAAGCAGATGGCTTTACAGCTATTGTTTAGTCTGTGGTTAATGTTAGTCAGACACACACACACACACACACACACACACACACACACACACAGACACACTCGACTTCTCCACATTCCAGTTGCTCGTATTTACCTTTTCTCTTAACCGGTAAATATCTAAACCAGACACGTAACTTATTTTTTTACTTTATGACAACTGGTCCCCTACAAGTTGAGGTTATCGCAAAAACACCAAAATTAGCGATTCCGCTCTTCAGCTGGTATGCGATTGTATTGCGTGCAAACTGTGCACCTGTATGTGTGTGTTTACATCAGCCCTGGCTCACTGACATACGATACAGCCGCACATACCCTCTCAGCAGCCGACATCCTCTAATGCCCCCTTTGAAGTTGAATTAGATGAACTTTGTTGTATAAAACAGAACAAAAGTAGTATGTGCTTTTACGGGGACATTCCACATACTACAAAGACAAGCACGGGGCACTTTAGACGGTACAAATGGGCCTGTGATGATGACAGTGTATATACAGTGAGTGTGCCTGTGTGTGTTGGTGTGTGTGTTTTGTGACTGTACTCGGCACATTAAGACCCATTTCTAGATCATACAGATGTTATCTGACCAAGCCCACCCAAACTCTCTTCTCCTCTTTCCCTTCTTCTTCTCTCCTCTTTTGTCTGGTTCCCTGGCAGACAAGAGGCCCTGGAGGTCCCTGGCCAAACAGGTGGGAGACACACTCTTAATGCTTCTTTCCTCTGCCGTTGCAGGAATCCGTTGCATGTTACATCTGTTGCAGACTCCGCAAAGTTAAAATCCCAATTTTTTTTTTTTTTCAGTGTAAATGTAGAAGGTTCTACGCGTACAGTAGCATTAATGCACGATTGCACATGTTTCCTCAGTTTCATGGTCACTATATGTAAAGAAAAAAACAGGTGAAGGCCGATTTTAGTGGCCTCCTCACTGCAATTAACTTAAGACTGATAAATAGAGAAGACAGTATGTGAAGGTAAACTATACAGAGCCGTCCAGGTGTTTACAGTGTGTCTCCAGAGCACCCAGATCCCTTCTCTTTTTGAACACTATATTTTTTTAAACGAATAAAATGCACTTTTATATGAATGTACAACCTCTGAACCATTCATTTGGCACCAATCAGGTGCTTTTATTTCATAATAACGCAACTTTGTTTGTCTGTCAGTGGTGCTGACTGTAGTCAAATGCATTAATGGTATGGTAAGGTGTTGCCATTGGCTGTTTAAATACAGGAAATCAGCGTTATCACTATTTGTCAGTGTGAAATCTTAATACAATCTTAAAGGTACCCTGTGGAGTTTTCTTGTGAGCAGTTTTGTTTACATTCAGCGTGATTTTTTTACCAAAGGTATCGTGTTTATCGCACGATGAGGAGCAACAAACAGACAAACATTGTTACATATTTTAAATCCTGCATGCTTTTACATCCATGTTCACATCAACTAGCAGTCTTCTTATTCCCCACCTTCTCAGTGCAAAGTGTTTTCATGCATGCAGTCCACATTTGCATTGCTGCTCTCTGCAGTACTACAGAGGTCACCAATTTACAAGCAATGGAAGTGCACAGCTCATGTTGTGTTAGAAAAAAAAGAAATAGAACTCCACATACAACTTCATATATTTTCAATGCACATTTACACTTTTCTCTTGATTGCAAGAAAATAACGTGTAATATACAATGCTAGAATACATGTCAAGATGGTTTTGTTGTGAATCCTTCCCCTCTTTTCATGGCATGATACCCTCACTCTCTCTGTTTCTGTCTTTGTGAATCTCATGGTTTTTGAAGGATGAAGTCTGTGGTTGTACGATGTGTATGTCAGGCAACTCACTTGTAAATTGTGTGTTTTTGTGCCAGGAGCTGGAGAAGATTTTGTCAGAAACTCCCCCAGTATGGAGAGGATCCTCCAAACTGTTCCGCAACCTGAGAGAACGAGGTCGGAGAGAACACACACACACACACACACACACGCACACACACACACACACACACACACACACACACACACACACACACACACACACACACACACAAAACAGGAGCAAAGGCACCTTGAGTACATTTGCACACACACACACACACACACACACACACACCTAAATAACACTGATGCAATAGTTATCAGAGTAGTCAGATAATAACACGGTCAGTGAATGTCGGTGGATTTGGCTATTACAGTTTAATCTGCCCTTGAAGATATATAATAGCTCCAATATAATATATTAAATATTTATTTCACAATAACTTATGAACGGTTACATGTTTCTGTTGACATGAGGAGTAAGTGAGGACCAGTTCTTCAAATTCTACAGCATTCTTGCAGCTTTTAAGTGCACGGACACCAGGTTTTACCTGCCGATGTGTGACTAAATAGTGCTTGTGAGCTTGTGTGTGTGTGTGTGTGTGTGTGTGTGTGTGTGTGTCTGTGTGTGTGTGTGTGTGTGTGTGTGTGTGTGTGTGTGTCACTGTGTGTGTGTCACTGTAGGTGTCTCTAATCCGAGGTTGGATCCATGCTGTCCTTTCTTACAGCCAAACAACATGCTGAAAAAACTAAAAATAAACCTCCTCTCTTCTCCTCTCCTTTCCTCTCCTCTCCTCTCCTCTCCTTTCCTCTCCTCTCCTCTCCTCCTGATTGCATATTGGAAAAGAACAAATAATACAGCACCAAAGACAGAGAGGGAGAGGGAGAGAAGTTCCCCCTAATTAATGCGTTTGCATCAGCGTGTAACAGAGGAACCACACAGTCTGTGAGTGAATCCCCATAGAGATAATATAACACACTCACACCGGGAGATGCTAAATATAACATTCCCTCTATTCCTCTGCCATGATAGTGTTTTACACCCTCCAGCTAATGTGCATGAGTGTGTCTTACATTTACACTTCAGTGACTAGTATCCGGGTGCATTGCACTTATGCATTTTTTCTTTTTAAATAGCTGAGATGGAGAGAATCAGAAAAGGGAGCAGGAAAAGGGACGAGGACAAAAAAGAGACATGAGGAGCAAATTGAAGAAGTTGTGCAAAGTAGAGGGATGAATGAAAGAGCACATAGAAGAATAGGAACGAGAGAAAGTCTGTAAAACTATCCTAGGTCTTCATGGCAAGAGGAAGACAGTTAGTGCATGTCTATCCAAATTGCTAGTGGCATGCTGCCAAGACCACACACACACACACACACACACACACACACTCCATCAGCATTCAACAATAACTATCTTTACTTGTTTCTATTACCGCTAAACAACTTGTTTGTCCATTCACGCATTTATTCAATTCAACTTTCTTACAATGCCGTCCCTCGTATAAGCTGTATATAAGTGTGTGTTTATATTATATATTTCTGTGTGTGTGTGTGTGTGTGTGTGTGTGTGTGTGTGATGTCAGGACATGCTCTCCTCTTCATGCCATGATGAGCGAGGACAGTTCAAATCCTTGGGATGGCTTTGGATTTCTGAGAATGACAGAGCCATGAGTCAGACACAGGAATGCTGTTGTTTATGTGTGTGCGTGCGTGCTGTAAAATATGTCCGTGTTGGTTGGCCATGTGTTACACAGTGACCCGGCACAAGTGCTTTGATTTAGAAACATCCAATGTATTCAGGGCTGGGCTGAGTTCACGGTTAGATGATTATTAATGTACAGTAGCATGAGAGCTCATAGTAAATGTAAATCCCATTTTTATCTTCTTAACGACCTTTATCTCAGTCAGCAACACTTACTGATATGGGCCGTAAAGGCCAGTGTGGCCATTGGCTTGTATTGTACAAATAAACCTGACTTTTCTGTGTTTCCTATGCTGTCTTCTTATCAAGTTGTAGCTAATGTGTTCACAAAATGCAAATCCAAAATGTATTTGCATTTTAGCTCTTGTTTGGTCCACCAACTCTTGAGAAAAATGATCTGGTGGATCCTTTTTTACCTGCTATTCACCAGCTATTGTTTTAACTTTGTGGCATTTCACAGTGGGCGGGTAGTTCATTGTGAACTTGAGTGAATTTGCAAGCTAGGAAAGTCTGCGAGGTCGAGTTGTCAGGCCTGAAGTGGACCTGCTGAATGATTAGGTTCTCAGTGGGATCAGATTTACTGCTGTCAATATCAACCTTTTTATTTTACTGTGCATCTGATTTAGCATGACATAACATTTTAAAATGTACAACTCATAAACAATTGTATTTAGACTGATCGTTTACCTTGAATGACATATGATATGATAGAATTAAACACGCAGAATGAATTTCAGAAACCTGAGTAGTTTCAGAGTTTATCTCCTGCTCTCAGGGTACAAGAGAATTCAGTTCCAAACCAGCTGCTCGACACAAAGCAGCCGGGCATCAGGAAAACACAAGGCACACACTGGTGGTTTAACTGGTGTCATGTTCACCGACATGCATATACACACACACACACACACACACACACACTCACACACACACACACACACATACACACATACATACATAGGAAAGCAGTCTCCCGTAACACTCAAGCGAGTCACCCTGAACTATCTGAACGATCAGACAGAAAGCGAAAAAAGAGGGAGAGAGAGATGAGATGGAGCTCCAAAGATTCCTAAATGGGCCCGAGGCAAGAAAGGATCACCTCCTAAAACATTTTTCACTTGCTTATCCAAACATAGACACATACACATGCATACACCCCTACCAACCTGTGTCTTTACTTTGGACACTCGGGGTGTAGAAAAAGAAACGGTGTGTGGCCAAATGGCTGTTGGCAGCTGAGCTCCAGAAGACACATTTTAAGATGCTATCTTCTTGAAAGGAAGGATTATGTGTGTTAGTGTGTGTGTGTGTGTGTGTGTGTGTGTGTGTGTGTGTGTGTGTGTGCGTGTGTGTGTGTCAGGAGGCCTACGGTCTTTGAACATCTGTAAACATTGTGTGTGTGTGTGTGTGTGTGTGTGTGTGTGTGTGTGTGTGTGTGTGTGTGTGTGTGTGTGTCTGTCCGTGTTGTATGTGACCTTTTCTTTAACTCCCTCTGTCTTGGTCTCATTACTAGGCATCATCTCATACACAGAGTACCTGTTCCTGCTCTGCATCCTGACAAGTGAGTCAATTCAGTCTCTCTACACACATCCTCCTCCGCTTCATCTCATCTCCTACGTCCTTGTTCTGTCTTTCTCTCACGTTATTGTAGCAGTACGCTGTGCTTATTTTGGGAACGTAGTTGTTTTTTTTGTAGCTAAGGTATATGATATGAACTATACTCAGGCCCACCCAGGACTTAATAAGAGGCAATTATGACAGAAATCCGGTGGTTTTCCCCTTCCCCTTGGGGTGAGCAAGGAATTGTGAGAGAGAAGAGGAAAAGAATACCTACACCTATAACCTTTCAAAACATGAATATAGACAGGAATGTGAGGCTTATTTCTAAAAAAAACCTGCTGCACTCATGACTCTCTGAGAACATCAGTTTACTGCATGAACACTGATACTGTATTGCATTAAGATATGTCCCCATTACACATTCAAGTTGTTGAATATTTCTGCTCTTCTTCCCCTCAAAATCAGGAATTTAAGTCTTTTTCTCCTCTGTAAATGATCTTTCAATGTTCAACATTCTTATCATTTTTAAGGTTGGTTTTTTTTTGCACACTCAGAGCGACCATTCATCATTAATCAGGGAAGGATTTGTGTTATTGCTGTTGGATTTAATTTAATCAATGTTCATTTGAGATTCTGTTGGGAAGATAACAAAAAGCAAAGTTATTTTCTCACAATAATTATAAAAACTGTTAGTGATAACTGAAATTCATGTGCGCTTTATACCTGCTTGAGTTTCAAAAACAAAATCAAATGAATATGTAGTTGGACTTTCTTTCTTGGGTTTGTTCAAAAATGTCTTCAGTTCAGTTCTGTGTTTATTTTCTGTAGCAAAAATGCGTTGTGTTATTTCTAGAATAAAGACATGAAGTTACCCAAGCTTCATTTGCTTTGGTAGATCAACATCTGTACCTGATGTCTAAAAAAAACAGGTAGGGTGGTATAAACAAATTTAAATGTAGCTCATAGTCCATATAGATTTAACCACCTGTCCCATCGCCCTCCTGTCTAGCCTATATGCCATTATTTCCATGCTATTTCTAGATTTAGAATTGCATTTAATACACACACACACACACACACACACACACACTCACCCTATGTGCTCTCCTCTCTGTTCTCCAGAACCCCATGCTGGCTTCAAGATTGCTTTCAATATGTTTGATGCAGACGGCAACCAGATGGTGGACAAGAGGGAGTTCTTGGTGGTGAGTCTCTGACACTGAGAGAAAATCCATCCCATGACTGAATTAATTTGTTATTATTAACATCACGTTTCGCTCGCATGGCAAAAAGGACAAGCTTAGGATATTAAAGATATCGACAATAAGTTTGAAGTGAAACAGGGGTTCATGTTTTTAAGTACCTTCAATCTCCACTGACATAGCTGAAGCTGCTTTTTGTTACATTTAAAGCATTTCAAAGCTGATTTTCAGTTGTTTAAATGTTCTGAGTAGCCTAACTAATAGCATTTCTTTAGATTAAAACAGATTTTCAAATGAAAACACTGCTGCAGGCAGGAAGTGATCAGAATCCCTGTGGGGGCTGGTGGGAGTGGGGTGGTATATCAGCAGGAGTGGGAGGTAATGGTTGAAGATCCTGTGGGAGTTGGCAGGTGCCGGACCGCAAAAAACATTCCCAAGGCTATTGTTGTTTTTTTTAATTCAGACTTTGCCAAAAAAACAACATCTGTAGTCAAATGAAGGGAATATTCATTTAAATAGGCAGGCACTTTTGCGACGACACCTCTTAAAGTATTCCTGGAGATATCATACTGAAATGTTAATTCAAATGAATAATAACAATGAATGAAAATATAGTTGATGATGCTTTCCTGGGCCAGTACATTGAAGTACATTGAAAGCGAAATACAAAGAAACAACAACTTTCTCTCCAAATTAAGAAAAGTTATTAACACCTACAGCTGCATTTTTCTGCCAGATATGATTCAGCATTGATTTACCTTTAAAACTAGAAAACCAACACTCTCTTAATCACGTTGTCAAAAGGGCCAATGCTTGAGTGACGTCTTAGACACACACTGCAAAGGTGTACAACTTTGTAAACTCAGTATATATGTTTATGAACATTGAATCTGGCTTTGAATTGTCAAGAAGAGCCTCATTGTCTTTTTTACATTACAGCTTCAGGAGATCTTCCGGAAGAAAAATGAGAAGAAAGGGAGGAAAGGAGATGTTGACAAGTCAGCACAGTTGGTAAGAAAGTTGGTAACGCAGGACGAGGGTGTGTGTTTGTGTGTGTAAGGGGGGGGGGGCATTTTTAAGGAGATCAAATTCTGTCACTGATCACTCTTAGTGCTGCTAACAGTACAAAGTAAACAGCACTTTAAAGTCACTTCCCTCTTAAAATGGCATTTCAATACATCCATGAGTGTAGAACGACGCCTCTGACATGAATGCTGTGTCAAACTGTCCATGTGGATGAATTGAAAAGGACACCATCATCTGTATTTATACAGGTATTAAAGTTAGCTAAACCCTTCATGTGTTTGATTGCATGCCGCCTTAAATAAACAGTTTTTGACAATGTGGTGCCTTTTCTGTTTTTACTGTGTACTTGTTAGATTGGATACACTCTTGAAAGAATTTGTTCACTTCTGGGATTTAAGTTTTAGAGCAACACAGATCACATTGCTTTACGACACTGGATTATGCTTTTTATGTTTATATCTGCCAATTTGTTGGCTCACCGTGAAGTGTACTTTTAAAAGGCTGCATGAAGTAATTATGTCAAAAAGAAGAATTGGTCAGACCAGGTGAATATTAACATATCAATACTGGCATATGTGTCGGGTAATATCAAGACATGTCAGTGCAGGTAAATTGCAAACAGTGATGCTGTTACAGACAGTTTATTTATTTGTTAAGTGGCTCTTGCATGAGAAATCTTAAAAGAAGGGAAAATTCTTTAAAAAAACAAATTTATGGGGGCCTAGTCAAGAATGTTAGTGTGTGTTATGTGTTAATATAAAATATGAATATAGGTTTATATATAATTGTATAACTTCTTTTTTTTTAAAGCCATTATATGGATAGTGTTGAGCTCACAAGAAGTCATATCAATAACATTTATTAAGTCAATTTCAAATAATTAAATAAATCTGCATAAAGCAAAATGGGACACTTTTCCTCACACACACATAGAGTTTCACAAACCATCTGTGGGAAGTGCAGCGCTCAGTGTTGTAAAGCAAAGTGAGTGTTGTTGTAAAATGCCATCGCAGATGTGTTGAAAATGACTCGTCCCTCTGCAGAGCGTATCCACGGCCTCTCTGCATGTACTAACATGTCTTTTACCTTCTCTCTTCCTCCCTCCTCCTCTGTGACTGCATGCTCTGTCCTCCTCTTCCACGTGTCTCTCTCTCTCTGTGTGTTAGAGTATGCAGCTCTATGGATATCAGGTTGCCCCCATGAACAGCGTATGTATCCAAAACCGCAAATCTTTAGTCTCCTTTCTGTTCACCTTTAGACGGTTAAAGACATTGATGGAAGGATGAACAGAGAGCTAGTTGTGTCTGTTAGCTAGGTTGCTACATGCTTAATGGTTTCTTTTAAAGACGAAAGCAGTTTAGTTGACAATTTTGTAAGAAAATAATGAAACCACAATGGGAACTTATGCATGGTGGTGATAAAAGGCAAAGAAGTTATGGTAGACAGATATTTTATGAACAGTATTGCAGAATATTTAGAACCTCCTCTGATCTCTAAAGTCGACTGACCTCTCATTATTATTATATTATTTTATTTTTTTGTGGTAAAAAGTCTCAATCGAAAGAATATCTTAAACTTAGTTTCCCAATATTGGAAAATATCATTAAAGGAATAGTTGAATTTTTTTTCAAATACACTTGTTTGCTTCCTGTTCTGATGACAGGATCAATACCACTCTCATATCTGTGTATTAGATATATTCTCAACCAGTAGCCGGTTAGCTTAGCTTAGCATAAAGACTGGAAGCGGATGGAAACAGCTAAACCTGAAATCAGCCTGCCAGAACCTCTAAAGCGCACTAATTAACGCACTTTGTTTAATCTGTGCAATAAGTGTTAAAGACAACAAGTTGTGGTTTTAATTGCAGATGTGCGTTGGACTATTTCATTGTTGGCTGCAGTGACTTGCTGATGTCTCTGCTGTTTTCCTGGTTGCAACCTCATGGTGACAACCAGGAAGTAACTGTGCCTGATATTATGGTTATTTTATTTACAATATTTTATTTTCAAGGGGGCGACTAGCTCACTAGGCTAAGAGGGTTGTCTGGGAACCGGAGGGTCGACAGTTCGATCCTTGGCTAACGTCCCCTTGGCTGGGACGTTAGCTGAGTCGAAGTGTCCTTGAGCAAGACACTGTCCCCTAGCTGCTCCCCGGGCGCCTGTCATGGGCAGCCCACTGCTCCCTGGTACAGGGATGGGTCAAATGCAGAGAAGAATTTCCCCCTCAACGGGATAAATATAGTGTAATAAATAAAAATAAAAATAAATAAATTTACTTTAGAGAGAGTTACGCTAGCTGTTTCCCCCTGCTTCCACTCTTCATGCTAAGCAAACCGTCACCTGGAATCTCATAATCCAACACCAGTTTCAATACCTGCTGGGCATCTGGATAATCAAGTAAAATTCACCCTGTGTTGTTGGGGATATTTTTGCCTCATTCTGGGGACTCTTGGGGTTTGGTGGGTGTAAATGTCAATTCTATTGGGATACTTAGGGTTCTGTTTAATGCCTCTGTCAGCCACTTTTGTGTCCTGACCTGGTCTTTGAAAAAGCCTTAACCCTGACCCAGTCCACATGATCCTTTGTTGTCAGTAAAACATCCACTGTAGACTTCTTAAAAGGATGAATGGATAGAAAGGGTAAGCGGGATAGAGAGAGGCTTCCTTCAAGACAGGCTGTCCATCTGTCAGGTCAGCTGGGTGATTGATCGAGGGAGGATCGCAGAGGGTTGGATGAATGGAGAGAGGGACGGCAGCAGAGGAGTAATAGATTTAAGGGGTCAGGAGAGATGAACTCTTACAAAAAGAGAGTGATGTGATTTAGAATGACTTGAGGCACTCTAAAGCTCCAAACACAATCAGACACTGACCATTTCAAACTGTTTCAGGACGCGTGCTGTTTGTTTGGCAGTGTGTGTGTGTTCCTGTTGGGGGTTTTGTTATTGCACAGAGAGAGCAGGACATTTCTTTTATGGTGGGAGGTCTTGTCTATAGACAGAATCTTGCTTATATTGTGTGTGCACAGTCTCACTTACAGGAAGAAAGCAAACAGGTTGCATTTGTCTGCTGAGTTGTATGGCATCCAAAATGTAACCTATTTCTTTAAGGTGTGTCGGATTTGGCGACATCTAGCGGTGAGGTTGCAGATTGCAACCAATTGAAACTTCTCCCACGTGCCAAAAATAGCAAATGGTCCTGTCTAAAGCCAGTGTCTGGTTTGTCCGTTCTTGGCTACTGTAGAAACATGGTGACTCTGAGAAGAGGGCTCGCTTCTTATATAGATTTTAAAAAATGGCTCATTCTAAGGTAACAAAAACTATCTTATTTTCAGGTGATTGTACACTTAAGATAACATACCTGATCTTATTTTTTATTTCTGCCAATAGATCCCCCTAAATGCTACACACTGTCCCTTTAGTATAATGTGAAACATTTTTTACATACAATTAAGACTTAATTCAATTTTAAAAAATGTTGTTAAAAGTTTAATTTAAGAAAGAGACATATTCACTTATCGGTCACACTTATTGATACACATATAAAACTGGGAACCCAAATTAACACAATGATAATAATGGAATTTGGACACTGCAATACTCAAATGTCTTATAGTCTCCTGAAGTTACCATGATAACCACTGTAGAAGGCTTCCCGACCTAAGTGGTAATGCATATTTACTAATGGAGATGGAATACAGTGCAGCAAAAAAACATCAGGGGGATGTTTACTGTCCAGTCTCTATAAGGACTATTAGCATTCTTTCTTTCTCTCTATTTCTCACACACACACACACACACACACACACACCTCGTCCTGTCAGTGTTGTGATGGATAGCTGCATTGTCACTGTGAAGTTAGGAGCGGTGCAGGGTCATTTTAAAATGGCTGCTCCTGCGTTCTCCCTGGAGAGACAGACGAGGTGGGTGGTCAGGAGCCCAGCAGCGTGGTTCTCTTTTGTAAAGGCCGGACGGACTCTGAACAGAAGCAGCATGACAGCGATCTGTTCAGCTGGTTCACTTTCATAAATATATATTATATGTTATGTTATAGAGGAAAACTTGCTTTTGGGTGGAAGAATTGTGCATTTGAGTCAAAGATCAATTAGATGTGAAAGATTTTTTTTTAAACTTTCCTTGTGTTCATTGTTGATTCAACATAAAGGCAAAGTAACAAATAGCAATTTTAGTAATTTAGATATAATGGTCTTACAGCAGAGTCTTCATAGATAACTGAGGGTGTTTGTCTTAGTCTGGTTCTTCCTCACTTCATTCCTGTTGTGGTTGACACTAATGGGATTTTTTAATGTTTGGATTACAGTGGTTGGGGGGAATTTATAGTTGGATCAAACATTATAAATGGTTATTACTTCAGTAAATTTAATTGATGACAGAACATGAATTCTAAACATTTAATTAATTAATTCTGTTGTATTAGCCATTTTCTAATAAACAGCATTTCATCAATGTAGTGTTAAGAAACAATTTACAGTGCTTGTAGTTTGCTATTAGTTCTAACCATAATACCACAATGAGTCCAGATGCCAGAACAGACTTATCTTGATCTTGTATTCACTATTTAATAATGCTGAATGTGACACTGTTGAATGAATCTGTCTGTGTATATTGAGATATGATAGCGTGAACATTGGAAGCTGAAGTTTACTTCCTGAAGTGGTAAAGTTGTAGGTGAACTGACCCTGGGCCTGCTTGACCGCTCCTACAGGTGCTAAAAAAAGACAGTCAGGAGTTTGTGGCGCGGAGTTACTGGGACGTTCTGAGGCGAAGCGCCAGTCAAGTCCTCTTTTCTGACCTGGCAGAGGTACACAGATCCATCTGTCCTCTGTCACTACATCCCTCCGTTCTTCCTCCTTCGCTCTTCCTCTTCCTCTTCAGTTCCTTGTTGTAAATGTTGCTCCTCCAACGAGCCCCATAGAAGCAGAACAATGTAGCCGCATCAAGCTTGGCCAGAATAAGACCAGAAATGTTTACCTTCAAAATAAAAGCTTTGAAGGCCTAATCTTTGAATTCTGCAGCAATCATCCTAACTGCTCATATTAATGTGGACCGAAATAATATTTCTTTAAATGCTGTTTTTAATGTTCGTCATGGCTAAAAGACAAGAAGCAACCAAACATAGTTTGTGGGCTTGTTGTAGAAAAGGTTTGATCACCATTTGATCATCACTTTTATTCTGGTTTGGCTGGATACTGATACTTTCCATAGACTGGCCTTTTCATCTTTATTTGTTCCTTTCTTTCCCAAACATTCCATAGATTACCATCTGCCATACTCTGCCATCTCTCTGTTCTACAAACCTTAGTAGTGTACAGAAACTACTGTCATTCCTCCACTCCTTTTCCCCATGTGACACCATTTCTGTTTGGATGAGCTCTAAAAGACTTCCTTGCACCAAACACAATATTGAGGCTCCTCCAAAGTTCTTCCTCATGTCATTGTGTCACTCAGTCATTCCTGATCAACAAATACTACAAGAACTTGTTTATATTTGTTGTTGTTGATTCTGATTTCTAAATAATTGAATCCACTATATTGATGTGACGGAATTGATCAAATAAGTGTAGATGAGAGATACTGTATTGTGCGTATTCTGATAACCTGTTCTGTTTCTCACCTGCCTTCTGTCCTTTAGTCTCTTTGTTATGCTGTTGTATGTGTATCTGTGCCTTGTCATCTGTGCTGTGTTGTGGCTAGTGTCGCAGCTTTGGTGTCAAATCATTCTTTAATGAAACTGGTGTAATGTTAGGAAGGCTGACCGCCGAGCACACACAAATGCCCTGATCATTACAGCATCACACAGTTTAATTTGAGTCATTTTGAGTATAGTAGTTCTATACTGCTTCAGAAACTCAAACCAAATGGTGACCTAAACTATACCTGCGGCTCTACTACCTCCAAACCACCCTCAAAAGCATTCAAGTCATTTTCGACAGAATTAATAGAGAAACGATACTAACAGTCTACAGCGATGCTAGCAGCTCTGTGGGGCTGTACGTATAGCAGTGCTTTAAGCTAAATGCTAACATCTACACACTAACATGAATAATGCTAACATGTTAATGTTTAGCAGGCACTAAAGAGAAAGTACAGCTGAGGTATTTAGTCATAAACAAAGTGTTGGACAAATATAATGTGTTCTCGATGTAAAGTAAGGGGATCACTGAAGTTATTACTATTCAACCTGTGTTGATTATAAATGTCTGTACAACATTTCAAGGCAACCCATACAATAATTGCCAAGACATTTCTAAAAAAAACAAAGACGTGTCAACCTCATGGTGGCAGTAGAGAAAGAAGTCAGGGGGTCACCAAAGTCAGTAGGATTCTTCCTCTGGGGACCATGAATATCTATGAAATTGAGTCGCAATCCATCTGTTTTTGAGATATTTTAGTCTGGGCAAAAGTGGTGGATAAACCAAAGCAGATATCACCAGCTCTAGAGCCTTGGCACTAGCATGGCTAAAAATCTGTTGAAACAAAACATTTTGGCAAAACCTCACATTCTGGCTTGTTCATGCACAGCGTGAATTGTCTTTCCGATATGTCCGACAAAAGGTCAAGTTGCCGGTAATGATTACTAACAGCTAACAGCGCTAGCAAGCTAAGTGACTAATGACAGGCTATGTGCTGTGGTGGCAGCGGAAGCTGAGGTGGAGATAATGACAGTGGCGCGTAATGGGACTGACCTTGTATTTACACCGAGCAGCCTTTCATCTACCGGGATGTCAGACGGACAGAACAGACGAATCAGACAGAGGGGGGAGGAGGGCAGGAGGGCAATAATAGGAAGACAAAGTTTGAGGGATTAAAACATGTAAATACATTTAACAAAAAGTAAGACATGGCTACACAAAACAAAAGAAATGGGGATAAATTAGAGAGAGACACGTTAGAATTGAAGCAAACCAGATCAGATAAGTTGAAAACCTGAGGGCGAAGAAAAAAAGAGGGAAGAGATAAAATCAGAGAGACAACAAACAGGTGAGAGAGGCCCAAAGATGATGACACAGGTCAGCGGGGAGAACAAATGTTGAGGAACAAAGTGGGTGGGGAGAGAAGAAGTTCGGGAAACGCATTTAGGGGGAAAAGAAAGAAGCAGGTTGTATTTAGAGAAAGATGTGTTTACTCAACAGGTTAGTCACCATTATACCGCTTTGCTTTTGTCTGGAGAAGGAGGGACTGACTGACAGCCTGAGAAGGAGGGAGGAAAGGAAAGAGCAAATCACCTCTTATGTTTGTCAGGTATGAGGAAAAAGGAAATCAGATCAGGATAAGAGGGAAAAGAAGTGATAGGATAAGGAAACAAAAAGAAAGAGAAGTGTGCAATAAAAATAAACAGGGTTTGCAGGGGAAAAAATGAACATGTCGTTGTTTTTACTCCGCAAAGTCTACTAAAGTCCGACAATGAGCTCTTCCTCCAAGGTATATTAGTCACAGATAGGGAGGGTGAGGAAGACCGTTTAGTGTTTACATCAGTAATTACTGTTTTTACCTTCAGCTTCATGATCAAAGTCTGTTGAGGCTCACACAGATGGACAAAGAGACACATGCATACACCAGGTGTTGGCTCGTGCCTTATGGGTGGAGGAACCATTACGTCTTCACGGGGATGATGAGCTCACACTGGTGCTGCCACACTTCCAGGAATGATAAGCTTGTTATGATCCGTTCGGCATTACGTCTTTTTCGAGGTTAGGCTGACGTTCCTTCTACCAAAGTTAGAACCAATTGTAAAATTTGGCAAAAAGGGAGAAAAAAATTCACACAAATTCTGTTCAGTGAGAGAGAAATCCTGCCGGAGAAGCTTTTTTGGGTCTCTAATCAATAATTTTTTTATATTACCAATGGATCAAATTGTATAATGTGAAAGGTTTCACTCATAGTGATGAACCCACAGAGGCTTACCACTCGACTCTGCGGTTTCCCTTAGCTCTACAAAGTGCTTTAGCGGCATTCAGCTCATTGCTTTGGCTTGATGGTTCACAGCTTTACTCTTTTGGTCTCATCAACCTTGCTTTCAGCAGCTGCAGGCAGCTGTTTACAGTGAAAACGGCACAGGGACTCGCTGGTGAACATATAGTGGAGCATTTACCAGCTAAAGAGACGGACATTTCGCTCACAAGTTGCTGGGGAACATTATTGGCGTTCAGACACACTAACTCTCCTTAACAACTTTATTAGGCGATAATATGTCCATGTTGTGTTAACAGCTTGTTCTGCTGCCACCAAATGCCAGAACAATTTAAAAATCTTTATTTCTAAAAAATATTTGATTTCATTGATTTTATAGATTGCCCATGGTGCACGGCATCCAAATATCAATATCTTGTTAGTTCGCTCAATTCAACTGAAATCAAACACTACCACTAAAGTGCACTTCACTCAATATATTGTTTTACTATGTGAACCCATGTAATCTTAAATCACCTGACCAACTGGATTTGCACTTAATTAAACTTCTTGTGGATAACTAACTCACTGCAACAGTGATTAGACAACGATAGATTCATTAGGAAAGCCTTTATTACATGTATCTATGTTCAAAAGATGGACAAAGGGTTTGGCAGAGTCTAAGTGTCTCTCTATCATTGAAAGAGCAAAAAAAAATAAACTGTTTAAGATTATGGAAAGAATAGGAGGGATATGGTGAAAGGAAGGAAGAGAGGCAGAAGAGAAACACCACCTGGATGCTGTCTAGATGCATGATCAGCTCATGTGTCATAAAGACATCAGTAATGCGTCAGATAAAAGATAAAAGAGTAAAAAAAAAAAAAAGTATTTTTGTCCCGTTTGTCCGTAATCAGAGGCTTAATGAAAAGACCCTCAAATAAGTGAGACACCGAGAACAAGACACTGAAATGATACGTCTGTCACTTTGTCTCTGTTTATCTAAAAGAAGTTCTCCTAATCAAAGACTGAAAGACCAGACTGCAACGTGAATCAGAATTTTACACTAATGTTTGTGGTCCTAAAACAGGGTTTACTTTTACTGCTTGTTTCCCAGTAGACATTTTTATCCAGTCTGTGCCAATTACAGTGGGGATTTCTACATGTACACAAAAAGGAGGAAGAACTGATCTATCAAATGCTTTACAATTTAGAAACTAATGGAGGTTTTTTGATACCAGTTTCATCATAATAATAGAAAAATATTCTCCTGATTTCCTTGAGACTTGTCTTTGGAACGTAACTTGAACACTAAACTATGTTTTTGTGACAATCAACAACTACTCTTGTTTGACATTTTCCTCTTGTCCCACGTCGGATTTTAGGATTTTACTCTTGAGGTAGAACCACGAATGGCATCGTGGCAGTGATGATGAGAATTATGTTGATGATGGAAATGGCATAAATGCTTTTCCTCTTTACATGAGACATGAGATTCCAGCCAATCTTATGTCTGCATATACCTCAGCATGGCAGTGGATTGGACAGAGGGGGGGGGGGGGGGGGGGGGCATGGCAGGGAGAGAGAGAGAAAATACTATGGCCGTTTGACGTCCTCTCTTTCTGCACCGACGCTGGCCGAGTCTTTTCTGGAACTGCTCAAAAGCACAGTCACCTTTTTCTGAGATACATATGTCAGGGAGCATAACCATAGGAAGACACTGATATACATACTGTTTCTAAAAGGCTCAAACGAACTTGTTGAATATGTTTCAAATGACCAGGATCATTCAGTAAGCACACACTTTGAGAAACGGTGAAGGGAAGACTAAGATTGAAGATCATGTAAACAGAGTAAATATATAAAACAGGAGAAAAAATAAAAATAAACAATGCAAAGTTGCACATACGGCACTATAATTCTCGTCCGTTGACGGAAAAAGGTGGAATCGGCTCCCGTCCTCTGCATTTGTGCTTACGTGGGTGTCGTTCCGTGCTGCTGTTGTTTGTGATTTAAAGGTTGTGTTACGGGTGTGTCACTGTGGCATCCGCAGAGAACTGCATGGGATGTGGTGGCTTTACTGTGTCTGTTTGGCAGCTTAGTGTTATGTGTGTGTCTGTCTCCGCCTTAGTTGTTCCTCCACATGTGTTCTTGGCCTCTTCTCCGTTTCTCTCACCTCTTCTGTTTCTCTCTGTCGACAACACTCCCCCACTCTGTTGAACATTTGCATGACTCTGTTTTTCGTCGTGTCCCTGTATCTTTTCGTGTCTTGCTGCCCTGAGCACTTGTTCCGTCTTCACCAGACTAGTAGTGGTCTGTGTTTCATGCTGTTACGGCAATACTCCGCGTCAGTCTAGGCAGCATGGAAAAAAATACCTTCCTTTGCTTTCAACAGCCAATGATAAGGACTATCATGACTGTTTTCTTTTCTCTCCATTTTACCTCATTTCCCCATTTTAGCTGCTCATTTCCACACTTTATTGTACTGAAAGCTTTGATAGTGACACCCATCCCATTTAAGAGGTTAAACTTAAACATTGTTGCTGCCTAGACTGGTATGTGTGACGTCACGATGGCCGTTGACTGTTTGTCTGAGCTGATTCGTTTGATTGACAGTTTGTTGTTGCTCCTCTGGCGCACGTTCTGCAGCAGAAAACCTGCTTCCTGCTAGCCTGGCACCACGGGTTGCCATGTTTGGATTGATGACGGACTCGTCCCGCCCACTGCTTCTCCTCACAATACTTGGTGTTTTTTGATTAGTCACTCATTGATCCTCTCTCTTGCTATTCCTTCTCTGATGGTTCCTAGCGAGCAGATGAGAGCATCACCATTGACACCACCCTTTTGGTCCATTTCTTTGGGAAGAAAGGGAAGGCAGAGCTTACATTTGATGACTTCTACAGGTACTAAACAACACACGGCGGACAACAGGAAATACAATGCTAATGCTGTAATCAATATTGATCAAATTACAACACAGTAACATGTTCATTTTGAGTAAGATCTATTTCTTCTCCTTCCCCTTCCTTGCTGTTTTTCAGGTTTATGGATAACCTTCAAACAGAGGTGTTAGAAATTGAGTTTCTCACCTACTCTAAAGGGATGACCACCATCAGTGAAGAAGACTTTGCCAAAATCCTGCTTCGCTTCACCAATGTGGAAAATATCAGCGCCTACCTGGAGAATGTCCGCCATTGTATACCCGATGAGAAGGTACGGTACAAACAGGCACACTGTTCTGTTAACGGGGGACGAACACAGGCGGATCAACAGCTGTGCAAAAGATTGAAAATACACAAAGTCTTAAATTGAGTTCATGTTGACTACTTGCGTATGAATGGATCAGCCTAATGTAAAGTCCTTTCTGTTTGGATAATGTTGGATAAAAGGTACATTAACACTATAATGTATGCTGTGGTTTAAAAAATGTTTATGATGACAATGAAAACCATCCATCGCACCTTTACTGCCTTTTGGAACTCAATGGCTCCCATAAGGGGGTCAACGTGATAATCAGTTTACAGTTTAAAAAAAAATGACCCTCAGTGTAATATGGACTTAAAAATATGGAGAAAAAATACACGAGGGTTTTGACCAGGATTTTGGATTGTGGTTATCTTCTTTAGATAACACCAGATCTGTCCTAATCCTTCACCGGTTTCATTTCTTCTCCTTGCTGTATGGGTGCTCCCGCCCTCCAGCCATCTAGAGCCTCCATAATTTCCCACCACTATCTTTGCCCGAAGCTGTTGTGGCTCTCCACACTTCAACGCTTCACCGCCTCACACGACCACACACACACACACACACACACACACACACACACACTTTTGACTGCACTTCCAGCTACATGTGAATGTCTTATCTATCTATCTATTTACACATTGGCGTGTAGTCCTTATGCAACCCAACTCTATTTCTGTCCCTTCCTTCTTTCCTTTTCATGCTGTGGAAGAAGCAGGAGGTTGGTCTCGGCTTCGTACAATACGCAACCTGCAGTTACAATCTGTCAGTCTAATCTGCCATTTAGTTACTTCTTTGTTTCTACATTTAAGGGAAGATAACGACTTATTTTTTCTATTTATCTGTGTACTTTAATCTGCATCTTTTCATGTAAACCTGTAAAAACTGCATTTTCTTATTTGTTTTAATTTATGGAATTTTTTTTTTTTTTTGTACATATCTACCGTTTGTTATTAAACTAGCCGTTATCAGTTGGATCTTGATTCACAGCAGAGAGCATGGGGCGGTTTACGGCTACTTGTTGAATGGCTTCAGCATTATTAATGTATGCAACTGGGTTATGAAACACCGCAAGAAGGTTTGAAATGTTCCATATCATGCACACTCAATCCTGTAATTAATGACCTTTCACGTCATTAATAGGACTATTTCATGGAATCTCTCAGTGATTGATTGATAGTATGAGTTGTGGTCAGCCGTTATTTTTTGTTTATTATGGTTAGTTAATATTTCAGACAACAGAGTGGATGTGCCTTGAATGCTGTATGCCCGTCTGTCAACGTCCCTTTGGATGGCAGCCTGTGCTCAAACACTCATTACGTTCATTTGAAAGCTACTTTTTCTCAATACTTCTCCCTAAAGTAATTGTTTGGGCCGTTCACGCGTGTTTTTTTTTCCCTGCTATTTCAGGGAATCACCTTTGATGAGTTCAGATCATTCTTCCAGTTTCTCAACAACCTCGAGGACTTTGCCATTGCCATGCAGATGTACAATTTTGCCTCTCGCTCCATTGGACAAGGTAGGAAGAGAGCGGGGTGGGGGGGGGGGGGGACTGAGCACACACACACACACAGCTGGTGTGTTCTTTCCCTCTTAGCTTGGTGCACAACAAGTGGCCGAAATGATCAAAACTGTTTTTACTCTCTCTCTCTCTCTCTCTCTCTCTCTCTCTCTCTCTCTCTCTCTCTCTCTCTCTCTCTCTCTCTCTCTCTCTCCTACCAGATGAGTTTGCAAGAGCGGTGTATGTGGCCACTGGGCTGAAGCTGACGCGGCACCTTGTAAACACCATCTTCAAGATCTTTGACGTGGATCACGATGACCAGCTCTCCTACAAGGAGTTCATCGGCATAATGAAGGACCGGCTGCACAGGGGAGGAAGGGTGAGGAACTGTGTGTGAAAGAAACAGGGGGATTGTTGCCAGTTGAGAAAAAGCACTCTTAGGCTTCAAACTGTTTGACGTAAAACAATAAACAGACAGATGTGGCTCAGGAGGTAAAGCGGGTCATCCACTAAGCGGAACATCAGGCAAGATACTGAACCCCAAATTGCTCCTGAAGACTGTGGATCGGCAATGTACCTCTCTCTCCTCAGAGGTCAACATCTGCTGCAGAAGCCATACATACTAACTTACAGTAAGCAGTCAAAATGCCAAAACATGGAGCATTACCTAGAAACCTTACATCTCCTGTTTTACGTTCACGTTTGAAAAAGAGCGTACGGTTTTATTCTGATAAATATGATCCAACAACATCACCTCTCACGCTGTGGTTAAATTTACGGTAAAGGATTATTTTGTAAAGCATGAGCAAAAAGACATATTTCCTGGTCGTGCTTGCAAAAGGTCACAATACTGTTTTACACGCAGTAAAGGGGCTTTGTCGGTTGGAACCCAGGTGTTCCAGTTGAAGAAGAGTCTCTGTAACAGATAGACCGCCGGCTGTTTAAAAGGTTCTTTCCGTTCATTGTAAGGATCACAACATAGATCGGGATTTTAAAACAGCAAAGGCCCTTCTGCCATTGCAAACACACACACACAAGCAAGAAACAAGAAAAAGGGTTCATGTGCATTGGCATCTGCAAAGACTAAATTCAATAGAATAATAAGCTAATAAAGTCTAATTATAGACATGGTTGTTTTCAAGGCCATGCAGGTAGACAGCTTTTCAGGAAGAATCTGGAAACAACATCAATGAATTACTTGGAAGTGCTAAAAAAAATTTGAAATCACCTTGAGCCACTTCATAGTGTTGTTCCCAAGGATGGATACTGCCCTCTAGTGGTGTATTGTGGTACAATACTACAGTCCAGAGCATCATTTCTCAACAGAAGTGAGACACACATGAGTAGTCAGGTTGTTACAAGTTTGCCTGCTATGCCACAAACGTCACTAACATTGCACAACAGACTGAGCCCGATTTATGACCCTATTGGCTCCTTTTGGATGCTTTCTCTGCCTCACAGTCTCGGCTTATTAACAGTGATCTCTCTTTCTCTCCCTCTCTCTTTGCTTCGCTTTCATCCTCAATCTCCTCTCTATCGGACACGCTCATCTGTTCTGCCATGGATCCAACCTCCCCCTGTGTTACAACACACCATCTTTTGTCTTCCCTACCTCTTCTCCCTGTGTTTTCCCTTCTTCCCCCTTTTCGTCCTTCCTCTAACCACTGACCTCTCAGGGCTATAAGTCTGTGGAGCGCGCCACCTCTTTTAAATCCTGTCTGAAGAAGGAGCTGGCAAGCAGATAAGTAACACCTATAACAGAAAGTCGGACACTGTTTTCATCATTTCAATTTGATATCTGGAGTTTATGTACATTTCATTTTTTTATTAAACACATCAATCACTTATTGGGACGTGACAACAGCATCAGCCGCAATCGTCTTACTGCAGTGCGTTACCAGCATGGGTATGTTTAAGCTAGATCAGGTGACAACCACCTAATTTTAGTAAAAATGACCTGTGACATGCTAAGTGACGTTTTCACTTTGCTAGCCAGCGAACTCTCTCTTTAATAATATACACAACCTTTAGAAATAGATGCCATGTTTAGATTCGTTCATCACATTTTCCAGTCAAGATAACTATTACTTGTAAACTGTTACATTGTTTAGGTCACTACACAGCGTGCCAGTAAGTGTACAGAGTTGCAACAGTGGGTTCCTCAATGTCTTATCTAAGTATGTTTGAACTTATTAAATCATTGTCCCTCCCTTTTAGCGCTTTCATCCAACAAACAGGATGAGATAAGGGAAACACCTCTGAGCTGCTGTTTGGTTGTGACTGGAATATTTGTAGCTATAGTCTAACAGTGACCGTGCCTCCCTTTGCTCGGTGTCTACCAGGTGAAGGCCCGACACCACACCTCCTTCTCCGGCTGTGTTCGCTCTGGGGCCAGACGACAAGTGCACCAGCTCTGGAGGAGGTACAAGGAGAAGCTGTAGTGGAGAAGAGAGAAAGAAGGCAGAAAGGATATGAAGGAAGAAGTCTGATGATGGAATAAATCAAACTCAGTGGCCTGAGTTAGCAACGTTGCGTTTTCAAGGGCAGAGCTCCATTGGTCCTCCAAAGCAGATAATAACTACAGCAGACGGATGTTCTGTATGACGATAACAAGCAACTCTTTGTTTTCATCTTCATAAATGCCAAGTATAACAACAATACAGTTAGATTAGACTTAACTCTCCAAGCATGGCACCTCCTCACGAGTCAGTAGAACTGCAGCTAACTATTATTTATGTTTTGGTTAAGGCTATGATTTAAAAAAAAAAAAAGAATTAAGCTATAAAAAGTTTAAATAAGCTTAAACTGAACAGCCTATAAATGCAAGGTATCGACTTTATAACAATATTATATCGATATAACTAAGCAAGTTACAATATTGTCTAAGTTCTATCAACCAAAGGATATTTCACTTGATGAATGACGTTTTAAATGACTTACAGTATAATATATGCCTTTTTATGAAAGAATACTTAGCTGCACCTCCAACTGTAACAACTGAAAGAGCACAACAGTAATTCAACAACAAAAAATCTTTGCATGTAGAGTCTTTTTATTCATCTCAATCATTTTTTTTACTCATTGATAGCCAGTATAGTTATTGCTTTTTAATGCATTAAGAGTGTGTATAAACACTATTGCTACAGGTGGGAGGCTTTATGATCCTAATATTACTACAAGACTGCGGATGTCTTTGTCCTGGATGTAAAAGAATAGAACAAGATCTTTTTTTTGTAATATTGCAATTTCAACATTTGATATGGTTATGACTATTTTCTTCGAACAGTAACAGAAGTATAAAACATGTACATTGATTACATAAATACTATATGCGATGTATCACCCAATCTGGTGTAATATATTATCAATCATTGAATATCATTTTTTTATGTCTTGGTGTGAAATATGGAATATTTTGAATATATTGAAATGAAGGAAATACGAGGAAATGGAAAGTTATTTCTCATAATGTTAATTATTCTCATCATGTCTGCAATATTGTATGTATGTATTTGTCAGTGGACCTGGTGAATTTACTTCCATGCATCAATAAACTATTTTAAGAAGAGATGCCAAAGCCGTAGTGTTGACTGAGTTATGCACAAGGAAACCAGTTACAAAACTACTTTTCTACTGATAAGGTGGACATGTTACCCCAAAATGAAACATTCTTGGGAGATAAGGACTATGCTGCTGTTCCACAGCTGCAAACGTCATCGGTAAGTTTGTTGTCACAAAGGTTTGTATTAATGAAGCATCAAGAAAAGGTTTAATGGTTAAAGATTAACTCCTACAAGACGTAATATCCACCTTGGTGGTGTTCTTGTTAAATTTGAGCTCTCGTCGGTTAGTGAAATGCTGCCCTCGTGTCGTGGGAGGAGCCCATAGTGGGAAACCTACTGCTGGTTTAAAACCAAAACTGATGCCAAGAGCGGTATTTTACGGTGAAAACGAATGCAGGTTTTCGACATGATGTCGCTGTAAGATGTCGCAGACCATTTCGCGTAATTTGAGTTGCAGCGTTTTACATTTTATATGTCGACGCCTCCAGAAACCCTAAAGCGAGGTGGCTCTGGCGTTTGAGTTGTAAACGGAACTAATGTCTTTGCCATGTTTCTGCGAGGGACATTACAAACGACGCACCATTCAGCATATCGAGAACAATTCAAACTTAACTAACGTAACTTTAAAGACTTTAAGCATTGCCTCTGTTGTACTGTTAATTTAGGACTGTAAATGTCCAAACAGCCAGGTCACTTGTAAAGATTATGACTCGTGCAGTTCTTTAATATTTTAACAAATGAAATGAATGGGCGTCAACGATTCAATTCGCAAAGCATTGTGGGTTGTGTGGCGTTGAACTTTAACAGTAAATCGACATCTTTAGTGACAGTTTGGATTAAAATTGTATTTGTGTGGTTTCATTACGGTCATGCTTCGTTTACTACTCTTTAACCGGTCGTTGTGGGCATGTGTAACGGTAAGGACCATGACTGAGAATGGTTGTCCTGTGAATTACTAACTTTTTTCACCCGTTAAACCGATAAGACTATACTTTCAGGGATCATTTCTATAGTTTTTGACTTGAGAAATGTGTTTCTAAATTGTTTGGTCTCGCTAACCACGATGATGAGATGTGATATTTCCCACTGAGCGCGAAGCGGGCAGGGAGAAGTGATTCAGTTCACACGCTTTCTGCCATTGATGACCGTTCTTTGCTTCTTTGAGGAGTTAAGAGGTGGGGGATATGTACAGAGTGGTTATCAGAATATGTAAATATTAATTACCGAATTTTGCTACGACGAAGGTGTATATCTTTTAATCCCACGTGCTAGCGTGATCAGTGGACGATAGAATAACAATTTTCTAGCGGGGCTTACATATAAATCCCATGATTCTGCTTCCTATAAATGCAGTGGTGTTAAACTCATCTTCACTCTGGGCTACATCAGCGTCGTGGTTTGCCTCAAAGGGCTGGTTGTAACTGTAAACATGGACTTGGTCAAATTGACCCGCGAACATCATCGCTGTACCTAAAACACGAACATAACCGGAGGGTTAAGCACATTTCTGATAATATAGCATAAACCAGTTTAATTTAGGCTTAAGAAACCCACATTACTCTAACAAAGATCACACTTTTAAATAAAATAACAAAGACAAATACCATCAAACACAGGTTATTACATTCACTTTGTCCAAAGCTATTCTTGTCCTCTCTCTGCATCACTAATGTCCCCGTCGTCGTCCCGTTCATGCAGCTACATCCAAGAGCTCCTCACTGACGGTCAGGTCTGCCTTCAGCCTCTTATAATCACTGATAGATGTGTGATGTATCCGTGTTGTCTGTGCTTTCATCAGCAGATAATGAAGAAGACGAGTACCTGCTCGTCTCTTCGGCTAGCTGTGTTGTCAGATTGCCTGCTAGTTCCTGAACTCGGCCCGATGGTGTTTCTTCACAAACTGACATTTGTAAAAGTCTGTATCTGGTCGGAGCTCACCTGCTCACGTACCTTTAAGCATGCACTGGGCTGTAGCTTTTGTATATGTATTCTGCTGTGATTGCAGTCTGCCTTTTAATTCTTGGACAATTTTATGTCTATCTTGGAGGCTAAATTTAGCTCCGTGTTTGGTGTCAAAATACCGACGTAAATTGTATTCCTTCATCACTGACACTGCCTCATAGCACAGAAGACAGACCGGGTTTTCTCCTTGAAGCACAAACATGTATTCGCTTTCCCTTCGTTTTTTAAATTTTCTTCCCTCTACATCAATTTTTCTCTTCATTGACATTTTGGGATTATTTGTCGATCTTTTTCAACTCAATCACTTGTTGGAAAACCGCTTTACGGGGCCATTGCCTCTCCTGTCCACCTGTTGTGATAATTTCGATGTCGGCACACAGACAACATCTCCTAATTTCCATTTTCTATCTCATAATTTAGACCATGGGGATATTTTTATTTTCAAGTCTAACTTTTAATTTTTTTAAAAGTTAGACTTGGAAAAAAAGAAAGTAAAAAAAAGTAAAAAGGACCTTGAGTTTGACATGTCTGTGTTAATGGGTGAATTTGTCCTTGTGTTTCATTATTTGGGAACTGTAATAAATGCAGTCTACTGTAACTTTTAATTTCTTACTTTGTTACCATAGACTTTCTTTCTTGCATTATAAATATATATATATATATATATATATATATATATATATATATATATATATATATATATATATATATATATATATATATATGTATATGACGCCACGCTGTACACAGATCAAAGAGCTGATTGGCTCTTAGATTTGACAAAACTCACCACGTTTTATAGAAAATCCTATTTTCTGTGTAAATGTAATATTTAACGCTAGATTGTTGGCTAGTCTCATGTTGTGCAACAAAGGTTTGATCTAAAAACATATCTTGTGTGGTTGATAATAATGAAGCTTATTTATAGGAAACATATCAAAACGAGCATCAAAGTTCCAAAGGAGGTCTGTAAACTACAAGTAGCCTACAGATCGGATCTGACAGGAAGTACCTGTGTCTTTGACTTCCTGTTTGTTACATAAACACACATGAGATGCAAGACAAGGAGGAGCTTGTTGATGGTAGAGAGGAACCCTGAGAGAGAGTTATTGTCCTGTGAATTACTTACTGTTTTCACCCGTAAACTTGTTAAGACTATACTTTCAGGGATCATTTCTATAGTTTTTGACTTGAGAAATGTGTTTCTAAATTGTTTGGTCTCGCTAACCACGATGATGAGATGTGATATTTCCCACTGAGAGCAAAGCAGGCAGAGAGAAGTGATTCAGTTCACACACTTTTTGCCATTGATGACTGTTGTTTACTTCCTTGTGGAGTTAAGAGGTGGGGAATGTGGACAGAGTGGTTATCAGATTAAGTAAATATCACATAATATTTACAATGTAAATCTGTCAATACATGTAAGCATATTTGTGAGTAAATCAGCATGAGCATTAACCTCAGGTTGATAGCGAACCACTTCTTCTGACGAAGATTGCCTGCGCCTTGATACTCAATTGTCTCAGTTTATCGCAACATGAATGGATCTAGTAAATGTTACGTTTTTGAAGTTCATGCAAATCCTACATGACTGAATCACGTTCACATTGGAAACATGCATGAATATCGTTCGAAATACATGTTACACTATAGTAAATGTAACAGCCAGCCAATATCCTTTTTTTGAGTGTTGTCAGACCTCCGAACCATCCGTGGGGAAAGAGCTCTATCCATTCAGCTGAATTATTACAAACTGTCTGTTCATTAAATATGTTTTTTATATTTAAGAGTTTTCTCATTTCAGTTTTTTCTCACAGGGAGGTTAAAAAGATTTTTTTTCCACCACATGCTGCAGAACCAGGACTGAGCAGAGCAGACTGTCAGACCCTGCTGCATAGAAATTATTTTCTAAATGGACTCGAAGGCTCGGAAACACTACCGCTGTTGTCCACAGGGACCGCCAAAATACACACAGAATTAAAGTTCCTCTTGTTGCTACAACTTGTTCGAGTCAGCATGTAAAATACTCACTTTATGTTTTTTTTGTGTGTTTTAACTCTTTGTTGTTATTTAAAAAAAATTACAACTCTAAGTATGTACATTTATATCGAAAGAGGGGAAAAAAGGAAACAAAACAAGAAGAGGTGTCACAGATAAAGATGTCTTCTTAGTTTTTTGGAATTTAAAAATTGCACTCCTTAAACTTGTGTCTCCTTTGTTCAGGTAAATAAAGTAGATTTTGGTCATTTCACACGAGAAGAAGCCGCCAACTTCTTCCTGAACATCAAGAGAGGAGAGCAGGTTGAAATCTGCACTCAGAACAAGATGGACAGTAAGTTTATCACGAAACCAATCTTAATCCTCCTTCACCTCACAGTTTACAAGAAGCTCATCAAGTCCAACCTGGCCGACAACTTCTACATACGCACCCACTTTGACCACGAGGCAGAAGGCCCCATCGGTCTGAGCTTCACCAGAGGAGAGGTGTTCAGGGTGGTGGACACGATGCACTGGGGAACGACCTGCATGAGATGGATTAAGGCATGAGTTCTTTTACATTTTCATAACGTACTATATCATGATTTTAATGTTATGTTTTACTGTTGGAGAAAAATAACTTTTAGAATGATCAGTTCTTATTGTTTAACATACAAGGCTCCGTGAAGTCTGTGACTACTGTGTGAAACCTCTTCACACTTGTTATCCTCAGATGTTCCTCGTTTAGCAGTCACTGTGACCTTCTGTAAGGGGTGATTGTATATCCGAGTTCAAGACGTGCCACGTAGCTTTATGCAAATGATTCTGTGCAAACGCACTTGTGTGTTATCCGAAGTATAAATATCAGAGACTCAGAGACCGACCTCTGAGCAGCCTTGATACATGACTTGTATGTGTTTCAACTCTGTCTCCTTCTTGCAAGAATAAATGTCCTATGATAATTAGTTTTACATCAGCTTTGAGTGAATTCCTCTTGTTATCTTCTTGTAATATCCGTTGTTTCAGACGGCTTCAGGTGAAACAACGGATATCACAATTACTATATGATATTTACTTCATTTAATAACCACTCTGTCCATATTCCCCACCTCTTAACTCCACAAGGAAGTAAAGAACAGTCATCAATGGCAGAAAGCGTGAGAACTGAATCACTTCTCTCTGCCCGCTTTGCTCTCAGTGGGAAATATCACATCTCATCATCGTGGTTAGCGAGACCAAACAATTTAGAAACACATTTCTCAAGTCAAAAACTATAGAAATGATCCCTGAAAGTATAGTCTTAACAAGTTTTTGGGTGAAAACAGTAAGTAATTCACAGGACAATAACTCTCTCTCAGGGTTCCTCTCTGCCATCAACAAGCTCCTCCTTGTCTTGCATCTCATGTGTGTTTATGTAACAAACAGGAAGTCAAAGACACAGGTACTTCCTGTCAGATCCGATCTGTAGGCTACTTGTAGTTTACAGACCTCGTTTGGATTTAGTCACGTGTGTTCCTAAAAATATATTTGGAAACTTGCGTTATGTCTGTCTGTGAAAAACTTTGATGCTCGTTTTGATATGTTTCCTATAAATAAGCTTCATTATTATCAACCACACAAGATATGACTCTTTCATAGGTTAATTCTTCCCACGGACAGTTTAAAACCAGTGTGTCTCATATGTTCAGAGACCGTGACGATTATTAAAAGCGGTAATGTGAAGCGCCACTACGAGACAAAGCACAAATTGTCTCATGAATGTGATTTGAAGTTAGCTCATGCATGCGATTTTGAAGAGCTTTAATTTTGAAATGCTACTTCAGAATGTCCTGGTTCTCTCTGAGTGAAAGCTTGAGGTGGTCTGCTATTAACCTGAGGTTAATGCTCATGCTGATTTACTCTCAAATATGTTTACATGAATTGACAGATTCACATCGTAAAAGTTTTAATTATTATGTGATATTTACTTCATTTAATAACCACTCTGTCCATATTCCCCACCTCTTAACTCCACAAGGAAGTAAAGAACAATCATCAATGGCAGAAAGCGTGTGAACTGAATCACTTCTCTCTGCCTGCTTTGCTCTCAGTGGGAAATATCACATCTCATCATCGTGGTTAGCGAGACCAAACAATTTAGAAACACATTTCTCAAGTCAAAAACTATAGAAATGATCCCTGAAAGTATAGTCTTAACAAATTTACAGGTGAAAACAGTAAGTAATTCACAGGACAATAACTCTCTCTCAGGGTTCCTCTCTGCCATCAACAAGCTCCTCCTTGTCTTGCATCTCATGTGTGTTTATGTAACAAACAGGAAGTCAAAGACACAGGTACTTCCTGTCAGATCCGATCTGTAGGCTACTTGTAGTTTACAGACCTCGTTTGGATTTAGTCACGTGTGTTCCTAAAAATATATTTGGAAACTTGCGTTATGTCTGTCTGTGAAAAACTTTGATGCTCGTTTTGATATGTTTCCTATAAATAAGCTTCATTATTATCAACCACACAAGATATGACTCTTTCATAGGTTAATTCTTCCCACGGACAGTTTAAAACCAGTGTGTCTCATATGTTCAGAGACTGTGACGATTATTAAAAGCGGTAATGTGAAGCGCCACTACGAGACAAAGCACAAATTGTCCCATGAATGTGATTTGAAGTTAGCTCATGCATGCGATTTTGAAGAACTTTAATTTTGAAATGCTACTTCAGAATGTCCTGGTTCTCTCTGAATTAAACCTTGAGATGGTCTGCTATTAACCTGAGGTTACTGCTCATGCTGATTTACTCTCAAATGTGTTTACATGTATTAGCAGATTTACATTGTAAAGGTTTTAATTACTGTTGGAGAAAAATAACTTTTAGAATGATCAGTTCTTATTGTTTAACATACAAGGCTCCGTGAAGTCTGTGACTACTGTGTGAAATCTCTTCACACTTGTTATCCTCAGAGGTTCCTCATTTAGCAGTCACTGTGACCTTCTGTAAGGGGTGATTGTATATCTTACTAAACGTTTGCTTGTGCGGAAGGGACGAGTTCAAGACATGCCACGTAGTTTTATGCAAATGATTCTGTGCAAACGCACTTGTGTGTTATCCGAAGTATAAATATCAGAGACTCAGAGACAGACCTCTGAGCAGCCTTGATACATGACTTGTATGTGTTTCAACTCTGTCTCCTTCTTGCAAGAATAAATGTCCTGTGATAATTACTTTTACATCGGCTTCGAGTGAATTTCTCTTGTTTTCTTCTTGTGATATCCGTTGTTTCAGACAGTTCATAGATTGGTTCAATCAGAAAGAGTGTGATTTTGCGCTGTAGTTTTGCTTGCATTCAGTATATGATAACACAAGAGATAGAATTTCAGGGTCATAATGAAATTTGACAAAACAAATATGAACTTTTCTCAAATAAAGAGAGAGAAATAATTGTCCTGCCTGTAAAGGGAAGACGGATAAACTAGCTTTCATATCCGCGTCACTCCCAAATCCTAATTCTTAAAGGGACCGCACACAATGGATGGAGAATGGACATCCATTTTGTGATCCTTGTAGTTTTTACATACCAGTGATAGTTTATGCTCATTTGGACACTATCACTGAGATAAAGATGAACTAGTTCAGTGTCAAATATGCCATTAACTGATTATAAACAACAACATTGTATAGGGACTGATATTATTGTTTCGAAAAACTAGAGAGATATATTTATGCAAAAAATAGAGAGATGTCGATAGTAATCAATGGAAAACATTACACAATCATTTATATCAGTATTTTAAGAGGATTAATCATCAAATTCAAAAATAAACATTCAATCTGGTATCCATAGTAACGATGCCATGGAGGACTCTATGGATAGAATCCGTGATGTCACGATGACATCACATGTAGGTTTGGCTTTGAAGATTTTGGCTTTGAAGTTTTTGTCTTTGAAGCTTTTTGAGGGGTAGGGATTAAAATTATTAATAATTACGCTTATTAACCATGATTACAAATACAATGCACGATATAACAGAGATACACATGATGAACACTATGGATAGTACACTGAGCAATAACAACAAGCAGCTGCGTAAGGAGAGACGACTGCTTAAGGTGCAGCAAAAGGTGCAGGAAAGGAGGCAGCAAAGGGAGATGGAATTGAATTCCAAGGAGTGTGAACCTCCACTGAAAAGTGCACAAGAGATTGAGCATCACGAACCACCGATTCATCCTAAACAAACCACAGAGGAGGATCCATCCATCCATCAAGCCCAGATGGACGAACAGAGAGTGGAGATGAACAGCGCTGAGCAGCAGAAGATGGAGATTGAAAAACTCCAGATTACTGTGATGGCGGCCCAACAGCAGCTGAACACTAAACGTGACCAGTGGGACCAGGAGAAAGCCTCCCTTGTGTTGAAAAACGCCTACAGTGCGGCTCAAGTTGAGCAGCAGAAGATGGAGAAGAGAAAGCTCCAGAAGACTGTGAAGGCGACCGAGGAGGAGCTGAACTTTGAATGTGACCAGGTGCGTAACTCCCTGTCGACCCAGCTGGAGAAGCAGACAAAGCAGAACGAGAAGTTTGCAGCTGAACGAGAGAAGTGGGACCAGGAGAAAGCCTCCCTGGTCTTGACAGGAGCCTCCAGTGAGTTGACAGGAGCCTCCAGTGAGGCTCAAGTTGATTTGCAGAAAGAGATAAACATCCTGAAAGATCAGCTGGACCAAGCTCAGGCTGAATATTCAGCTGAACGTGCCCAGTGGAAGCAGAAGAAAACCTCCGTGCTGAAGGCTGAACTTGAAAAAGAGAAGCTGGAGAATCAAAAGCTCCACACTGCTCTGAAGAGAACCCAGCAGGAGTTGACCACTGAACTTGACCGGTCTAAGAAAGCCAAATCGACCCACCTGGTGATGCAGACAAAGGATGATAAGAAGTTTGCAGCTGAACGTGACCAGTGGGACCAGGACAAAGCCTCCATGGTGAAGGAGGCCGAAGCCTCCTATCGGGCTCAAGTTGAACAGCAGAAGATGAAGACTCAAAAGCTCCGGACTTTTCTGAAGGCAACCCAGGAGGGGCTGAACACTGAACGTGACCAGTGGCAGCAAGCCAGGTTGACCCAGCTGGAGATGCAGAAAAAGCAGGATGAGAAGTTTGCAGCTGACTGTCTCCAGTGGGAGCAGGAGAAAGCCTCCCTGGTGTTGATCAAAGCCTCCTGTGTGGCTGAACTTGAACAGCGAAAGATGGAGAATGAAAAGCTCCAGACTGCTCAGATGTTCGAAAGGGACCAGATGTCCCAAGCCCAGCTGGAGGAACAGAGAGCGGAGACAAACAGGATCAAAGCAGATCTGAAACCGACAGAAGATCTGTTAGAAAGGGAGCGTCTCCGTTTTGAGGAACAGTTATCCCTCACGACACACCTGGAAAAAACCTGCATTGACCTCAATCATGTCCAGCTGAAGAACATAGCTACTCTTCAAACATTGGAGGAGGAAGCTACGCAGATGTTCGAAAGGGACCAGATGTCCCAAGCCCAGCAGGAGGAACAGAGAGTGGAGATAAACAGGATCAAAGGAGACCAGAAAAAGACAGAAGATCTGTTAGAAACGGAGCGTCTCCTTTGGCAGCAGGAGAAGTCTTCCCTCGAGGCCACAGAAAAAGATCTTCAGAGTCAGCTCATCAACAAGCAGAAGAAGAAGAAGAAATGGTACCACAAACTCTTCAAACGCCTGTTTCCCTGTTTCAATGCTGAGGATTAAGACTTGATTCTACACTTGAGAAGTGAAGTGATTTCACAAAGGTGTAAAACTCAAACTAGTTCTCACATAGATACAATGCCTAACTCACACCCAACCCTATCCCTATGCCTCAACCCTAAATAATGCACACAAAGAAGAAAAATTGGTACAAACTCTTCTAATGCCCGGCTCCCTGTTTCAATGTGAGGGTCAAGACTTTAAGACTTAATTCTACACTTGTGAAGTGAAGTGATTTCACTTTTAAGGTGTAAAAGGGTTAAGACTTGATTCTACACTTGAGAAGTGAAGTGATTTCACTTTTAATTAAGGTGTAAAACTCAAACTAGTCCTCACAAAGATACAATACCTAACTCACACCCAACCCTATCCCTATGCCTCAACCCTAAATAATGCACACAAAGAAGAAAAATTGGTACAAACTCTTCTAATGCCCGGCTCCCTGTTTCACTGTGAGGGTCAAGACTTTAAGACTTAATTCTACACCTGAGAAGTGAAGTGATTTCACTTTTAAGGTGTAAAAGGGTTAAGACTTGATTCTACACTTGAGAAGTGAAGTGATTTCACTTTTAATTAAGGTGTAAAACTCAAACTAGTCCTCACAAAGATACAATGCCTAACTCACACCCAACCCTATCCCTAAGCCTCAACCCTAAATAATGCACACAAAGAAGAAAAATTGGTACAAACTCTTCTAATGCCCGGCTCCCTGTTTCAATGTGAGGGTCAAGACTTTAAGACTTAATTCTACACTTGAGAAGTGAAGTGATTTCACTTTTAAGGTGTAAAAGGGTTAAGACTTGATTCTACACTTGAGAAGTGAAGTGATTTCACTTTTAATTAAGGTGTAAAACTCAAACTAGTCCTCACAAAGATACAATACCTAACTCACACCCAACCCTATCCCTAAGCCTCAACCCTAAATAATGCACACAAAGAAGAAAAATTGGTACAAACTCTTCTAATGCCCGGCTCCCTGTTTCAATGTGAGGGTCAAGACTTTAAGACTTAATTCTACACTTGAGAAGTGAAGTGATTTCACTTTTAAGGTGTAAAAGGGTTAAGACTTGATTCTACACTTGAGAAGTGAAGTGATTTCACTTTTAATTAAGGTGTAAAACTCAAACTAGTCCTCACAAAGATACAATAACAAATTAACACTGAGGCAAATTTGTGATTTGGGGCGATACAAAAAAAAAATTAATTGAACTGAATTGAATTGAATTGGTCTGTAAACTACAAGTAGCCTACAGATCGGATCTGACAAGAAATTTGGTCTCGCTAACCACGACGACAAGATGTGATATTTCCCACTGACAGCACAGCGGGCAGAGAGAAGTGATTCACTTCACACGCTTTCTGCCGTTGATGATTGTTCTTTACTTCCTTGTGGAGTTAAGAGGTGGGGAATATGGACGGAGTGGTTATCAGATGAAGTAAATTTCAAATCACATTCATGAGACAATTTGTCTTAAAAATTCAGTTAATTCAGGTGTGAAGTGATGTCAATCAAAAAAGCCACGATATTGTATTTTTCTCATCTTCTAACAAGAGAAATGTGTGAGCATGGACTTTATCTGTGGTTATTAAACTACTTGTTTCAGCTCTATCCTCTCTGTTAACATCATAGTTGGTCAATGAATTCATGTGTTAGGATTCTGATCATATTGGGCTCTTAGGTTTATTTTCTGTGTCTTCATTTCAGATGTGAGTGGGTACGTTTGCTCAAAAGAGTTGTGCTTTGTCTCGTAGTGGCGCTTCACATTACCGCTTTTAATAATCGTCACGGTCTCTGAACATATGAGACACACTGGTTTTAAACTGTCCGTGGGAAGAATTAACCTATGAAAGAGTCAAATCTTGTGTGGTTGATAATAATGAAGCTTATTTATAGGAAACATATCAAAACGAGCATCAAAGTTTTTCACAGACAGACATAACGCAAGTTTCCAAATATATATTTAGGAACACACGTGACTAAATCCAAACGAGGTCTGTAAACTACAAGTAGCCTACAGATCGGATCTGACAGGAAGTACCTGTTTCTTTGACTTCCTGTTTGTTACATAAACACACATGAGATGCAAGACAAGGAGGAGCTTGTTGATGGCAGAGAAGAACCCTGAGAGAGAGTTATTGTCCTGTGAATTACTTACTGTTTTCACCCATAAACTTGTTAAGACTATACTTTCAGGGATCATTTCTATAGTTTTTGACTTGAGAAATGTGTTTCTAAATTGTTTGGTCTCGCTAACCACGATGATGAGATGTGATATTTCCCACTGAGAGCAAAGCGGGCGGAGAGAAGTGATTCAGTTCACACACTTTCTGCCATTGATGATTGTTCTTTACTTCCTTGTGGAGTTAAGAGGTGGGGAATATGGACAGAGCGGTTATCAGATGAAGTAAATTTCAAATCGCAGTCATGAGACAATTTGTCTTAAAAATTCAGTTAATTCAGGTGTGAAGTGATGTCAATCAAAAAAGCCACAATATTGTATTTTTCTCATCTTCTAACAAGAGAAATGTGTGAGCATGGACTTTATCTGTGGTTATTAAACTACTTGTTTCAGCTCTATCCTCTCTGTTAACATCATAGTTGGTCAATGAATTCATGTGTTAGGATTCTGATCATATTGGGCTCTTAGGTTTATTTTCTGTGTCTTCATTTCAGATGTGAGTGGGTACGTTTGCTCAAAAGAGTTGTGCTTTGTTTTGTAGTGGTGCTTCAAATTACCGCTTTTAATAATCGTCACGGTCTCTGAACATATGAGACACACTGGTTTTAAACTGTCAGTGGGAAGAATTAACCTATGAAAGAGTCATATCTTGTGTGGTTGATAATAATGAAGCTTATTTATAGGAAACATATCAAAACGAGCATCAAAGTTTTTCACAGACAGACATAACGCAACTTTCCAAATATATATTTAGAAACACACGTGACTAAATCCAAACGAGGTCTGTAAACTACAAGTAGCCTACAGATCGGATCTGACAGGAAGTACCTGTGTCTTTGACTTCCTGTTTGTTACATAAACACACATGAGATGCAAGACAAGGAGGAGCTTGTTGATGGCAGAGAGGAACCCTGAGAGAGAGTTATTGTCCTGTGAATTACTTACTGTTTTCACCCAAAAACTTGTTAAGACTATACTTTCAGGGATCATTTCTATAGTTTTTGACTTGAGAAATGTGTTTCTAAATTGTTTGGTCTCGCTAACCATGATGATGAGATGTGATATTTCCCACTGACAGCAAAGCGGGCAGAGAGAAGTGATTCAGTTCACACGCTTTCTGCCGTTGATGATTGTTCTTTACTTCCTTGTAGAGTTAAGAGGTGGGGAATATAGACAGAGTGGTTACCAGATGAGTTAAATATCACATAATAATTAAAACTTTTACAATGTAAATCTGTCAATACATGGAAACATATTGAGAGTAAATCCACATGAGCATTAATCTCAGGTTAATAGCAAACCACCTCAAGCTTTCACTCAGAGAGAACCAGGACATTCTGATGTAGCATTTCAAAATTAAAGCCCTTCAAAATCGCATGCATGAGACAATTTATCTTTTTTCAGATGGGATTTTAGAGGAAATGGTGCATAGTTACAAAATCATTTCACCTCAGGTTAAAATGAAGTTGTTAATTTTAGAAAAATGTATTTCACTGAATTGCCCTGTAGTTTTAAATTCGGTTAATTCAGGTGTGAAGTAATGTCAATCAAAAAAGCCACGATATTGTATTTTTCTCATCTTCTAACAAGAGAAATGTGTGAGCATGGACTTTATCTGTGGTTATTAAACTACTTGTTTCAGCTCTATCCTCTCTGTTAACATCATAGTTGGTCAATGAATTCATGTGTTAGGATTCTGATCATATTGGGCTCTTAGGTTTATTTTCTGTGTCTTCATTTCAGATGTGAGTGGGTACGTTTGCTCAAAAGAGTTGTGCTTTGTTTTGTAGTGGCGCTTCACATTACCGCTTTTAATAATCGTCACGGTCTCTGAACATATGCGACACACTGGTTTTAAACTGTCCGTGGGAAGAATTAACCTATGAAAGAGTCAAATCTTGTGTGGTTGATAATAATGAAGCTTATTTATAGGAAACATATCAAAACGAGCATCAAAGTTTTTCACAGACAGACATAACGCAAGTTTCCAAATATATATTTAGGAACACACGTGACTAAATCCAAACGAGGTCTGTAAACTACAAGTAGCCTACAGATCGGATCTGACAGGAAGTACCTGTTTCTTTGACTTCCTGTTTGTTACATAAACACACATGAGATGCAAGACAAGGAGGAGCTTGTTGATGGCAGAAAGAACCCTGAGAGAGAGTTATTGTCCTGTGAATTACTTACTGTTTTCACCCATAAACTTGTTAAGACTATACTTTCAGGGATCATTTCTATAGTTTTTGACTTGAGAAATGTGTTTCTAAATTGTTTGGTCTCACTAACCACGATGATGAGATGTGATATTTCCCACTGAGAGCAAAGCGGGCAGAGAGAAGTGATTCAGTTCACATGCTGTCTGCCATTGATGATCACTCTTTACTTCCTTGTGGAGTTAAGAGGTGGGGAGTATGGAGAGAGTGGTTATCAGATGAAGTAAATATCACATAATAATTACAACTTTCACAGTGTAAATCTGTCAAGACATTTAAACATATTTGACAGTAAATCAGCATGAGCATTAATCTCAGGTTAACAGCAAACCGCCTCAAGCTTTCACTCAGAGAGAACCAGGACATTCTGATGTAGCATTTCAAAATTAAAGCTCTTCAAAATCGCATGCATGAGCTAACTTCAAATCACATTCATGAGACAATTTGTCTGATTTCAAATGGGATTTTAGAGGAAATGGTGCATAGTTACAAAATCATTTCACCTCAGGTTAAAATGAAGTTATTCATTTTAGAAAAATGTATTTCACTGAATTGCCCTGTAGCTTTAAATTCGGTTCATTCAGGTGTGAAGTGATGTCAATCAAAAAAGCCACGATATTGTATTTTTCTCATCTTCTAACAAGAGAAATGTGTGAGCATGGACTTTATCTGTGGTTATTAAACTACTTGTTTCAGCTCTATCCTCTCTGTTAACATCATAGTTGGTCAATGAATTCATGTGTTAGGATTCTGATCATATTGGGCTCTTAGGTTTATTTTCTGTGTCTTCATTTCAGATGTGAGTGGGTACGTTTGCTCAAAAGAGTTGTGCTTTGTCTCGTAGTGGCGCTTCACATTACCGCTTTTAATAATCGTCACGGTCTCTGAATATATGAGACACACTGGTTTTAAACTGTCCGTGGGAAGAATTAACCTATGAAAGAGTCTGTTCATTGTTAGTTAAAGACTCTGGTCTCTTGTCTCTCTGACCACTTTTCTCTCTTTGAAGAACGTCATCTGAAATAACTTCTCTGACTCACGTAATAATTCTTCTACTCCTCGTTCTCTGTCCTCGTCTCCCCCGTGTGTTTACATCTCACTTGATTCAGGAAATTTGTCAGAATACCCATATTTGATTGGCTGAGCTGCATCACGTGATGTGATTTACGCCGCTGAATAAGTGCCGTAAAGGCTGGAAAATCTTCGCCGGTTCAAATAAAAGCGCTCCGTCAAAATGTAATAATTCTCAATTATCTTTAGGTTTTAGGTTCCGGATCCGGACTGCGGTCCCTCTATTAGTGACTCCTGCTGTAGAGCTTTGATGAAGAAAATATGGTCAGAGTGGTGCTAAAAGGTCCTGTGAAAAGTAAATGATATGGGTTGGAGTCATCCTATTTAATCTAATTTTTTTCCAAGTACTGACAAATTTGACAAGTCACGGAGTTAACAAAGTTATTGGAGAGGGATCTACTAACCTCATGGATTAGCCGCTAAGTGACTTTGTTTTGTCAAGGATATGGGAAATAAGAATGAGGCTTGATATTGACTATACTAAATATTTAATATGACTATTTGTGTATTTTGTATACATAACTTAATACAATGGTGTTGTACTCCTGCACATTATGAAACTGAAACTATACTACTATCAACCAGTTAAGGATCGAAAATGTTTAAGATTACCTGGTGTGTTTTACCTCGAGTAGCTAGTACTATGGAGCTGTTTTTTTCTGAGTGTTCTATGTCTCACACTATTTTACTGATCTAGAGGTGGCAGTAGTATCCCAATAAATACAGCAAGCGTCAAAAAAGGAAGGAAAATACAGCAAGTACACATGGACGTAAACAATTTAAAACGATTTAAAACACTTAAAATATCGGTTTTGCAAATGTTTTATGAGGATGGAAATCTATATACTCATGTAGGAAAACAGGGCGCCACTTTCACTACTTCATTGACGTGTCCAAGTGAAGTAACTTTGACTGTCCAATTTGGGTTTCTCAAACTTTGACTGGTGTTTTGTCTTCTTACTGCATGTCATACGAGCAGAAATCAAATATATTGTAAATGTACTGTGTCTTCTAACATTGTTAATCTTATACTAGAGCGATGGCGATAGCAAATTCTGACATGCCATACTAGGAGAAGCACAGGTGTTACTGATAATATTACTGATTGCTCTGTTCTGTTCTGTTCAAGTGTCCCATTAAGCCATGCCACTGTGACAATGAGCCAGCATGAGAAGGATCCCTGTCTTTATCGACTGAACAATCCAAAACTTAAAGTAATATCCTTTTGTTTGAGCCATTATTCTCAGTGCCATTAACTTTCCAAACTAAATGTGGAATCTATCCAACTTTATAATTTGTCTGACTTTCCCGAATTAGTATCTTTATGTCATGAATGACTTCGTTGAAAAAACAAACAAATTAAACAATATGTATACGACAAAAATACAGGCAATATAGAAAATAATAGAAATGAATTAAACCGCCAAAGGTCTACTACATTAATAATATAAATGTACTAAAAATAATCTAATGTATTGTCCATCGTCTTTTGGGGGTTTAGAAAGGTAGGGTTAAATAGAAATGAATCATCAAAATATTTTTTTTAATGGTGTTCTTTTTGATTTGATCGATGACATGCAATAACTTATACATTCAAAAAATAAACCATTTTAGTTTAGCTTTAAGGATTCTTTATTATGAAACCAACAAAACCGGAAGTTGCGCTTTGCGTAGACTGCTGCGTGACGTAATACGTAAATAAGTTGATCAAGCTTCTGTTGCCTACTCGGAAGGTTGTTTTCGTGTTGCGCTATAATTATCTCTCGCCTCAGTAATATTAATGACAATGCTAAAACGACATACAAACTCTTGTGGATAAAACGGAAGTGACATTTTAGTCGAAACGTTAGGACATGCCATCTGACTTTGTAACGTATCTACAAAGTAAGCCCCGTGTGGACAACAAACCGAGTCGTTCGTCAAGCAGCTAACAGCGGTTAGCACCACACATCTCCACACCGTGTGCTGTTCAGTCTCACTTTCTCTTCCATTTCGTCTTCGTCTGTTATCGGCCTTTACATTCTGTCACCAAGTTCAGTCCGTGGTTTCGCCAGGAGAGGATGAACTGGCTTTTCCCCCTGTCCAAAGGCTCCGGACCTCTCCCTCCTCTGAACAGCCTACAGCAACAAAGACAGCGGCAGATCGAGTCACTCAAAGCCGCTCACCCAAGGTAAAGTGAACGGCTACCGGTCACATCAAACTACCCCCTGGGGGCTGCTGGTTAGCCTGTTAAACACAGCGCTATTTTGGTCACTACAATATCTCCTGGCCACTCAACTCACGTAAATCAATCAAATATGTTGACTAGTTACACACACACAGCTAATGTTTACTTAGCATAGCTAGCCGCCAGGCTCTCAGCTGAGTCAGAGGAACAACGTCAGGCTTATATAGGTTATAACCCAGTGTTTCGTCCACATTAGTCCCTGCCAAAACAATACACGTGATTTTACATTAACCCACGACCACTGCTTTGACGTGCCCTCGTGTGATCGCTGAAAGCCTAATGTTTGCTAATCTCTCCTTGCTAACACGCGTCAGGGCGCTGTGTTAGCTGGCTAGCTGACCAAGTCAGCCCGTGACTGTGTGCAATGTCTGTTCGTAGGGACGATGACACGAGTTGTAGCTGGCTGCTCCTGTCCTGTGGCCATGCTAGTGTTTACCACGACAACGTGTCACGCATTTGGTTTTAGGAGGAGCTTTGCTAATTCGACGTGGCGATTAAAGTATTAGCCTTTGTTTACCAAGGAGCTCTGTCATCTCAGTGACAGTTTGGTTCGTCTTTCTCCTCAGTGAGACATGTACTGCCGACACGACAGACTGTTCTGTTAGTACATGTCTTCTCAGCCAGATGCATTTAACCATGGTGGTCTCCCTCCTGATGTGAAGTATGTGTGTGTGTGTGTGTGTGACAAAGTAATGGGATTACACACTGCGAAGGAACCATGCTCATGGGAGTGAAAAGGCTAATGTGTTGTGGTGAATGCTGCTCGTGACATGGCAGTGCTAAAGGAATACATTTCCTAATAATTACTACTTTTCTATATAAGACTGTACTGTGTGTGTAAAGCGAGGGCTTCTTGACCTGCCGCTCTCTTTTGTAGGGGTGAATGTGTTGTTGCTGGGTATGTTGTGTAATGTATAGATTGTTTTAAAAAAACTGATGTAAATATTGTTACCAATATCAGCATTAGAAGTAGAGGTAATGGTTGTGGATAGGCAGTAAAGGCCTCACTTTAAATATCTCATAACTCTGTATCTCTCTTTCCAAACCAGCAGAATGTCCATAAACATTGATGGTAGACGTACAATGTGTTTTCGTACTGTGCTGATCATGACTACAGATGCAAGAGTTCTGATCGTGTGTTTCTGTTTCCCCAAACAGCCTCGCAGAGATCCAGAAGGATGTGGAGTACAGAATACCATTCACAGTCAACAACTCCACCATTAGTGTTAACATGTGAGTACATCTCTGCCCATACAGAGTGACTGACTTCGTTTGGAAGCAACCACGTGACACACTTCTCATCAAACTTTTTTTCTATCAATAAACTTGTATAGTTGAAATTACAAAAACATTTAAAGAAACAAAAAAACATTTCACATACGGTTGAACCACTGTTATTATTTTGAGGGTTAAAAGTTTTATTCCCTTTTTTAATAATATTTTTTTTCCCCCCATTTCCAACCAAACATATAGACCTGCATTAATCCCAACTACTGCGTATAGGAACACAATGATTTTTTGAATATGTTGTATTAACAACTCACACATTTCTATGCCAGTGTGGAGTTGAAGAAGAGGAGGCAACAGCATCATTCCATATTTTCACAAGATGGTTAGAGAAGAACGCAGGAAAGGGCGCTTAGCAATCAAAACAACATGTCTCACTGGCTTCAGTCCCCACAGCAGGAACTAGTCATATAGGTTAAAGTTGTACTTTATAGGGACTTTATAGGGACATATGGACATGACACTACCATAATACCGCATTACAATATTGATCTCACATGTTGTAACTTATGTTACTGTGATTCCTGAAAGCTGGATCTCTTCTCGTTCCTCTAGACTGCTGCCTCCTCAGTTCCCCCAGGAGAAGCCGGTGGTTAGTGTCTACCCCCCCGTTGGTCATCATTTAGTCGACGGCAATAATGGCACCATGATCACTAGCCCCCTCATCACTAATGTAAGTCGTTTTCTAGGGTTTCCAGGAATGTTGAAGGAGTTTAGTTGGTTGGGTTATTCCAGATCTGCAATGTAATTGATTCATAAAAGCCACCATTGGCAAATTAGTAATTTCCCGATAGCCTGTAGCAACATAACCTTCATTTTTTTTCCTTTTTGCTAGCTCATGCTTAAGTTGCATAGTGCTATTCTCACTTTCCTTGAAACATTTTCCTTGTTGTGTATGTTGCAGTTTGGGATGCACTCAGATCTGGGCAAGGTCATTCAGAGTCTGCTGGACGAGTTCTGGAAGAGTCCTCCTGCCTTGATGTCCACTGGCTCTGCTGGCTTCCCATAGTGAGCTTCCCCTTACATTCATGGACACTTCAGTTGTCTCTCAGTACTTTCTCATTGTGCTTCATTACAACAGAAAGTCCAGGTGTTCTGCAAACTGGCTCTCATTTTTTTTAGCAAAATAATTTTATCCTGCTACGATTTCCTCTAGAAATACATTTGTAACGCTTACGTCAAATAATCATATTTCCTCTGGCGTTTACCCAGCAGTATGTACAAGCCGTCAGGCATGGCGCCTTACCCCACTCAGGCTTATCACTATGGTCCTCGTCATGTGGGCCCCAGTCACACGCCACCTCCTGGTCCAGGCCCAGCTCCAGCTCTCATGCCTCACCCAGGGGTCGATGGTGCCCATGGGCCCCCTCGAGCTCCAGCCCCATACGGCCTGATTTCTGACCTGCCGCTGCCTGTTCCTACTGGAGACTTCCAGGTAAAATGATACTGGACATCGTACACAAGTGGATTGAATACATCCGGAATGAACGCATAGAGGATGTCTTTCCCTGCAGCTGATTGCTCGGGTTCAGACACATCTAGTGTTGGCATAAATTCCTTGAAGAATGTGACGTGCTGATTCTACTGCTGTCCGTTTCAGGCTGGACTGAACGGACACATGTACAAGATGCCTGAGATTCCTGAGACTTTTCCTGAACTCTGTGACTTGAAGTAATGTATTCCCAAATATCGCCAACTTAAACATCTTTTATATTTCATGAGACATTTTGTAAGCATGCTATAATGTCAGGGGGAACATTCTGTTGTACCCGTTAATGTCTTTTGTTCTGTATGTCTTTGTCTGCCCCCTCCTAGTCTGACCCAGTTGTCGGACATGTCTGAGAACGAGGACGTGTTGCTGGAGTTCTTTGTGAGTTTGCCACAACTGAAACAGGTCACCAGTGATAAAGAAGAGCTGGTCACCAGTATAGTGGACATGGCTAGTAAGTTCCTCTTCTGCAGCTGGACCAAAGGTCTTGAAAGTCAATCGTGAAAGGGAAGTGAACATTTAGTTGAGTTTTACAAAGCTTTGTGCGTCCCCCGTTTGTCACTTACAGAGAAAAATCTTCAGATGGAGCCGCAGCTGGAAGGAAAACGACAAGAAATGCTCTACAAGGTCAGATATTACATCCAGTCTATTGTGCTCTCTTTCAAACAAACACACACACACACACACACACACACACACACACACACACACACACACTATGAACACGTGCACACTATTGTCTAGCAGCTTGTGATGCCTGTTTTTGTCCGTTGACAGTATGAACAGCTGACTCAGATGAAGTTGGCCTTTGAAACAAGGATGCAGAGACAGCATGATCTCAGTGAGGTGAGAGGCTACACCAGTGATTCTCAACTTTGGTGCCGGGTGACCCACCAACCGTGATTTAATTCACAATGACAATTATTTGATTTATAATGGGGTATTTATTGTACTTTTAATGTAAATAAGGTGCCAGAGTGCATTACAAAAATTACAAAATAGTCTAGTAGAGTGTGTTCATAAAAAAAAAAATGGTGCCTGACATGTGAAGCAACCGCTGGCTTTAAACTTCAGTCCAGCATCTGTCTCCTGCTACACATCAGCCCTCGTGTTTTGAGGATCCTCTTCTGTTGGGTGGGATTATGCTCTGCCTCTCAGTCAACCAAAAGACCTCATTGTTTTACCTTGTCAAGCAGCTAAACTTGTCTTGACACAGGCCACTGAAAAATGTTTGTCTTTCTGTTTCTTACCTTTTGTGTTTTTTTTTTTTTAAATCCCCACTAGAGTTGCAGTCTTAGTACTCTACAGGCTCGGTTAAAAGTTGCAGCCCACCAGGCTGAGGAGGAGTCGGAGGAGACGGCTGAAAACTTCCTGGAGGGACGCGCAGACATTGACGAATTCCTGACCAGCTTCATGGAGAAGAGAACGGTGAGAAGTGCTGTCTTTGTGTAAAAAAATAATCATGATATATTTTCTGTTCTGAGTCTGAATGTGATCCGAACTCATCGTTACATTTTAAGATGAAAGATGCTATGACTGTTTTGTGTGTTAATCCACAGCTTTGCCACAGCAGAAGGGCCAAAGAGGAAAAATTGCAACAGTCCATCAACACACATGGACAGTTTCCTCCCAGCCACTAAAACACAAGGTACAAACCACATATGACATCATCATCGTCATTGTTCTCTTTGTGGAGGGACACTGGTGGTTCTCAGCTGACTGTTTCACAACAGGCAGCCCTTGTGATTGCCTCCATTTTTTATTTATTTTTTTCCAGGGAAAACCGCTTTGTTGTTGTCATCTCTTCATTCTCCTTCTTACATTTGGTCCTCAGGTGTGGTGCTTTCTCAGCCAACTGCTGCCAACTTAAAGAATAAAGACATTTGATGGGACAAAAAAAGCACACTGAGTCAACAATGGGCACTTTGGAGAAATAGGAAGACAGTGATTACATTTGTGGGCTAAGAAAAAAAAAAAAAAAAGAAGAAGCCCACTGTCCTTGGATCTGGACTTCAAATACTGTTGAAGTTGGATTGTGCGAGAGCAAGACGGAGAATCTATTGAGCCACCGCAAGAGGCCAAAACTGGGAGAACAAGTGACACATGCCTAGCTTTTCCAACCACATTACTAAGGATTGATCACACCGTGGATAATTTCTATTGCACATGCCGTTTGTTCAGTTTTGACTTGACAGTAGTGACGAGTTTTGTTTCTTTCCTGAATTTATATCACAATGCTAAATAAGAGCAACACCTGCACCGGATCAGAGTGGTTGCTGATGTGAACTCATCTGGGAAGAAAAAAAATGCAGATTGTTTTACGACAGGACTCCCAATCGTACTTTTATTTTATATTTTTTCATGCGGTGAGCAAGTAAATGTCACAATAGAATAATTGTTAAAATGCTAGTGTCGGTGTCTATACTTCCATCTCTGAGATCATTGTCAAGACCTTGCTTTCTTATTCCTGAAGGACAGACGGAAGAACAACCTTTGCCTTGAAAATCTGCTGTTTACTTGATTTGATTGTTCTAGATGTTGAGATGAAACTCAGCATTGGCACTTCAACAAGTCAGCGTAATCCCTCCAAGGCATTCCTGAGTTTTAATTAAACGACTCAAATTTTAGATTCTCCAAAAAAAAAAAAAAATAGAAGCAAGGACGGGGCAGTGTTATCAGGAGAGCTTCAAAATTTCAACTCTGCAAATGACAGTGGTCGAGTTTATCAGGTTGGTGTGTTTGCCCCTTCAGTAATGACTCGAACACAACCTCGACATCAGTGCGTTTGCATAAACATTAGTGATTTGATTCAATCAGGCAGTACTCTTAATTCTCCTAATGTTTTTAACATCAGAATCGTTTTATCCACTGTACCTCAGAAAGAAGAGTCAACATAATCCAAATAACAAACCTGGTTACCGGTCAGTTTTAAAAAAATATTTTTTTTTACATATTTTGGTTCAGGTTTGTAGGGGGATAATACAATGTTTCCTGGAGGTTTATCATAAACCTTTTCAGACATTGACCAGTTAAACTGAGGTTATTGGGATATCCATATAAACGGTTTGCCTTTCACATGAATCGAGGTCTTGGGGCACATGTAAACATGCTGATAATGATGAACACCAGTATAATAACCCGTCTATTTTCTGACACCTTGTGAACTTGAAATAGTTGACTGACTTAACTGAAGTGAAGATTTGGGATAATGTTGAGGAATATTAGGGTTACCTGCTGCAGTAAAACATGATGACATTGGATACTGTATTTAAATAATGTTAATAATAGGCTATATTGTAATCAAAGACTCAGACACCTTGTATTATATCTGTTCTTATTTAATTTGTTAGTGTAATAAAGCATTTAGAATAAATTGTGTTTGCTGTTTGACAATCACTATTAGCACTCTAACCTTTTTGGGCAACTATTTATTTAGATCATAGCACAAATACTGTAACACTTGATGCATTGTCTTATTGTAACAGTAATTCATTAAGTTCAGGATAAATACTGTTAAGTTGCCTACCCAGTCCACACACTTCTGTGTTAATCTCATGACAAGCAAGATACCAAGAATACTAACCGTGAACTATTGCATTATTATCATTATCCCCTTCAAAATGGACATTTCACAGCTTAATCTTGTGACGCTACCATATGACAATCACAGTTTCTCAGCAACTCTAAAGCACAACAGTCACTTTGAAAAATCAAATTCATGTAGATTGCAATACTAAGAAATATACTGTTGACTTCATCAGCAATTTATTATCTACTGTAAGTCTCCGCCCTATTAAAGCTACTCAAAAGCTACTCTTGCAAAGCAAGTCTGACTTCTGACAGAGACATTACAGACAGACAGGTGGCGGTAATTCACCACGCCAACTACCGGAAGTCGTCACGGGGGAGAAGAAGAAGAAAGGCTAAATAACAGGAAGCGTGGATCACAGGAGGGTAGTTCGTAAATTTGTCCGCGAATTATTTTGACTATAGAAGTTCGTTTCTGCACATTATTCAAACTTTAATTCGCTGGAAAGCAAATATCCGTGGTCAAACCGTTAACCGACAACATCTTGGCACAGGTAAGCAACGGTTAACGGTTAGGTTAGCTTCATTTAGCTAACGTTACTGTGCGGCTGTTGAAGCACTTGATGTAACATTAACGTCAGCTAGCTAAGCTACCAATATATAACTGTTAAAGCTCGAGACGAAGTCACAAACGTCATACTGTGTACTTCAGTTAGCCACCGATGTGAGTTATTGGGCCATGGTCTTCATTGTGGAAACATGAATCATGACCGTGTAAAGTTACATTTCTGTTTGGTTGTTAACGTTAGCTGTCCGATAATACACATATAGGGACGGCTAACATTGAAGCATAGTTGCAGTTTGGATCTATACTGAAATCAGTGACCCGTTGGATTGTTTTTTACTAAATACTTTTCACTAGAAATGATGACTTTGGGCGTCTGTTGTATTTATGTACATTGGATAATGTGATTGTTGGGTTGAATAGTACTTTACTTTAATAACCAGTTCTCAACATATTGTAAGTATAACACTGCAAGCATCTGCGCTCTGTTTTGTCTACATCAGTCCAGAGACATGTCGAGACAGATGGGAGACAGCCATCGACGGTTCCTACAGACCATGATGGCCAATGGCATCGTCGATGAACAAGGCGCGAGGACGCTCCATCAATATTGTTGTGAAACCCACAACAGTGAGTCATTTTATATGCAGTTTGTAATGTGATTGATCCAGAGTAAGTTGAGTTCAGCTCAGTATCAGGACATAGGATTTATAGCATCAATAGAATTATGTTCCGTTGTCTACTTCACATTTGCATAACTATTTCACCTTTCCACTGCCTTTTACATTGAACAGTTTAACTGATTGTAAACTTCATGAACACAACTTTCTGGGAATATCTAAGCTTTCCCGACAATTGATTAGGAAAACGTTAATTGAGACATAAATTGAAATCTCCATAATGAAGAACTTCTTTGTTGCTCCCTGCTCATTTGCGCCATTGTATACTGTATGTTTAAGTTTGTAATAGTGTGTCTTATTCGTATTGTACGTAATACAATATGGGTTGAAAAGCACAAGAAATAATTAGAGGAGTTGATTCTCACAGTTTGTTTATTTATTTTTTTTGCAGCGCAGCACGCCCCCGACAAGCTGGATGATTTCATTGAAGCCATCAACTCAAATCTGCAGCCGATGTTCATGCAGATCAGAAAAGGGATGTCTGAAGACAACGGTCACCAGTTCTATGCCTTGGTAAGTGGGTTTAAGTCTTCTACTGGGACTGCCTTGTCAGGCCTGTTTCCCTAATACACAGAACTGGGGATGTGAAGCACAACTGTGTCACGACTGAAACGATGCTTTGCTTGCAGACTTCATTTAATCAAGGACAACCATTTTTATACCAGCAGCTGCTGTAATTTGACGGTGGGATTGATTGGGACTCTTTGAGAACCACATTATGTTGTGATAATTTATCATGAATGGTTGCTCACTTAATCCAGCTTTAATGGCCACAACATACAGTGATACATTTATTTGTATCTATTAGTTTGAGTAGTTGCTCATTGGTGGATGAAAAATATGTGACATTTTGAAAATAGTTGTAAATTGATGAATTGATTTGTAAACCTGTAATGTCTGTTCTCAATCGCTTGTAATTTAAGGCCATCTTCTGATTGTTACAAAACAAAGACGAGGACCACCTTTCCAAAAACGTTGTTGTAAATGTGTTGTGCCACAATACATATTCTGCGTACTCTCAACTATCACTGCCGGTCATTATGAATCCAAATTTAATATAATCTGGGTCATATTTACTCTCAGAGCCTTTGCTGGCGCAGGGTTGTCTCCAACATAACTTTTTCATTTTAAAACCATCCATTTTGTGTCGCTACATCCAAGGGACCGTTAGCTAGCAAACAGTAAAAATGCATTCGTCTCTACCTGATGATGTGATTGTTGAGGTGTTTTTTTGTGAACATTTATACATTGAGATATCTATCTTTTGTAAATTTCCCAAATAAATATATTTTTGTATTTAATGTAACCATTTGGCGGTACCTCCGCAGCCCACCTGATGGTGCTCTGCTGCCCACCACTAGGAGGCATCGCTGATCCCTGTTTTCCTTCATTCCGGTCCAGGTGAACATGACTGAGACTGTTGTCACCAGAATGTCGTCGGATTATGCCGACAATGAGCTGGAGCTGTTCAGGAAAACGGTGAGTTAAAGAAGGAAATCCTGCAAATCGACGTTTTGCAATCACTTAAATCCAAAGCTTTTTTGAAAAAAAAGAATTGAAAAATCTGATGAAAAGCCTTGTAATAAAATACTACCTTTTCTATTAGTATATGTCTCATATCATATGTCCCCACTAAGCAGTTTGACTGTAGCTTTTATTCAGTTTTCAATCTCTGATGTTCGCACGGGGGAAAATGAACCGATGTTTGGGCTTTTGCCTTCTTCAGTGTGTAAAGTGTGTCGCGGCTAACTTGAGCCGCTCTGATTCAGATGGACCTGATCGTGGTCTCTGAGAATGGCTCGGCGTCTTCCACGGACATTCTGAACAGCGCCGACACCCTGACCACCAAAAAGCTGAAGAAGAGCGAGACGGAGCACCTCTTGAACCGACTCGTGCACGACAAATGGCTCAGTGAGGTAAAACACGGTGTTTCCAACAGGATGTCAAAATACAATTTAGGATTTAGGATGTTTTTAACATCGATCAAGCACTTTGCTCGCATTTCATGCCAGTTGCGGACTTTTTCATAAAGGACTTCAACTTAATCTGGCTAATCCCGGGTCCCAGGGGTAACCGTGGCTAAGTGGAGAGCAGGGCTGCCTTTCAATCAGAGGGTCGGCAGTTCGATCCCCGGCTCTTGCTCTACTAGTCTCATGTCAATCTGTCCTTGAGCAAGACACTTAACCCCAAAAATTGCTCCCGTAGCTGCGTCTACGGTGTGTAGATAGATACTGAATTGTAAGTCGCTTTGGATAAAAGCGTCTGCTAAATGACTGTAATGTACGTAATGTAATGTAATCGATAAGATTAATATTGAGGATGTCTATCGGCCCACTGTGAGTGAACAGGCTGTGTTACTGATCCCTGTTGTGAAATAAGGTCACTGAGGGAGGGTTTTGCGATTCAGTGGGTTGAAAGATGTCAAATATTAAATTAAAATCACATTCACTACCAACTTAAGTCTGCGAACCAGATGAAAGCCTCTCTGCTGTAGTATTGAAACACGTCTTGCGCTTTGTTTGTGTATTTTATTCGATGTGTGATTGATTTCTGTTCATTTATGTAGAAACGGGGTGAATACACTTTGTCCACCAGATGTATTATAGAGATGGAGCCATACATTCGTGCAATGTATCAGGAGCAAATCAAAGTGTGCCACATCTGTCACAACATCGCCTTCCAGGTAAATGTTCCCTCTGTTATTTATGATATACTTTGTGCCCTGTGATAAATACCTGAATGAAATCAATCAGATTTAGTTCTGTCATTTAGAAACTCTCAATTTTATAATTTAAAGGCAGTGTCATTACAGATAACTGTTTTTTCCTCAATGTGTCGATAAAAGTCTGAAATCCAATGTTTTAATTAAATTAATAAATACAATTAGATAATTGTACTATTTTAAGCTGTCTGGAAATAAGAATCTGAGGAATAAAAGTTATTATGATTATAGTTTAAATCACGTGGGAAGTCACAGACTTGAGTAACAACGTAAATATGAATGACCAATAATTCACTCTTAATAATGTGATTTTGTGTGTCTCTGCAGTGCAAACACATTCATATGTAATGGCCGTCTGTCTTTGTGTTTTTCCTGTCAGTTTAAGTTCAATCAAGTTTTTATTTCATGTTGCGTTAGTTTTTTTCACCTTGCGTTGCAGTCCCTTTTGCATTGGTTCAGCTAATGTGTGACAGACCTGATCTTAACAAAATGAGTACACCGTATTAATCTGATCACTTTTTTTTTTTTTTTTTTTTTTAGTGCCAAATTTGTGAGAATTCTGCTTGTGGAATAAAAATACACAACCCATGTGTGGCCAGATACTTCCAAGGAAGAGCAGAGCCGCGGTGTCCAGCTTGTGAGGACTTTTGGCCACATGAAATCCCTGGTACTTATTGTGTATTCACACATGTATTAGACCTACCATAATTACATAGATGCACACTGAAATGTCCTACATGTAATTACTACATGCTTCCTAAAAACGGCCACCTTCCAGATCTGTTCCCAGGATGTTTTGCTTTTCAAAGATCACATTTTATATATATTTTTGTAAAAAAATGTAAGTAAAATATATTAGACTGATGTGTATTAATACATAACATGAATACATGTATGAATGGCAAGTGACTAAAACAAGAAAATGCTGTCTGCTTTTATGTTTCATATATTGTTTGTTCTCTACATTACAGAAGTCAGACGACCACAGTCTCAGTCCAGAAGATGAGACTTCATCAAACTTAATTTTTTAAAACTTGTTTTGTTTTCAACATTGTACTAAACCAAACTGTAAATATACATTTCTTTATAGTTAATTTTACACAAATAAATGAATATATTTTCACTGAAATGTCTTCATTATCTTTAGTTAAACACCATCATCAAAAACAAAATACAAAGCAGTTTCTTACTGTGCTATTTTTTTTTTTTTTACACAATGTATCTGTATCTGAATGTTTGTTTTTGTCCTTTTTATGCAGAGTCATTTTCCTCTCTTCTATAAGAAGCTTAATGAACATAATGAAGCTCCTCAAGATGTAATGTTAACACATTTATTGTTCTTGATCTGTTCATCCAATTTAATTCTTTCTCCAACTAGATTCTTAATCTGATAGAAAACAGGCTTTACTTTCACAAGAGCATCAACAGTTTTACTAAACCAGGGGAGACATGAATATCAGTGTGCTGTTAAACATTTCTCTCATAAAGTGGTTATGGTATGGACATTAGTTTTGCATTGCTGCTGAATCCTGACATTTATGGTTCACACATTACCTCAATAATTCTGTGTTTAAATGGAAATTCTGAGACAAAATATATACATTTTCACTCAACAGTCAGAGCTATAATCTTTTTTTTTTTTTTCTTTTTTTTTTCATATACTCAATTATCTAGGAAAAAATAACAAGTTTCAAACTCTCTTTTGCTAAATTCCAAATTGTGCCTTCTATTATCTTCTAATGACAGTATTTTATTACAAAGTCCTTGTGCATTAATAACCAAGCCCAAACCACGCTAGGAAAGTTCACCTCTTGGGAGCCCATCAGGTTCAGTCTTTTAAGGTCCTTACAGGCTATACAACATGCTGACATACATAAATAGAATGGATGTTTTTTTTTTTGACAATTTCACTTGTAAGGGGATGTAGATCTTGAAAAAAAAGTATTTAGTGACTTTAAATTATATTTGCCTGAGAGGACTTCTGCTCAAGTATCTTCAGGGTGACAATTGACTTTATAGCTTTTCTAAACCACGGATAGAAAAAAGCATATATGAGTGGGTTCAAACAAGAGTTAAAATACAACAGCCAGGACACAATGGCCCAAGATGAAGCACTGTTTGAGATGTCCTGTCCTGCAAGAGAGGGGTAGTAGTACGGACAGAAACTCATCAAAAACACCAGTATGACAATACCCAGAGTCCTGGCTGCTTTTCTCTCTGATTTCTTTGCAGTGACTGTAACTGCACTGACTGCCGTAATTTGAGACTGCATGGCACGCGCCTGAGACACAGCCACCAAAAACACTCTGATGTACAGAATCAGGATGACTGAGCAGGGGCCGATAAACGTGAACACAAGGTCCACGGTGCCAGAGACATAGCTAATCACCACCATACACTCCCCGTAGCAGGAGTTATGTCTGGCTGGCTGCCTGAGATGGTCCTTTAAAATCAGTCCGTTGTAGAGGAACGAGCCGGCCCAGCACAGACACACAGACAGCTCAATTCTGCTGCGAGTGATTTGGATGGGGTACTGCAGAGGATAACAAATGGCTACAAAGCGATCGATCGATATGAGAACCATGTTCCCCACAGAGGCTGAGGTGAGACTGAAGCCGATAATGTAAGACAGGGCGCACATGAGGTCGCCCAGCAACCAGCAGGTTTCTATGAATCGCACCGTTTCCACCGGCATCACCAGCAGCCCGACAAGGAGGTCTGAGATGGCCAACGAGAGCAGGAGCAGGTTGGTGGGGGTGTGAAGCTGTCTGAAGTGGGAGATCGAGATGACAACCAGCAGGTTGAGAGCGACAGTGAGCACAGTGATGGAGAAGAGCAGCGTGTAGAGGAGGACGGTCTCAGGGCGAGGACGCATTAAACCCCTGCAGGATGAGTTGAGGAGCTGAGGGTAGCAGAGCTCTGCTCCCTTCAGGCCGTCCATCATGCAGTGCTCAGAGGAGGGGATGACCTGAACCTGCTGAGCTCAAACAGCTCTCTGAACGTACGAGACAGTGCGGCTCACTTACAGTATCTCTGACGCCACTCCACCCTTCCTCAACTCCCCAGTCATCCTCCTCATCCTCCTCTGCTTTTGTCAGTCTATTCCTCCCATCTCCCTTTTTTATCCCACGTGACATGAAGCAGCACATTAGTTTCATGTAACTGATGGAAAGATTTTCTCTAAACTGTAAGGCTTTGTTAAAGTCACATCAAGCCCTCAATAGCAGTAGCTTGGTTTCCAAAAGTCAAATTCAAAAGCGGACTCAAGCCCCCGGCTGAATCCGACCATCTTAGAGTCTCTGGTTGGGGTCCTGGGAAGGTACTGCCTCTGGACTCTTTAGTTCTACTGGAGACTTAAACTCTCACATGAGAAACGGTGGAGCAACCTGGAAGGGGTTGATTGGGAGGAATGTCCTTCCCGACCTGAACCCGAGTGGTGCTTTGTTATTGGACTTGTGTGCCGGTCATGGATTGGCCGTAGCAAACACCACAATGGAGCATTGAGTGATATATATTTTTTAGTGCTGGGCAACTTAACGCGTTATTATCGCGTTAACGCATTAATTAATTAACGCCGACAATTATTTTATCTTGCATTAACACATTTAAAAAAAAAAAAATGCAATACACACCGTTGATGCCAGCAAATCACCCAAACAAACGGTGGAGGGAGGCTCCGGCAGACTACGTTGGAGCGTGTAGGAGAAGTATAGATAAACAAATGCCACAGCGAAGTGGATAGCTACAAACTACCTGCAGGCCGATTGGTATTGTGGAAGATGTCGGTCTGAGGAACGTTCTCAAGGTGCGTTCGCATCGCGTTTGGTGTGAACGCACCTTTAGGATCCCAATGAATGACGGCAAGTATGAGCCTCCCTCAAGACGCACCATCACAAGAAGAACACACGAGTTGTATGAAAAGGAGAGGACTACAAAAGCGACGGCATTACAACGTGCACCAGCTGTTGCTCTTACTAGAGACTACTGAACGTCGCTGGGTAACCATAATCACCTCGGAGTTACAGTGCATTATATTGATGAACAGTGGGAGCTGTATTCACATGCCCTGACTGTCATGAAAACAGAAGACAGACGTTTTGCTGAAACGTGCGCCGAACATTTTATTCATGTTGCAACGCAGTGGAACGTTTCAAATAAAGTCAGCATACTTAGCACAAATAGTGCAAGAAATATGACTGCTACTGTGTAAAGGGAATACTGCTGTTAAAAAGCACCTTATGTGTTTGAAGTGTTTGCAAACCAAATATTATTGCACTTTTGTTCATATAGCAGCACTTTTAAAATAAAAGTGCACAATACACTACTTTTGAATTAATTAATGAACTTTGCGCATAACAATGCTTTCTGCAATTAATCGCGATTAAAAATTGTAATCGTTGCCCAGCACTATTATTTTTACTTGGTACAAGAACACCTTAGGACAAAGATTTATGACCGACTTTGTGATTGTATCAACAGATCTGCAGCAACAGTTACCTCTGCTGCCTGGTAAACGATGACTTTGACCAGTCTCCGCTGCAACTAATTAGTGATCAGGACAGATATCTGTTGATCTGCTTGCAGGTGGTTTGGTCTCAGGACCTTGATGATTGTGACTATGCAGCAATAGCACATTTCAGTGTGTGTGCTTCTGCAGCTGTGTGTATAGCTGCAGAAGCACAGTTCAAGATTCAAGAGATTTATTTGCCATTTGCACCTCAAAAAGAACATTATTTGAGCAATGCTCACTGAGTCCGTTTGAGAGGAAAACAAGAAAAAGGCACAGAGGTAATAAGATCAATTTAAATAGCATTTAAAAGTGAACAATAAATAAATACATATACCCTAAACATGGTAAATATCAAGCGTAAAAAATGTGCCCACTATATACAGACAAGAAATGCACACTGAAACAATTTGAGGCATTATCATGATCTATTTTTTTTAAGTCTATTCCTTATGCTAGCCCTGTTATTACAAACATCATTGTGTATTTTATTGTTGTGGTTGTTGTAAGGCTGCAGCTATCGATTATTTTAGTAATCGAGTATTCTAGGAAACATTCCATTGAGTAACCGGATAAAAAATATTTTTGCTTTATTAAGAAGCAATAGTAAATATTCAAAAGAGAAAATAACATGGAACTACTAATTGGTTTCTTTTGTAGAAAACTCAACCTAAATTGCATACATAATATATGACGAAACCCATTTAGTGCATTTAAGTGTCGTTTTACTTTCCAGGTTTCAAGGCTTCAGACTCATTTTTTTTCATCATCGTCCCAAAAAATAATTTTAACCCTCCCAGTCAGGGTAAACCGTAATTATTTATTATATGATGCTTAGAGCTACTGTTATGAACTTTAACAGGTCATAATTCCCTCTCTAATATCTATTTAAGTTGCTGTGGAAACATTTCCTTTAAACAACTTCGTTTATTTAAGTTTCTCGCAGAAAACTGAATTTGACAAGATTTTTTTTTTTGTTTTACCTTCGCCCAATACTTATTTTCACTGAAAAGAGCTTGAACACGTCAGGATGTAACTAAATGGAACCTCCGTTAACGTTAGCTGTTAGCTCTGAAGAAGCCCATTTGGCTTCTTCAGTTTCAGGGCCTTGGTAATGTGCATTGTCATTCATCGACAATTTTCACAAACAAGTACATTTGTCTTTCTGCCCCAGCTGAGGTCATGGCTCACATGGTTGCATCATGTGTTGATGTTAAAATGTGTTTATTAACACCTTTGACTAGAATTCACCTGTGGTCTAACGTGTTATCAGACATTATTACAAAGTGTGAACATGTCCCTCTGGTAACACAGCTATCAACCATGACATTTGTTGTTTTATGTTGAGACTAATTTATCCTCTGAGGTACGGATGTTCACCGTACTGAGTTCATTTGTTTGTGTAATATCTATACAAAACATAAATCATTCTGCACTATATTTTCAAATAGTAATTTGGTTTATTAACCAGTCATTTTTTGTTTTGTGTTTTTACAGATGTGAAAAGAGTCAAATTTACAACTAGTTTTACTCCACTATAAAACAGAAGGCAATTTTATATATTTTTCACCACACTACATTTTGCTGATGGTTGTAAAATATAAAATATTCTAAATGGTTAAATTACATTAAACCAACCAAATATAAATGGGGACATTACCGCAAACTCATCACTTTTTAAAGCTGGTTTATTTAACACTGAACTGTGAATGTTCTTCAGACTGCTCAACAGTGAAGTATATTATCTGCTACATGCTTAAGAACCTTCTCAATAACCTTAATTTGGGATGGATTGTGTTTCCATTACTGTATTGCCACTTGTAAAGAGTAAATTGTTGCAATTTTCAACTAATCATATAATTAACAGAGTTTGTTTTTATGATTTGACACATTGAATACACATTTTATTAATCAATTCATTCATATTTTAGCTTTTGCCACAAAAATGCAGCAAATTCAAATCAGTGCACCTTTTGTCTAGTGTTTTGTCTTTCTACTCAGCTCATTAAGTTGAGTGCTAAGCGTTGTCCAGAGTTAGGGGGCTCGTCAGCGGGTGAAACAACCTCAGATTCACTCTCGCACAAATCTGCCGCATTGTTTCAAAGTCCAGTGAGAAGTGGCATCAGGAGGATTCTCAAAACTAAAACCATTGTACGTTTGTGCTGTGCTCAACTACATTAGTAAATATCGCCCTTTCTCCAGGGCCCCCAGGCCCAGCTGCTGGGTCGTGAGCCACCATTCCTGAACATTTCACTCCTTTAAACGTGGACATCTCTTGATGGCGGAGCACCTGCACCCCCTGCAGCTGGTGTCTGGGTAAGGTGTTCTTTCCCCAACACTTGTCCAGCCAAAAGCTGCCCTTTTCCGCCTCCTCTGCCAGTTTTGTCGTTGCCTTCTTCACCTTTCCTCCTGTCACTCCTGCATCCCTCAGCAGCAGTGTGGTTGACAGCCCCATGAATCCACGGCATCCAACCTCTACTGGGTAGATCGTAGTCCTCCAGCAACCAGCACCTGAGTACTTCTTCTTTCTTCCGAAGGTGGCCTCAATCCCTTCCTCCGATGGTACTGTGAGCTCAATGAGGAGTAGAGCTTTTGGCGTAGTGGCCCACTCTACTATGTCAGCACAGAGAGACATAGTGATAATCTTGCAGGGGAACTGGAGCTGTTTGTCAAGATTGACTCCTATTCCACTCCTGGTTGCAGTAGAGCCTTGGTATTTCTCCTTGTCCGGTGTTTCTTCCACCTCCACATGCCCCAACAAAGTGGATGTGGTGTTCCACTGGTGGTTAACATCCCCTGATTTCCTGTCTGTGCCCCTCGATCTCGCTTTTTCAGCACCTGGTCATGGCACCACCTGTAGAAAACGCCATTTTGCAGCCTGACAAGATCTGTCGGAGGTTTGCATTGGGAGCGTTGCAGGGCAAGCAGCATTCCTTGTTCCTGAACCACTGGTGTGGGTTCGTAGGTTGACCTGGGAGCCGAGTCTTGCCTTTGGGATCTGCCAAAAGTCTGATCAATTGATCTTCCGGTTGACAACCTTGTCCCAGGTTGTCCAGTCTCCTTTTCGGCCCTGCGACACCGTCTTGATCCTATAGCACTCTTCCTCCATCCTTGTCACCTCTCACACCACCATCTCCTTTCTCGCTTTCCGTTTGGCCTTGGACCAGAAACGTGGCACCTATCCCCACCCTAGTCTTGCCCTTCCTGCCTGGAACCTGCCAACGAGCGCTAGAATCCTTTGAGATATGTATTATCTCAGTTTTGCTAAGATATAATTCATTAAACATTGCCATCAGTAGTGCGTAGCAAAACCTTTAAAAGTTCCTAACAAACGGATCATGGGTATAAAACACTGATCGAAAAATAACATCTTCATCAACAATACCTGATATCTAAATCTTCAACAAAGCATTAACTCATTATTGACATCTTGTTTCTAATTTATTTGTTTTGTATTCAAAATCTTTTACATCATTCAACATTCATTAAACATGTATTAATGTATAGTTGAATTTTCACATCAACAAACTATAATTTGTTCATTATCAAATGTCCAATTATCTAATGAAGAAAACAGAGTCCCATGTTACATCATCCTTGTCACTGATGTGGTGTTGCCATCTGTTGGTGAGGAATAGACCTACCAACTGATCCAGAATTGCGTCACACTGAACATGTTCAGTGATTGAACTATAATCTTTTAGTGAGATCTGTTGCAGCTCATCCATCTGATAGTAAAACCTGCACCGACAGTTCTTACAAGTCAGGAGACAGAAACCCAATCTCTCTGTTGTTGGGCTCAGCATCTACTGCAGTGGTTATGTGGCTAGTCAGACACTAGATGGCCCTGTTAGTAAAGCATTTGACATTGATTTAAAAACAAACTGCAGTAGCATTGACAAAGTACGAAACAACATTTCTGTTGTATGAACAACAATATGTGAAGATTTACAGTCATCTCATACTTAACGTATCACTTTTATGTTTGGATCCTTTATTTAACATTTTGATTTTAACCTCCCTGTCCAAGTTTTATGTCACCCAGACTAACCGAAACAACGCAGTCAGTACTGTAGATTTTTACATCTGACTGTTCAGGTTACAGTTAATAGAATAAAGTCAGTGACTGCTGCTCACATGATGAGGTGAATTACAAAATATACAGCACACAGAAATTGGAGAGCAAATCAATCGGAACTATTAGTTTTATTAAGTGGAAATATATTCTCATTTCAAAGTGTGAAAAAGAAGATTTAAATGTCATACTCAAAAAACTAAAGTAATGCAAACCAATTAGGATTCTTTGATAAAGCATAATTACTCTTTTTGTTTTGTCTTTGATAAGAAAATAAAAGACAGTAATAAATCATATTGTAATCAGGGTTTAGGAGCTCTGTAGTAATAGACTATAGAAGCCACTTCACACTTTTCATATGTGTTGTACTATTTTTATGACCGCACGTCTTCAGGCGTTTCACTGATGTTACTTTTGTTTTTTTGAGTTTTGAGTGCTACAAAATAAGAGACGTGCCGAAAATAATGACGGCAAATATCCACCTTGGTTTTCTTTTAATAGTGGTGTGACCGTACTGTCTGAACAAGGAGTGAGAAAGAAACATAATTAAACTTAGGATATATTTAGAGAGCATGCTACATTATGCAGTGGGAGGAGGGCGATGTTTAAAACATGAGTTTTCTGTTGAGAAGGGACGATGGTTGGTGCTCCGTTGAGCCAGAGAAGAGATGGTTGAAGGTCGGATGGCAGAGGAAAGCCGAGCAGCAGAGCCAGTCCTGCTGAAGATCTCTTTGAGCTACGGTCTTGTGTATCCCTATATCAAGGTTGGAGACTTTAGGTTTCTTCATTTACTGTATAATGGTCTTTAGATGTGCTCTACTATATATATACATATATATTCTTTACAGTCTCAAAAGAAGCTTTGAAAAACAAAACTTCCCCCAAACTTTAAACAAAATACTGTATTTGAACATCATCTAACTGAACTAAAACAGTACAAAATACAAATGTGTATTTGTGTTATTTAAAGTTCAAATCTATATTGCTAGTTTAAGTTTAAAAATATTTGTCTTTTTTGGATTAAATGAAATATTGTGGTCTTCATACACTTTGTATCAACGCAAGTTAATGGCTGTAAGAAAGCATTGGAGACACAAGGAAGCACTGTGCTTACATTGTTTATGGCGAACACTAACACCGTCTGTTCTTCGTCTTCCTTTAACCAGATCATCGCTGCTCCGCCTCAAATAAAACAACACAAAAGCTTCAAATCTACAGTTAGTTCAAATGTTGGCACTAAATTAAACAACTTTTAGAAACAACCGTCTGTTTATGTTGGTGATGGTATAAAATCTGATTAAAGGAATCCATTTAAATGATTTCACCAGTTTAAATTGTTCTTTTCATTAGATTTTTTTGAACTTCAAATGTCAAAACTTTCTTTGCCAATTTGAACCAATTTACTGCTAAATAGTTTTGGTGTGCTGGGTATCTACAGGAGGAGAGATTGTTCTTATAGGACATCCTAGGAAAACTTTTACTGTTACTGAACGGTCTTTAAATTACTGTTAATGACATTGTCTGACTCAACATCAATGATTTGTTTTTCGATTGTAGGTGAATTTGATTTTAATGCTTTATATGGAACAAATGTGACAAATGCTAATATTATTGTTATAAGGAATATTTTGAGATAAATCAAACAGATACAAACACATACAACCATAGGTTTGTGTGATTGATTATGCTTATGTAAGGTCATAGGAGTAATATTTATTTGAAATACCAAATAAGAATTTGCAAAAACCATCAAATCATCTGAATGTCTCAAAGGTTCACAAACAAACAAGCCCAAACATTAACACGCCTGGTTTCACCCAGTTTCCCTTCCACGCACCGCAACCAAATTGATTCTCATTTTAATTATGTTGACCCAGACTCCGTCTCTCTTCTTCACTGACAACAAAACCAGCGCAGGCCGGCAGTCTGCCTCTCACACTGTGAGGATGACACCTCCGTCTCCTTACAGAGGAACTAGCCGAGGATCCACTTTGATGTCACTCCCCCGCAAAGGAAAGGTCAAAATAATAAATGTAGGCCCAATTGATGGGTTGGCAGGGGGGCGTGGGGGTTTCAGTGCTGATTTTTGGACGAGTGCTCCCCTAAAGGCATAATGAATTCATACAGTCAGCCACGGCCAAAGAGGAAAACAGCATGGGTCCTCTTTCCATGAAAAGGTTGATCTAAATCTGCAGACGAGCCTGGCTCCTTCTTCCCACTCATTCTCCACACACATCACTCTCCTCTCTCTCTCTCTCTCTCTCTCTCTCTCTCTCTCTCTCTCTCTCTCTCTCTCTCTCTCTCTCTCTCTCTCTCTCTCTGTCTCAGAGCATAGGCTTGTCTCACACTCACATACACACACGTATGAATATAAACTCAAAAATACATCTCTTCTCTTTGACACACACCTCTGCATATGCATCACTTCCTTCTCACCTTCACTTGAGAGAGGGGAACCGCATCATCACGGAACAAAAACCTCTCTTTAAGATGCTTCCCCCTTAACTCTTCCTCACAGCAAGAAACCTTTGTTTCAAGAGTCAATAACCCAGAAATACACAAATGCTTGAATATGTCTTTGAAGATTCCTCAGGTCACCTGGGTCACGGGATATCTGTTGGTAGGTCAAAGGCAACTGAGCTGTGCCTTGTCTGCTGGCCTTTGATGTACAAACTCATGTTTTGTAGCTGGAGAACTTTATTTTAAATTAGAAGAACTATTTAATCTGTCACTTAAGTTAAAGAAGCAATACCTCAAACACTCCATTGCAAGTGAAAGTAAATTCAGAATGCTAGAAAGAACAGAGGTTTCAATAGCAAAATGTTCCAAAAGAATCAACAGTAAAAGTGCTTATTATGCAGAATGGAGAGAGTTATATCACATTATTGGAATATTTTTACTGACGCATGAATATGTAAGCAGCATATTAATGTTAGTTTACATAAAACTATTTTATTTACACTATTGGAAAGTTAAAATGTCTTTCTTTTCAAGTTAATCAATTAAAATCTGAATTTGTAAAGTATAGCCAAGGCAACGCTTTACTTCAAGTCCCCCTAGTTAGCATTCATACGTAGTATATGAGCATGCAATATTTGGTTTATACAACACTATATTGTAGTTGTAACCATATATATGAATGTCAGGCTGGTGTGGATTATGTTGTATAAACATAATGAAAGACGGTAAGCACTGTTGTTAGAATATTAAATATGTCTTCATAGGAAAAGTTAAATTGGTGTCAAATATTTTGTGTGTGTGTTAAACACTCAAAATATCCCTATATCCACTTATTTTGTATAGTGTGTTATAGATAATTTATTACATGTTTATAATGTTAATTAGAAATGCTAAAATAGGGGGTCTTACATGTCCCCAGCAACTAAAGCTATTAAATAAATGTAGAGTATTAAAAAGCACAACATTTCTCTCTCAAACGGAGTGTAGTTTATAGGTGCAAGTAAATGGAAATACTCGAGTCGAGTACAAGTACCTCAAAACTGAACTTCAGTCCAGCACCTCTGTGAATGTAGCTGACGTTACTTTTCACCATTGCAGCACAGAAACACATGCTGCTGTCCTAAAAGTGTCTTATCTAGCTTAGAGGCAAATTGAGAGGACATTTAAGGGAACTACTGTTTTATGTTGGGTTGACCATACATGAGTCTTTTGCACACTAAGATATGGCTTCTAGCTATTTAATCTGGTTTTTGTACGTTTAACAATTGCGTCATTGTCTCCTATTGTATTGATGTCATGTTACCATGAGCACACGTCGAATTGTAAATATGAAGCGCACTCCAATTCTGTGCAGGTATTAAATAACAGGCTATATGTGTCTTTTCATTCACTCTATGCGTTTCCACTCAGAGACAAACAAGACTCAAGGCCCTGTCTTGCCGCATTGAGGACAAACACTCGGATAAACCGAGATATGATTATTTCCCACAGACAAAACGCAATTTCCTGATCAGCCACAACCCCCGTGAGCCGCGGTGGGATGCGCATTCACACCGAGCAGCCAGTTTCCTCCGGAGGACCGAGCGGCTCCAGGGCTGAATTACATGCGCAGTGCTACCGTGAATCACACATCACCACGGCAACCGGCGTTCACACCGAGTCCCCGTCAGCAGCATCAGTGAGGTCCGATCCCGTCCACAGACCAGCGAGCACAGACAAACCACAGTGAGTTTATATTCTCTTTTCTACTGTTATGTTTCTGAGTGCGCAGCCGGTATTTTGTGCATTAGACACACGTGTTTGCGGGTAGAGAGGGACTGAACCGCTGCGTAATTCTACCCATAGGAGAGTGTTTCGTCTCGTGACGTGCTGAAGTGATTTAGTGCCAGTGATTCATGGTTTTTCATCTGCTTTAGTGAATAAATGGACAAGCATCGCATCTTTTAATCGCGTGTTGTATGGGGCTGTCTCTGTGGCACGCTGGATTGCGTTGTAATTTGCGCTACACGTTACATAAACGGCTACAATTAAATACGCATTCAGCCTATGGATTGTCCTCATTGCTTATGGATACATTAGTTAAGTCCGCAGCTCATGTACAGTGTGACATTTAAGACAATAAAAGTACAGGCTTCACCGGATGGAATAATATATTTTGATCTGGCTAATTCTACCGACAATTAGTTTAATCAGCCTTCTCTCTATGTCATGTGCTGCTGTTGCATCCCTGCTCTCTGATTCCTGGTTACACCGCCTGTATGTCTTGTCTCAGCAGTCTCCAATGCAGCAAGTTCAGATATGCATGACCAGTGAACCCTGAAGAACTTGAGAGGCACAGGCATAAACAGCCCACTCTTACCTATTCATAACACAGCACGTCTTCACCTTCAGAAAGCTGTGTCCTCCCTGTCCTGTTAAATTGATTATCATATGACGGATTGTGGGCGATGAATTAAACTATAATTATGCTATAATTAGTTTTTTTGTTTTTTTTAATTGTAGGTAAAATGTGCATTTAAAAAGATGTCATTTGCGGCTTTCTTTTGCTGGACTCATTTCCTGTCAGAGTGTGGGAACACTGAGTGTTTGACAGCAGCACCCGGCTCATTTGTTAATCACAGATTCAGGATGATTCATCGTACCCACACTTCCCTCCAACTGTTGGGAGGAAAAAAAATTGGTCGTCAGCACAGATGACCACTTTAGCCACCCACTCACCAAGGACAAGAAGTAGGCTACTATGTAGGTCTTGAGTATTATACTCACTTAAGAACTATTTTATTTCCTCCGATGACAAATACTGCTCTTTAACTGCTTGGAAATTTAAAGAAAATTTAAAAAAAAGAAGAACAGATTCTTTATCAAGATACTTCTTTGTCTTTTTTTTTTTTTGCCAATTTAGAGGTGATCATTTTTGCACCAGTATTATCTGTTTGTAGGCTTGGTCTCCTGTAATCCAGAGTCCAAAATGTCTAGAATTTAATTTGGTTCAAGGTTTCCACTTAATAACAATACACAGTATACTTCCTTCTTTAGCAGATCATGGATGTGTCCAGCAGCCGTAGTTAACGATCCTGCATCTCCTTTATCTAAAACACTTTTCCCTGTGCATCGGGGATGTCTCCTGCAGCATAAAAACTGTAGCGCTTTGCCTCCTGGTGAGCGTATCATCATTGTGAGTCACTGGCGTCATTGGGGCCTGTGGGGTCCTTGGCTGAGGGAAGGTGTTGTGTTGCACTGTGTGAATGAGATAAGTGGATCCTCACCTCTTTCCTCCGCATTTAGATGATCATTTGATCGAGGCGAGAAAATAGAATCATTATCAGAGCGGAGAGGCGTCCGGCGCCGTGTTGGTGGCGCGTTTCATTTACACGTCGATTCTAAAACATTAAAGAGAAGAGTTTGGAGGCAGAGATGGGGCTGATATATATACAATATTATTTATACCCAGTGGTTATGAAACATGTTTACTTTAGATTGTTGCACAAACAAGAGGAAAGCATCCCTAAGTTTGAAGCCACTCTGAAGCCACTTAAATATGCCACCACTTTGATATATAAATAAAATTCCACTTACTTAATAAATCAATTATTAAAGGAATACTCAGGAATTTTGTGGAATACTTGCTTTCTTGCTGAGAGTTAGACGAGAAGATTCATATCCTTCTCTTATTTGTGGCTACTGCAAGTCGGTTAGTTTATTTTAGCGTAAAGACATGGAAACTGGGGAACACGCTGGCTTTGCTCTGTCCGAATGTAACAGAATCCACCTACCAGCTCCTCCGATACGAAACTTAACCACAAGTTTGTTTTACGTTAGGTTATCATTGGATCTGAGCAATTGCCAGGAAACCAGCAAAGACTCCAGGAAGTCACTGCTGTCGGACAGAACATAATCCAGCATAAACTACCGTAACACAGAAGTCTTATTTTTGTAACCATTATGTAATGATAGTGTTTGATTTAACCAGCTAACAAGTCAAAGAGTCGACAGCAAATGCTAACATCAGCATGCCAACATACTTACATCAACAATGCAAACATGCTGGTGTTTAGCAGGTATACTGTTTGTTAGTAGCCTATGCTAATATTTGCTAATTAACACTAAACTCAAAGTACAACTGAGGCTGATGGGGAATGCCATGAGGTTTGCAGAAAATATAAATATTGAACAAATGAAAATATTGACTTGATGATCACCAAAGTTATGCTATTCATCCTGAGGTTGACATGAATCTTTGTACAAGATTTCATGTAATACATCTAATAGATGAACCAACAGGCCGACATTGCATATCAGTCTTATTTCTTTCTGTACCAGACATACTTTTTTTTTTATTCTATTCTACTTTTTCTGTGGTTTGTATTACTCTTGTCCTTCTTATATGCAGTCTATGGTCCTTTGCTGTTTTTCCTCATCACACTATCATCTTCTCCATCTTCTTTCGTGTCCTCGATTTGAGCTACAAGCGGCGCTGTCATATTTGGTTACAAGGCACACAGTTTGAGATGGTCTGACCTGAGCTGTCTGTCCCCCTCTCCAGATCTGCCCGGGCATTTTCAGGCAAACTAAGCAGCCATGGTGAAGCTAGGCAGCAATCTGTCTGACAAACTGGAGAAGCAGCCGTCTGCGGACGACGGCTTTGACAACATCCCCCTCATCACACCCCTGGAGGTCAACCAGCTCCAGCAGCCGTTCGCAGACAAGGTAAGTGCGGCCTATTAGGTCAGTGTTCGTGAGTCCGTTGATGTTGCCTCCCTACTTATGTTCGTTTTTCTCTAAAATACGGTGATTCTTAATTGCTCGCAGACCACAACAAACCACGCTTTAGTGCATTACAGAAATACCTAACAGATTACGAGTCGCTGCACAACACGTCTGGACAAACACCATTAAAATTCACGCAAGCAAAAGCCCCAACAGCGAGAGTGCTGTATTCACCTTGCGTTACCTACCGTCCCAGGTTAAAACCTTGGCATCAGCCCACGCAATACGGGCACCTTTTGAATGCATAATGCAAGAGGAAAACTCCCTCAATCATATTTTTGTTGGATGAAGCACTCAGTAGCACAGGATGTTCCACAGGCTGATTAGATGTTGCTGAAACATTAACATAAAAAAAACCAACCTTTGTAGCTCCCAAATGTGTTTTTAAGGCATCGATTAAACACTGTCCGCCTTTGCAAATGATGCTCGTGTATTTTTAGACTTGGGAAATTGTATTTTCACTGGGTCACAACCTGTGCTGAACACTGGGGACAAAGTCATCCATCAACCATAATGTAAAACAAATCACAGATAATTAGCAGGTCTCAGTTTTTCTCCACAAGAGTCACAGTAACAGTGCATTGTTTCTGCTTCAGGTCATTGTGAAGACGTCGACACAATATCAGCTGCAGCAGAAGAAGAACAAGCTGTACGTGCCCAATATCAGGAAGCTGAATATCAACTTCTACAGTGATGTTTCAGACAAAGCCAAGGTACAACAACAACCCGAAGTCTGTGAATGGACTCATGTTCCAAATCAAAAGACCAAAACCAACAATGAATGGATCCCACTTACAAGTATTAACTGTGAATACAAAGCCTGATGTACTAAACTAAGGGCGCCATTAGGAGCCGAAAAAATATTCAATAAAAATGTCTCCCTTTAGGATTCAGATTTTTTTTCTCAAAGCAGAAAACAGGAGAAATTATTTACTGCGCATATTTATTACAGCGTACAATTTAATTTTAGCTAGACAATAAAATAAGCCAAACAATTGCACTGGCTGATGTTTGCCATATTACCATGATCACACATCACATTTAGTTTATATTCAGTCAATCCCACATGCAGTGCCGCGCTTCCATTCATGCTCACTTGATCTCCGAATGTGTATTAATCTGCTAATTAAAATAGTCCCCAACAAATGCACTTCATTTGTCTGTTTGAGTAGCGTTTGCTACATTCTACGATGCCCGGCCGTTTTACAAAAATATTGAGCCATTTTATTTAAATTAAATTGGATATTTGTTGCTACTTTTTACCTGTCTTCAGTAGTAATCAATTCCCATTGATACACACTGTGTGCCACGGACAGAGTTGGGAAGCCAGATAGTATCAAGAGACGACTAAGGGATTGTTGGTTTTGGTCTTTTCACAGAATTTGTTGGCAAAAACTGAAATTGCCAGCCTTATTATTTTCAAGTATTGAAGGCACTTGTTGCTGAAGTTGTGTGTGTGTGTGTGTGTGTGTGTGTGTGTGTGTGTGTGTGTGTGTGTGTGTGTGTGTGTGTGTGTGTTGTTGCTCAGATCACAGGTCTGATCCTCATCACTTTGGCCTTCCTGACCAGCTTGCTCCTCCTGCTCATGTACAAAGCCATGTGGTACGACCAACTTACCTGCCCAGAGGGTTTCATCCTTAAGGTATGCAGCATGAACACACACACACACACACACACACACACACACACACACACATAGATGAGCTCACATACACATTCACTAAAACGCTGCTTAGCATATGGCATTTTTTTATTTCATTTTCACTATCCTTTCAGAAAATTCAATGTGCATAAAGTGTGTGTTTGCAGACACACACCACACACAGATGTGTGAACGTGGATTTGCATGATTTAGGGAGAGAAAGAAAACCTTCCTCCAGTACAGCAGAGAACAGCAGAACCAACTCAAGTAATAGTCTCGTCCTTCGATATCACAGACTTCTTATTTCATTATCCAGGCCGCAGTAGTCTGTGCGTCACCCACTCAAAGGGCACTTACACAGTCTACTACGCAGCTGGTGCTTTGTTTCTCGGCACACCCTCGCATCAGTCACTTCGGGAGGATTCTCTGAAAACTGGAGCTGGAACCTCAAACTCATTATCTCCCGAAGACACCTTGGAGGCATCGTGTAGCGAGCCACCACTGCCACGCATGTTAGTTAAAGAGCCTGTCTCACATAAGAAATGAGAGAGAGAGAGAGAGAGAGAGAGAAGGAGGGAGCTAAGGAGCCCGCTTTCTGGTCAGGCAGAGATTGGGACGCCCGCCTGTGAATCGGAGGGGTCTTTAATTAGGGCTGAGCGTGACTAAACTGTGATTAAAGGCTTAACAGTGAGGGGGAAAGCAAGGCAGGGAAGGGACGGGGGGAGGGGGGGACCTTCCGGCAAGGCTTTTGAAGTTTTTGCCGGTTACAGTTGCTTTCAGCATTTTTTTCCTGCTAATGCGTTGTTGGAGACATAAAAAAGAGGAGCGAGGATGGAGGGAGGCGAAATCACTGCTGCGCTTTTCAGAGGTTCGACTCCTCGCTGAGAGGGAAGGTCAGGTAGTGGATCCTCGGAAGAGAAACGCTTGCGAGGTCAACACAACTCGGTGGGCTCTTTCCATAACATAACATTAACAGGATGGATTTCCAGTTTGTTTGATTTAATTCACCCACATTGTCTCGAACACACTCACCCTCCTCAAAAACAAGTTGAGTTTAAAGATGTTGCACATCGTGGTTTTTCCTGAAGGCTCGTCCTAAATTGACCTTGCAACCGCGGTGTATTATTACACCTCTGCAACTCTAACTACATTGGGATTGTCAACACTGCTAGCACCACCTGAAAGAACTTGGATTTAGTTTCACCTCTGTAAAGCTTCTTCTGCTGGGATGTCATTTTAGGAACTTTTCCCCAAAGGACGCAAAGACAAACATAACCTTTGACAATCTGTATCGTACAACATGGGATCCTTTCCAATTACTTTGACCTGAATACAGTCTAGCATGACGTTAGACAGAGACCTCTATGAATGAACAATCTCTGAGAACTTATTCGATAACACTTTACAACAAGGAACAAGTTAATGATTTTGTGCGAACAACTCAGTATGGTGCCCCACTTTGCTTGAGGAGACACAAAAATAGAAACTAATAAAGTGCTGCAGATATGAGTCCTAAAAGATGGAAATGAGTTAGCAATTTTGTACTTCTGGTTCCTTCGTCTCAGAGTGTTGGATGGGTTTTTTTTGCCTGAAATAAGGTCTGTGGTTAACACAAGCTTAGGGGATTTTAAGGTTTTCATATATCAGTAAATACCTCTTTCGGGAATTTTGAAGCTTTCAAGTGTCTTAAAGAAGGCGGTTGATAACAAGTAACTAAATGACAATACAAAACGTCAACAGGCCTGTAGTTCACCTTCACAGCCTTGTTGTGTATTCCTGCTTCTAGCGATTACATTTACGCTAATTAATCATTAGCCACTCTCTATAATTTGATTAGGAGCGCCTCAAATATGTCCGTTAACTAATCGTTTACTAGCAGTTAGTTCCTCATTTATTCCCTGGTGACTACTCCAATTTTTGTGTTCCCTTTTGTAAAATGTTACCACTTATTCATGTCATCATTAACATATTGATGACTTCCATTTTCTTCAACAAGGACTCAAAAGATGAACGCACGCTCTCAGTCTCCTGAAATCTCTTCATGTACTTATAACAGATGTCCTAGACCAGTGTGTTAATCATTATTACTGTAGTAAAAATAACCAATAAGTGATGAATTTCAGGAACAAACATACTGTTTGACACCTGCTGTTACGGACTTATGTTGTTCACATCAGAGCAGTTTGTCACCTTGAAACAAACAAAGACGTGTTTGTCTTTCTGCTGTAACAGCAGAAGCATTGCACCCCGGCAGCTCTGGAGATGTACTACACAGAGCAGCAGCAGCAGGAGGAGGCGGGCGTCCGCGGCGGTGCCAACGCCGGGCTGTACGCCGCCCTCAGCCACCTCAACCAGGTCAAGAGGACCGGGCCTGAGCTGCCACCGCCATGGTTACCAGTCATCAGCGCTCTGAAGGAAGCCGAGGTGGCCAAACAAGGTAGTGAGCAGATGAAAGGAGTGCTTGAGGGAGAGGAGTGACAGGGTCTGACAGAAATGCAGGTGTGAAAGGGAGGAAGTGATGATGGGGAGGCAGAGAAGATACATTTTTGATTGTATTTGTTCAGGAATTTATTTTCCTTTCCCCTCGTACAATCCATCGAATCGCTCGTTTATACTGGTGCTCCAAAACCATAAAGGTGTCTGTGTAACTACTGAAAATTAAAATCAGCTCCGTAAACCTCAGGTTTACTCAACTTCAATCCACTTATATTCCGTTAATTTTTATATTACAGTCTAATACCCAACTTTGTGTGTGTGTGTGTGTGTGTGTGTGTGTGTGTGTGTGTGTGTGTGTGTGTGTGTGTGTGTGTGTGTGTGTGAGAGATGTTGTGGTTAGAGGCAGGAATGTTATTAAAGTGTTGGAGAATGTGCCTGACTTTTACAGTGTTACTGAGGCGTGAGTAATCGCCGCCATCTGCATTCAGTGTGTGTATGTACACTGTAAATGCTCACATGCACATGAGCGCATATGTATTGCATGCATGTTTGCAGTTTGTGTGTGTGTGTGTGTGTGTGTGTGTGTGTGTGTGTGTGTGTGTGTGTGTGTGTGTGTGTATGTGTATGTGTGTGTGCGTGCGTACTTGTCTGTGAGAGTTGGAGGTGTGAGAAGAGAAGTGAAGTGAGAGCTCAGACCGAGAAGTGAAGATAACAAGTTTTTAATGAGATCGCTGCGAGTTTCTCCTCATCACGCCGCCTCGTTCTCTCGCCGTCTATTCATTTAGTTTCAGAGGGGAATGTATGAAATCATCAGCAAATGTGCGCACACTTTAAACATCAAGACAAGGAACTATAATTGAATTGAATTGTCGAAAAAAAAAATTGATTTCGCATGGGATTGTCTGGAGACGGTGAATTGCAGTTCTGTAAGTTAAGGAGTGTTTTAAAGAGACTCGCACAGTGGCTTTGGAAAGCATCAGACTATTACAAAACTACTAAAAAACAACAACCTCTTTGTCATTATGGGTTATTGTGTGTAATTTTCACCATTTTAACTCAAATCTATAACGCAATAAAGTCTGCAACATGTAAATGGGCCTGACGATGTTCTGAAGCCACTATACATCTCTTCATTATGTGACGTGATGATGTGAGCCACTTACTGTAATTATGAATAAAACTGGAGAGCTTTTAATGTATTACTACAAAAGAATATCTACATTTCAATAATGCTGTATTTCCATGTGTGGAAGATGATTGTAAAAAAAACTAGCAAATTATTAGTTTTGTTACTAGATTTTGTTTTTTTGATGTACGTTGAGTAATTCTGTAATGCCACTGAAAATGTACAGTTTAACCACAGGTTTGACTCATATATGAATGTATGAAGTAGCTGCTCTATTCATGCAGTAGATGTAATCAGTGCTCATGATGTACTACCTAAACGCTTCTGTTGTCTTCACATGTTTCTATTTATTGCATTAACAAATGTACGTGTGTATTATTTGGTGTCTTTTCAACGGTAACGTTGTGTTTGTAAATCTTGCTTTGTTAAGGATGAAGAGTTCTTTTCCAATCCACTTTTAAAAAGGGAAAAATTGATGTGATGCAAATATTGTTTTTCTTCATCCGTCATCAGAAATAACTCACAATTCTTAATTACCTGCCATCCCTTATTTTGACCTACCTTTTCCCCTTTGTCACTTTTTCAAATGATGACTTTCTCATCTTGGATCCCAACTCTTCATGTGAGTGTGTGAGATCACAGCACAGCTTGTCCTTTGGAGTTTAAGTGCCAAACATTTACATCAGACCCATCTGCTCTGATGTCACTGACTGAACAGAAATAAATGACTGAAGTGTTGAGTTCTCTCATTCACAACCGGCCCTGTTGATTTACGCCTATTGCCTCTAATGACCTTAATTAATGAGACTGAAGGAAATATTAGCGGCTGCATTTAACAGAAAACATTCATTATGTGTTTTTCAGCCAACAGCAACTAACTGAGCTTTTTTTTTTATAATCTAGAGCGGAGTCAGTGGTGGAAAGACGTTAAGGACACACTTGTATGTATAATCACAATATGTAAAAGTACTTTAGATAAATATAGTGGTCAAAAATATCAAAGTACAATTACTTAAGTATGTCCTCCAGTGCAGTTTTGAGCGACTTTAATTGAGTTATTCTATTTTATGCCACTTTCTAGTTTCAGAAGTAACTGTACTTTTTAAAGTATAACCAATGCCACACTTTGAAAGTAGTCCATTACAGGTAATTGACCTGAGCTCCTATTATATTATTATTATTATTATTATTATTGGATTATTATCATTAAAGCTTTTACTTTTAAGTAGTACTTTAATGTTGCACACACACTACATTTTAACTACCTTGCAGTGTTAGACATTATATTTCATGATGATGAGTTTACTGGACTGTAAATAGTACTGAGTGAATTAACTAGTAACCACTAGTTGTCAAATAAATGTAGTGGAGTAAAATGCGCAATCTTTCCCTCCAAAATGTAGCGGTGAAATATAAAGTAGCTAAATTAGAAATACTTAAGTACAAGTACCTCTTAATTGTACTTAAGTACAGTACTTGAACTGCTCAAAACCAATTAATTAAAGCTAACAAAACTACTCACTTGCCTGAATAATTACTGTTTTCTGCCCCATCAAGTAAAGTGACACGTCATACTGAGCAGTGAGCCTCTATTACTTCGTGAATATCTTTCCATCATTTACACGTTTTGTGCCGCCTCAAGTAAAATAAACCGTCATCGGAAAAAACTAACAAGTGGCTTCTGCATTGTTTCTGGTAATTCATATTCATTAGTCAGTTCATGATTTGTGTACTAATGTTTGTGAAGCGTTTTGTTGACTGTTACCTGCATGACAACAACAGGAGTGGTTCTGGGATACATTTTACTTTTGAGACTTGCAGTAAAGCACATTTCTATTAAATCTAAATCTTGCTTACTTAATTTCGGTGAAATTATTAATGCAAGTCTCACCTCTTTTTTTGAAGCAACATTTGCTCCTAAATAACCAGCAGAATAAAAAATGTACAGCTCCTATTACACTCTGTTGCTCAAAGATGATCAGTATGCATAGAATTCCAAATATGATTCCTTCCTCCCCAAACTTTGGTTTAGCAATTCAAAGCCAAGCCACATCCTCTCTCTCTCTCTCTCTCTCTCTCTCTCTCTCTCTCTCTCTCTCTCTCTCTCTCTCTCTCTCTCTCTCTCTCTCTGCTGGGTTCACTGCTGTGAGCCTGTCTGCATCTCATTTACACTCACATATTTTCACACCATCGCTCAAACCCAGGGATGTGTGGCTTGAATTTTGTGTGTGCGTGTGTGTGTGTGTGTGTGTGTGTGTGTGTGTGTGTGTGTGTGTGTGTGTGTGTGTGTGTGTGTGACAATTAAATCATGTGTGTTTGCTAAAGTTTTTGTACAAGTGACTTTGTGTTGCACACGTGCTTCTGAATGTGTGTGTGTGTGTGTGTGTGTGTGTGTGTGTGTGTGTGTGTGTGTGTGAGAGAGCCCATGCTTAGCTTGTTAATTAAATCTACATTATGCCCTGCTTAGCCTGTAGGCTCTTTTCTCTCCCCACTGTTACTGGGTGACATACTCTAGACGCTGTTGGCCCAGGGCATGGAACTGAATAAAGTGTTAAAAAATATTTATTAGGGCATTTACAGATCCCATGCCTGGTCAAAGCATAGCATGTTGTGCCAAAAAAAAAGGCTTAGATTCAGGGCCGGGGGAAAATCACGTAAAATCAGCCGAGTAGTCACGTAAAGGCCGCCAAGCCCCATTTTCCTGCTTTATAGCATCAACAGATCTAAACAGTAAAATAGCAGGTTGGCTTTTTAATTTGTTCTGACCGTTTAGAGTCCCCCCCCTTCCCCCCAGAAGACTGCGAGGGAGGGCCGAGCCAAGAGTCATTTAGCCGCTAATAACATCCCACTAGAATCAAAGTCCTCTGAGCCCCGATGTCACTCAAACGTTGGAGAGGAAGAACGAAGCTTCGTGGTGATTTAAATACTGACTTCCTGCCTTTCTGTGTGTTGAAGTTGATCAGCTTAGAGGCGTTATGATGCAGCTTCCTGTTAAAGTGTGTCATTCTTTCAACACAATGGAATATAGAATAACAAGATGGGTACTATAGGTGGAGAGCAGAAGAAGGAGATGAAAGTAAACAGGAAGGTGGGATAGAGAGAAAGGGTCGTATTTATCAAATTATTAAAATTAAAATGTGGGACCAAAGTGAAAGTAAAAATCCTTCACTTTTACTCACTACCTTCTTTTGGAAAATATGCTTATTCGCCTTCTAGCGGAGAGTCAGATGACAAGACTCTTGCCACTCTCTTTGAACCTTATTATTATGAACCTGTAGCCTGCAGCTGGTTAGCTTAGCTTAGCATACATTTGAAACAGGAGGAAACAGCCAGCCTGGCTGCTGTTTTAAAGGTTTTATTTATTCTGGAGCTTCATTGACTGCACAGATATGAGAGTGGAATCAGTCTACTTGTCTAACTCTCATGAATACGCAAATTCTCATAGTATAGAACCTTTGTTCAAAGAATTAGAAGCTATTTATGAAATGACTTTATTTATTTGTATTGCCAAAAGTTTTAAGTTTGTCAAAATACATCATAGATGGATGCAGTATTGAACCTGAGGTGAGAGGACATGTTGTCAGACATGTTGGAGTGACTGTACATAATAAAAAAGCATTATCAACCATATGTGAGCTGAAGCAATAAATAAATTGTGGTAGTTTTATCATTTGCATTCGATTTGAACATTTAAAAGGATACAAACAGTCATTTTCTTCTTTTCTTTTCTTTATAAACAATAATAATATATACATTTTGTTTGCAAAATGTGTATTTCTGCATCAAGAGGAGTTTAACTTCAGTGAACTTTGACCGGCAAAGTCGCAGCCTTAACCAAAAGCAGTGTGTGTGGTTGACCCCACTTCGCACTGCCCCCATTCAGCACATTATTGCCTCATTCGTCTGCATTCGCGCACGTCTGTCCGTGCCTTACACCTTATTAAAAATCCCACTGCTTTTCTTGGCAAGAACCCGTGCTCCATAGCATTCAATCACTAGAACTGGCCAGGCATCCATGCCCACAAAGGTACCTGTAACCCGATTTGCTCAGGTCCTATGCCCCGACCAATGGGCTATCCCTAAACACACAACATCGACGCCTATTTTCAATTCATCGTCTCTGCCTCAACCGGCACAGGGCGCATGTTGCCATGAAATGCAGCGGGGTTCAAAATGACGTGTTCCCTGCATGTGGTAAATCATGTGATCACTTAAGAGTTGCTCTTAAATGTTACTCCATACACTTAACTATAAGTATATCAATAAATCTCCTTCTTTACACTCTCACACACACACAAAAAATCTAAAACCCCAAGTTGGCTCTTTAGTGCATTTTTAAGTGTACTAAAATGTAATTACGTTTGATAAATAGGAAGAGAGAAAGCGAAGAAGAGAAAAGGAGACAGCAGAGAGATGGAAGGAAAAGCAGAAGAAAAGATGAACAAGAGAGAAAGAGCAGATGAGAGGCGGCCAGGCCTGGGAAGAGAAGGCGGGGGGTGAGGGTTTTGGGTAGAAGAAGAGGAGGCGGTGGAGGCCAAGAGGCCTGGAGGTGGTGGTGGAGGAGGAGGAGGAGGGTGAATCCAGGCTGACCCCTGTGTCTGTGTGTGTTGTTGTGTGTCTCAGTGGGTTTCCTCTGCCCTGGCGCCAGCTGGAAATGCCTCCACTAAGCAGAGGCAGTACACACATCATCCTCCATTCACCCCCATTCAGTCCCCTTTGATGAGAGTAACACTATACATGCCCAGCGCGCCTCACAGATCCTATCAAGCTGCTGTTTAAAGGGCAGGAGCGAGAGCCGGTTCAGCTGATCATAACTTATCGTGTGTTCCGACGCACTGTCATCCAGTTTCGTTGCCCTGCGGAGCAAATAAAAGGGAGGACAATTGAGGAGGTTTTGTAATTGGAGTGATGTTGTTGTTACAGTGGTGGAGGTTTCATGAGGTACGCTGCCACCTAGAGGTCATCTCCCACGGTTGCCGAGAGGAATGTGGTCTTTCTCTGCTTATTTTTGAACCACAGTTTGATGAGCAGAATTTAAGTGGATTATGTTTTTTCAAAGAGGCCATTAAAGTCAGTAAAAAGCTGATGTGGATACATCTTAATACCCGTCTTGTTTCATTTTACAAGGGAATTATACCCTGTTGACTATACCTTGAGTACCTGCTGTCGGATTAGTCACAGTTGCTCTTTAAAGTTGATCCTCGTGATGGTCTTTTTAAAATGACTCAATGGCCATGAAATTAGTCATTAGTTTGTTATCCTGCCGTGATGTTGCCCTCATGCTACAAAAACCTCGCCAGTAAACAATTATCCGACCGACACGGCGAGGTAGAAGGCCCGAATCTGCAGCCCAGACATGCCGTGAGGAAGAAAAACAAACGGCTTTGCTTAGCTTAGCTTTGCTTTGCTTTGTTCTGGCCATTACGGAGCCGAAATATTGTCATTACTCATAGACCAAATCATTTTACGACATCCTGCGATTAAACTTAAAGCTAATAGGTTAATTAGACAAATGGAGTTTGAATGCTGGAAGTTGGTTTCTATTAGGGATGGTAACGCAGGGAGAAATGAACTGTTGCATGCTCTACACACACAAACACACACACACACACATGCACACACACACACACACACACTGTTTTCTTTCCCCCTTTCTCTCTCTCTTTCTACACACTCACACACACACAACACAGAGAACAGACTGGTTTGATTTAGGTTTGCGGTCCCCTCCCGGTGCAGCCTCAGACAGGCAGAGAGGACGAGAGCGCAGTGAACTCCGGTTCAGCCTGAGCCCGGCTGTCTCTGCTAAGCTTCAAGTTGAAACCCTCCAAATTGGGTTTAATCTGTGTTTTGCTTTGCCAATTATCGACCCGCAGAGCCGCATGGCAAATAGGGATGAATGAGCTTTAGATGGGCCTGGTTGAGAGGAAGGTCACGGTGTGATTAATGGTTATCTGTTGAATCCACGACTCGCTCAGCTAAGCCGTAGCGCGAGATGAGTTATCAGAAAATCTTCAGGAAAAAACGCAGAGCATGACACAGCAGAAAAGCAGTTTGAATCTCAGAGTATAAAACACTGTCACTAAAACCGAAGTGGGTTTACCATACAGTACGTTTGTTTATCAATCAACATGGTTCCTAAATGTATCCAGACAGGAGGTCTGGTTTCTGTGTCATGTAATACCAGCGCTGTGGTATCAGTAGTTTTATGATTATGAAGATATTGACTGTGAGCCTACTGTTCATTAAAATAACTGGTAATTACACCCCCCCTCCTCGTTCAGAAAGGAGCACTTAAGAAAAACAGAGTGACGTCTGAATTCTACAACTTTGAACTGTCCATGTGCTGAGCTTCTTGGAAAGGTTACGTTTTTGAAATTTCACTGAAAAGGGGCACTGATTTTACAGTTTAGTCGTCACGAGGAGCCTGTGAAATCTTTTCTCTTCTCTTTTCTGGATCAAGCTCTCCAAAATCTGAATAATAAACTAATTGATTATGTTGTCAAGGGAGTCTCAGTTTGGTCTTAAGACTTTTGGTCTTTAAGTCTTTTTTTTTTTTTTATCAGAAACCCCAAGTGACAAAAGCTGGAAGTGTGGGGTTTGAAAGAACATGCCGTTGCAAGAGGGTGGCGTCTGATGAAAGATGCTTTTTTACGTTGCATATTGAAACATGTGGGATCCACTGTTTTTGGAGGGACAGACAGAGAGCAGCCTCTACTGCTTTGATTTTGATCAATCTTTTAAAACCATGTCTCTTGTGAGTCCCTGGTATTATTGGAAGTGCCGTACCAAACAACTGGACTGTCCCTTTAAATCAACTACTGAAGATTCACCTGCTTTTTGTAACTGTATTATTGTGGATATAACTCTTGAGAGCTGGAACCAATGATTATTTTCATTGGTGATTAATGTGTAGATAATGTCGGTTTAGAACATGTCAGATCATAGTGACAAATACATCATAGTAAGTTTCATGTTCCCATAGAATGTCAGTAAATCCTCACAATTGAGAAGCTGCAACTTTGCTTGAAAAATGACTTCAACGATGAATTATCAAAATAGTTATATTTTTCTGATGATCTACTAATCAACTAATCGCTTCAGTCCCATAACTTATCATTATATATATATTTAAGAGCTTTGCTTGTGATCCGTATTGATACTTTTTGCTATTTGTGATGTAATACTTTATCTTCCGTAAAGTAGAAGCTGTGTTTGAATTCACTTCCTGTTTGCTATGCAATGCTCTTTATTTACATTCTGCGATTTGAGTGTCCAAATTGTGTGAAATGTGGGCACCATACACATCCCTAAATTAAAGCCACGATGGAATGAAGAAGCAGTATTCACAGCTACACCACTTGTAATGTCCCTAAAGTCGCATACTGCAATTATTTGGCTGAATGTATAAACTGCGCCTGTCAGTGCTGACGCAAAATGATGTTTCATAAGTGTCTGAAATCTCAATTTACTGCCCATAGCGTAATACATTGACTGTTTATTGTTATGGGAAAAGCGAGTGAGTGAATAAAGGAGCGATTTCAGTTTCCATTTCCAGAATTGCAATAGCAGTAATATATTTGTGTCCCTCCCAATACTAATTCAAGCATTGAGCCATGGAGCTATTTGTCTTCTCTAAATGTACCTCACAGACTGTCAGTGTTAGCCAACCATGCGGGAGAAAAACTGAATTAGGACTCATTATCATAATCTTCCAAATTAATCAAATCAAATTGCCCTTGCTTTTTCTTTGTGACCATCTGACAAGTCTGCCAAGTCCAGACCAGTAAACAGGGGTGTGGCTAGAAAGTTCTGGGACTCCTGACAACATCTCACAACCCCCAACCAGCTTCTAATCTTTGACATTTTCCAGGGACTCCGTCCAGCATCTGGGCGTCACAGCCAGAGAACCACGACGACATGCTCCAAAACCAAATGTCCATTTATTTTCTCTGACATTTTTCGAAGTCACCGATAATGTTAGAACTGCTAAGCAGCATCTCTACATTGCAGTAAAACAAACATAAATCAGAAGACGTCAAGGGGAGAAAAAGTTCCGTTACAACACCTCTCTGCTCTCTCAGGACTATTCACTCATTATTCTGCCTAGTTGTCCGAATCACAAACTGTGTTGTCATCTCACACCCAGCCACACTCACCTGTCCCCTGGTTACCCCTCCCACCTGATCTGCTCCTCCCCCGTAGCTCACAGCTGCTTCCCCTTTCGCTGATAGCCTCAACTAGTATAGACCTTTAGTGGTCAGTTGCTAAAGCGAAAGTGTTTGTTAGTTATCTAAACTCAACCCTGATCCTGATCCTGATCCTGATTCTGTTTCTGTTTCTGATCCGGATCCTGATACTGTTTACCGAATCCTGTTTGACCTCCTGGATTGTTAGAATAACCCTTTTGAACCTTTTATATATTGGACTTTACTTGTGTGTGTTTTGAGTCATGCGTATAGGTTCTCACCTGTTCTGTGCCAGGAGACTGTTACAGTTTCAAGCTGTGTAGGGTAACTAGTTTTGTATCAGTGTGTGACGGGGATTTCACTGTATTTAGTTGGGTGTTTTGTTGCTAGTAGTAACCACTACTCACACAGTTCTTAAGAAGTTTAACTGACATTGTTACCTTTTGTCAGATCTGTGTCCCAGCATGTATGCCTTTTATTCAAGCTGTTTTGTGAGTGTTGATTTCATTTAATTTAGGTTTTTTTAATGATCAGCTTAATCCTACCCAGGTTGGCCATTGCATTAGCCGTCTGGAGCTAATGTGTTGCTAACATGTTCTTTTTTTCCCCCAAAGAGTTTTCCACCTAGTCCCGCTTTACTGTGCCCAGTGGAATTAGGAACTAGCCAGCCGCTAATTGAGGAAAATTTAACAACTTCATCCACACCAAGGACTATTGTTCATCTTAATAGTTTACACTCTTGTCGCAGGTAGGAAAGTACATTGCTATTTCCAGATAATACGGCAATCCCAGCACAGCAGCACTAGCCAATCACAGTAGAGGGCAGGACTAGGGTTTTGGATCCATTATGAATCCCACTAATCTTCTAAGACCTGTCCTGCGTATTAAGCAGAGACAATTGGTGAAGGTTAGGCATAGACCTCAAGTAGCATAGGGTCAGGATAGCCTATCGGTCAGGACGTGTGACCTGAACAAATCAGGCTACCAGTGCCTTGGCGAGCATGGACACCCGGCCAATCCCAGCCGCTTGAATGCTGCTCAGGGCGGGTCTTGTCAAGAAGAGATTCATAATAACGTCAGCGGCATTCTTCAACACACCATTCAGCTGCACGTCTGCTCTACAGTGACGTTATTATGTAAGACCTCAGTTAACAGGCAGCAAAGAAACTGACTTTTTCAGGATTAACACTGATTGCCACTGCTGACATATTCACCAAAATCCCTCACTCGCACACAGAGCCAACTGTCGGCAAAACCCCACTGAGATTCATTTAAAACTGACACAGAGCGGCTCAGCAGCAGCAATCCCTCACACTGCATAGAACAACCTCGGTTTTCTGTTATTAGGGAACAAAAATTTCACCACCGGATCTTCTTGCACATGGTATATTATTAAAGTTATTCTTTTTTATTAAGGGAATAAAAATGTCAGTATCAATTTGAGGTGATATTCCAGGTCTGGTTACATGGTGTAGCATGGAAGCCAAGTCAAGAAACTCTTGTAAATATATTGATGATATTTATGGGAGTATATCTTGAGCAACGTTCTTAGGAACACACTAGGATGTGGTCATTGCCTCACAGTGACCTAATTCTTGTCACCCCTTGCTTTATTTGACAGTGGTCATAACTGCAGAGAAAACAAAGAAATATGTTCAGGAAAACGATGATGAACAAGTCAACAAATAATGACAGTCGCTATTAAAAACCAAAGCGACCCTCTTGCCACAAGCCTTTCTCGAGAAGGATGAGGGAAGCCAAGAATAAATTGCCTGTCTGTAGTCATTTGAATGCAACATTTAGCTGTGATTTACGTGAAGGCAGAAAAGCATTATGAGAAAACATTTTCCAAGAGCAACAGCTTGCAGCAATTTACATTATATGGGGGGAAAACCGCTGAAACAAATATTTGACTCGCCTCCATAATGAAATGGATGTATTTATACACACTGAATTGAGTCAAAGGCTCTGTAACGAACGCATGGCTTCACCAAAGGTCCTCTTTGCGCTCTTGTAGTAAACATTTTACTGATGCTACAGGGGCCTCGAATGAAAGTTATTAGAGCCATCATTCTCCCAGCAGGCCAAGCGATACCAAGATACTGCTCATGAAGAGCGAGAAGATACACTGGAGGGAAATCAATGCTATGTTTGTATCAGTGAGTTTTACTGAATACTAGAACACATTATACACAAGTTTTTTGCAACTTCCAGAATTCAGCTTCCAAGCAAAAATGAACACCTAAGATAACATACCTGAAATAAATCAGGTGTTTCTGGTCACCTTTGAAAGGTAAGAAACTCTAAGGAATATGAATCCATTGTAATACACCTATTTATATTATCATTCCAAAATAAATGGACATCTAATAAAGGTATCCTGACATAGTGTTTAATCTAAATTTCAAAGGCAATATCACCATTTAAAGCTCGGATAATGATGCAACTGAATGCATTCCACTACTCTTTACTACAACTGTGACAGTAAAAAATACAGTAAAATACCCCTTTTATGATACAATTTATAAAGATATGCTCACGCGGTCTCCATGTTTGGACCAAGCCTACTGTTCACATGTTGTATTTACAGGGAGTTTTACTTCAAAACATTATATTTCCATACAGCTATATAACAAATAACATAATTTACCCCAAAACATTGTAATAAACACAATGAATATTGATCAATCTTCATACATGACTGAAGAGCTCCATGCTATAAGATGGATAAATGGCTAATGCAGGACCCCACAGTGCTCTATGACGTGTGTGTTTCTCCAATGGGGGTAGACTACTAGTACCCCTAGGGATGCTTTGGAGTATTGAAGGGAGTACTTGACAATATATACGTCATGCTTGATTCCTAAAATAATTGTACTATTATAAATTCCATTATAATCAACCTTTGCAAGAAACGGCATTACACTCACACTTTGTTCAGCCTTGTGTTTTGCGCTTGTCAGGTGATACTTGGCTGAAAAAAATATTTTAAAGGGTGCTACATTATTGACAAAAGTTTGAGAACCACTGTTATGAGATATCCACAATTTCGTCTCAGCAACAGAAAGAGAATGAGATTAGGCTTGTTGGTGGAGGTTCTTTGATACAGCCACCAGATGGCCAAGAAACCAGAGCTTCTGCTAGTGAAAGTCACTCAAACTTGACTAATATGGCCCCATGTTCGGCCCAAGCTTTACAGCAGATCCGTAAGTAACTAAAACCTGCCGTTTTTAGCAAAAATAGCATAAGCTTTGGTGAAATCATTTTGCAGGAACATAGATTTATGTCAATGTGGCTATAAAATGTGAAGTTTGGCTGCTTTGTCGCCTTCTTAAACATGTATGTTTCGAATCATGATGCTTTCAGGTGCTTTACAAAGCTAGGATTTTCTAATTTACCAAACATGTTATTGTAAACGGATCAGAAACATCAGCACCAAGCAGAAGACAGACAAAGTTAGCGACTAGCAAGTGAACATAGTGTAGCATTTAGCAGCTGAGACACTTCAGGATGAGGTGGAGAACAAAACAAAGCTAAAAGGAGTGTGACTATAGGACTTACATTCATCAGATTTAGAGCTATTTCCGCTGCCTCCAAGTGGTCAACGATTACAGTAAATTAATTAATAAATCATTTGAAATTTTAAATCATCAAACCTCCTTTTTTGTTTCTGGATAGCATCGTCTGAGGGTGTTGGGAATGCGTCATGTTCATGTGCTACTGCCCTGTTTGCTATAGACAGTGCAGTTCAACTTCCAGTGTGAGTCATCTTAGAACTGTGTCTCTAAGTGTGAATACGATAAGTTACAGATGGTTGAAACGTGTGTACAGCTATCTTGTCCCTGATCGCGTAGCATGAATGAAACCACACACACACACACACACACACACACACACACACACACACACACACACACACACAAGCTCACACATTTGCAAGGAAGCATGCAGACCTTCAGCGCTCTTCATGCACAGGCGAGAAGACATGAACACAACACTCTAATTAATATGTCACAGAGAAAATATTTTAATGACTTACAAATGGGGGTGACTGCACACTGCCCTGTGCCATTTATTTACAGTGAGTCTGAGACGTACTGGCATGAGGCAACACATACAGCAAATTCTTAGACATCTAAATTAGAGGGGGCCCGAAGTGTCGTGGCTTCAGATACATGTGTGTAACCCCTGTGGTCTCTAAGCCCCCTCCTTCAAATTTGCGTCTTCCCTAATCAGTGCCAAATGGAGATTTTTCTTCTTTTTTTTTTCCCCCCTTTTCCCCAGCTTGGGCGATACAGCAAGACAGAGGAAGGAAGTCATTGTATTCAATGAGAGCCTTCCATTTTTATTTTTTACAGACGCGTCACATTGAGCCCCCCCTCCGCACACATAAACGCAGCAACTCTTACAATTACCAACGCTTTCATGTGTCCCAGTCAGCGGTCGGTGGGGAAGGAGGGCCAATTGCTTATAATTAAGAGGTATTTGTTTGGGAGCTGCAGGGTGCTAAATTCTTCATACACATGCCACTTTTTTAGTCATCTTAGCAACACTGTAGGACAAAATCTCCAGAGCAAATGCAGTACGAAGACATAAAGCTCAAGATAGTCTTCTTCTGAGATGCAAATGTGATCTAAATGTGATTTAAGAATAAAACACAAAGTGTTCTCAACATTTTTGCCCATTTCAGGAAAAACAAGTTGTCAGATTTGTGCTATTTAAAGTAAACGCGTTGAATCGAAGGCTATTACTGCACTTTTAATCTCATTTGCACCTAATGCCACAGTAAAAGATTTCCACACTTCACCAAGCATGTGCTAGTGATTATTAATTAGTGTTTTGCCTGCATTTTTAGGTAATAAGAGAAAGAACCAGTAAAATTGTGAGTCCTCATACCCAAGGCAAATGCTTACAATTAAAGTTTACAATGTGTTTGTTTTTCAATAGGCTTTTAACGTTAAGCTGATGCAACGACTTGGCAGACGGAGCAGCTAGAGTTCCTCCTGCGAGATAAACAGAACTGCAGCGAGTCAGAATGAGGGAGATTAATGTTGACGGACGAAGTCCCTGTTGAACAACCTCCTCAACCTTCAGGGTGAGCAGGAGGAGGGAACGACTGTGACAGAAATGACAGTTTATCGATGAAAATATCTCCTTAACTTAACGACAAACACTTCCACTTCAGTACTACAACTTGTATGGGATTTTAAAAAGTTAAAGCTGTTCCCCACAATAGCATTTTATACTGTATTTGTGGTATTTTGTGTATATGTTTTAGTTATTGGATGGTTTTATGTATGACGCGTTGTCCGTCCTGTTGCACTATGAGCTCAAGTTCCTGCTACCTGTTTTGTATGGCGATACAGTAACAGTAACTCAAATTAAAACTAAATGTTGCACTTCAAAGGGTGGATATATTTGGGATCATGTTTTGGGCAATAACTTTTCAGCATTCAATGGGAAATGATTTATATATTGACACTCATATTGTAAAATAGTTTTTAGGATAAGTCTAGTGATGTGCAATATTGGTTCATTGGTTAGACAAAGTCCATTATCATGTTGTCTGTGTAAATATAGCTTTATCTATCTTACTGCTCTATTGTCATAGAGCATATTGTCATAGACACTCACTGTTCCACTGAATATGTATGAAATGTGTATAAAAACGCAACTGAAATGACTCCAACAAATATACAAATTTCTCCTTTTTACGTAATGTTTGCTACAAACCACGATGACCAGCTGTTTTAGGAAATTGTTTAGCTTTAGAAGAAATAACAAAAAAATATATATTTCTAACTTTTTTTTAACAATTTACATCTTCGATTGGGGATGAGCGTCACAGACGGGCTGGAGAAGTTGAGAGTTGTAGTGAGAGTTGGACAGAAAAATATCCAGCCTACTGCTTTAACCACAAAAGATATGACTCGATGGATCCTGCTGGTTGTCAATCAAATCCTATAGATTATCATTACTAAGCCTGCATGTACAAGCTGAACATGTTATCCTGGTGAGAAGTGTCCTGGTGTAAACACTGAACCTTCTTCTGCTGCTGTCTCGACCTGGTCGACGGTACAAACGGGGGGGGGGGTCCTATCTCCGGGGGCGAGCAGTCATTCAGCTGATTGACAGAGAAGAAGTCTAATTCTCCAAAGCGACACTCTGCACTATTGTGTATTTGTGTGAGTGTGTGAGTGTGTGGGGGTATTACTACCATAGCACTGTCATTTGGCCCTGCTGACATGGCAGAAAACCGTCTGGGTCACAGAGTCAGCTGGCACCAGAGCTAATGGGCCTGTGTGTGTGTGTGTGTGTGTGTGGAGACGCACTAATGGTTTTGTTGCATGCATGTCTATTCAAATTAATCGGTGTGTGTGTGCATGCAGATACACATTGATACACTTGTGTGTGTGTGTGTGTGTGTGCGCATGCATATATATGTGTGTGTGTGTGTGTGTGTGTGTGTGAGAGAGAGTCCCTCCTCGGCCCCCCAGCTCTGCCCTCCGTCCACAATGAGCCGTGCTCTGAAACATGGAGCCGCGTGATGACAGGCCGATCGGCGGGGGACAATGCGCTGTAATTTGTGAGGGGCCTTGCCGCGAGAGGAATGATGGGTAATTAAGAGGAAGACACTGAGAGACACGGCGGGGGCTCGGTGACAGGCGACAGGCCATTGGCTGTGTGTACCGACATCCAACAAACCCTTCTCTGGTTCTCCCATAACAGGCTGCTCCCCAGCTCTGTTTCACACACACACACACACACACACACACACACACACACACACACACACACACTTGCCCTGCTGTCCCAACTACATACCACATACTGATACTGTGTTTTGAGTATGTAGTGTTTTCACTCCGGAAAAATGAAAGAGGTCAATGTATTTTAAAGATAATTCCAGTTTATCACATTTTGGTGTTATTTACAAAGCTTTGGTCATCAGTTATAAGATGGTACACACCACATCACTGTGACATTGCTTTATTTGGAAGAACAACAAAAATGTGTTGTTGTGTGTTAAACTCTGAGGTGTTTCTCTTATGTTGTCCGTCCCGTTTGAGAGTAGCTGTGTCTCCCCAAAACTCCCATTGCAGGAGACTGTAAATATGAGTACATAACTGTATAATAGTATATAATATTGAACTGGGTCCCAGTGTCTTTTTCTAATTACAAAAAAAAAAATGCTGAGAAAATTGAAAGAGAAAACCATTTTAAATTTAAAGTAATGCAAACATAAAGTTGACTAAAATGAACAACTTTTCAACAAATAAAACATGTGAATAAGACTAATACGCATTTTCCTCTAAAGAGTAAGACTATAAGACTAAATCTCAAATAGCGGCCAAAATGAACACTCTGTCTCTCTTTGTCTCTGTCTCTCCCCCTGTGGGACAAACCAAACTGAGGTCTTTGTAGGGGCCCATATGAAGGACAGAGGAGGCACTGATGTGTCACATCAAATGATAAGGTGTCACGTGCTCCCTGTGCTGTTAGACTAACAGGAAATACACTCCATCTTTTTACCAGACCTCCTATCTCCAGGCACGACAGCGACATGTGTAGAGGCTCCCTCGTTGTTGTCGGAACAATTACCGTCTGTTAGGAGGCAACAAGTAACACCTGCGGATGTGAAGGAGTCCTGTGTGTGTACGTATTAATGCATGCTGATGTGTGAACACACTGAACACATAAAAGTGTCACGCTGACGTCAGACATGAGCAACGAAGAAAGGAAATATCAGGAAAGAGTAATCATGTGAAACAATTAGAAACGACAGAAAAAAAAGGTTTTCTTTGGATGACGATAAATAGTTGGCGTGCAAAAGAGGACGAGTTAACTCTGATCAGCATCAAAACCATCATATGTGGCATCGCATCATCGACATAAATCTGCTCCGTTTAGGAAAAATACCCCAGAGTTCAATCATCCTTAGCTTTTTTTTTTTAACAGCGTCTTGGTGATTTAAGTTGCAATTTTACTTTGAAAGCGCAATCCAAGATAAATACACAGTATTTATACCTTCTGTTTTGTTTTTGTTTTGCTATCTTAAAGCATCTCCATAGCATATCACCAAAAAAAAAAAAAAAAAAAGCTGTGTTTGAAATCCAATACCTGCAAAAAGAGGCATTTTGCTTTCCAGAAAATCTCTCACATTTTCTCTTTCCTTAGCATTTCTTCTCTTCCGCTGCAAACCTTTTCATCTTGCGGTGGTTTTCACCGCATTACTACAGGGACCATAAACCGCAGGACCCAAAATCCTCAAGGTACACGGTACACAGGCTCCATTCCCACAGACCTCAAAAACCCATATCAGCCCACGTCTGCACATCCCTCCCTCACATCTCCATCGCAGCCTGTAAATCACCAAAGCTCACTGCCGGCCCCATTGAATAAATGTGCTGGAGTCGCTGACTAATTGATAGCGTTACAATCTGCGCTGGTTCATAGTGGCGCTGAATTGAAAACACCAGGGGAGGAAGACAGGGGGACGTGGGTAGTAAAGACGGGGAGGAGAGAGACAGAGAGCAAGGGGACGTCGGGAGGAGACAGACAGACAGAGGGAGGGAGAGGAAGAGGTTTTGATGATAGAGAAAGAGGAGGAGAGAGAGAGAGAGAGAGAGAGAGAGAGAGAGAGAGAGAGAGAGAGAGAGAGAGAAGAGGGAGTTAATAGGATGCTGATAAGAGAAAGGGAGGAAATGCTGCTGTGGAGGAAGTTCAAGGAGAAACAGAGTAAAAGAGAGGGAGAAGGAGATTACGAGCAGTGACTTGTTGTCTCTTTACAAAGAGTCCTTTAACCTAAACCAAATGTTTGTAATATCGTTTCAGGACAAGCTTGAAGGCTTTAAGGACACAAGAATGTTAAAATGAGAAACTGTTGTTTTTCTTGGGGGAGGGGGGGGTCAATCCTGTTGTTTATCATTGCCATCCAATATGACACACATTTCTGATCTGATGCCTGTATCGACCAGACTATATTGCTTGTCAATATTAATACTGATCCACTGTTGGAGTCGTCTAGTTTCCTAAGGATTGAAGGTGCTGACCATGAACCACAATGTCCTCGATTAGAGTCCACTCATTCCCCATCTCTGTCTCTCTCCTCATTTACTGTCGTCTCTCTGTTGACTCTCTAATAAACACATTTAGAAAGAAAACTCTGAAATCTTTTTTTAGTGTGGATGGTGGGCAAAAACAAAATCAAAGTGTACAGGCGTCGTCTAAGATATAGACAGAGGGAGAGAAAGAGATAGAGAGACAGAGCGCTGGATGGGGAGGAGGAGAGATGGGGAGGAGGAGGAGTTGGGGGAGGGGGGGGGTGGTTGTCTTTGATCTCAGTCCATGCCTGCCATGCTGTTTTCCTTCAAGGCTTCCTGGTAAGTTTCAGGAGACACCAGCGGGTCCACTCTAAGGGATCGGACGCTAATGGATCAGTTAAAGGGGCCTATACTTTATGGCCGGGCTAAGTGTTATCATCTGGGGTTAAAGACACTGACCATGGAGCAAACTCCTGCCAGATAGCCACTCCTCTGGGGGATTACAGTAGGCCCTTTGCCATAGTAAGGAGGCAATTGAGGGAAAGTGGTGCTCATTCTTTGTTTTGTTTTGGTTCATTTATCTCACTTAGATCTCTTTCTTCTATCGCTTTTTTTTTTCTCCCCACTTTCTCTCTGTTTCTTTCCACTTTTCTCTTGTTCTCCCTGCAGACGCACATCAGGGAATACCTCTGTAAAGCTTCCTGAAAAGCTGTTTGAAACCATTTGTCAGTTGCGCGAGACAGAAAGCTGACGATGGATTCCTGAGGTTGGGGTGACCCCCATTTCATACGGCGGTTTATCCGTGGGACCTGTCAGGGCCGACTGCTTCAAATAGGACGCAGGGCCCGTCAGATAAGGATCACAGAGACAGAGACGTGCCTCCTAAAGTGATCATTCTGCGTCTGTGTTTTTGTTTAACGAGCGGGCCGAGGGCTGGATTGACAGCTCATAGCCGCGCTCTAATTGAATGTGATAGATTCCGTCATTAAGTTAATTGGCAGCTGGTTTTGATCAGGACCTGTCACAGTCACTCAGAGATTTTATGGCATCATTTTTGCAGTCAATTGGGAAAGTGAATACCAGGTCTGTGCGTGAGCGCCGGACCTTTCAGTTGTGGCTTTTCATCACGTCATGGTAACGACACGCGTTGTGCCGATGTGTCGCAACTGACGCCAAGGACGCATGGATCAGTGGGCCAGGTGTAGCCGATTTACTGCTTTTTGTTAACTTAATGTGTTAGTTTCGCAATTCTAGTACATATTAGTTAACAACGCATGAGCTGATCTTACTTAGATCTTTGATCTTACAGACAAAGCCCGATACATCGTACTCCTCTGTGACACTGGGAGACATCTTCCCTCGTTGTGATGCTAACCTGTAGTTCAGCACTTTCGCCGTAGTTAGCGCTGTTAGCACCGTTAGCGCTGCTAGCGCCGTTAGCTGCGAGCCGCCGGCCCAGTCATCACCATGTTGAGAGGCAATGGAAACGCTGCTAATCTCGTGTTAAGGACCTTTATATTTCAAAGGTTGGTTTTAGCCCAAATTACAAGTTTCTGACTCATCTAATCTACACAGACTTCATTGTTCATAAGTTACAACTGCAACTGTTTTCTATGGCCAAAAATGATATATGTTGAAAGCACATACTATGGCTTATTGTTATTATTAAGCAACAGGGACACTGGAAACAGATGTTGCTGTTCTTTTAAGAGTACATTTCAAAGCTGTGAGCACCACAAGAAAAGTTCCTCTCCAATTATGAGTGTAATTATCTGCACAGCTGGATATGTATATCAGAGGTATATTTCGGCTGTACCAGCCCTTTAACTTTAAGGTGAAATAGTTTATTACGTTTCCAGGTATCTTCCGCACGCACGTCGGTTAAAATACACTGAAAAAAACAAAACAAACCACCCGTACAGTGACCGCTGTTTCTTCATTCGACAAACCGTCAATCAGGAGAAGCCGTCTGTCTCAACCTGAGAAAGTCCTTGTTACACACCAAAACGTCTCAGTCAAGTAGAAGAGGGGACCGGTCGTAAAATAGGCAATAACACGTGTTTCAAATTGGCCATTGGTTATAGATTGGTTTACAAGGCTGGCTGGTTATCAGCCCAGTGGCATTTCCCCGTGTTGATAAAGCACCAGGGAGTTGTGGGTCAATTAGTTTGCCACAGGAGAAATTCCTGCAGACAGCCAATTAAAGCTCCTGGCCTGTAGTCACGAAGCACACTCTTCCTGTTGACGGCTCACGCAGTTATTCTGAGCCTCCGGCAGCTCCTCTCTCTCTCTCTCTCTCTCTCTCTCTCTCTCTCTCTCTCTCTCGCCGGTGTAAAATCTTTTTCTAAGTCCAGTGCTATTAAGAGAGCGCTTCAGGAGATCTCCATAGTTAACCGAAATGACTTAAAAAAAAAAAAAAAAAAAAAGCCAAAAGCATGTGTGTTTGCAGGGTTATTCGGTGCAACGCAGTGATTGAGCTCCTTATTCTCTGCTTTTAAGTCACTGGAAAGTGTACGGAAAAAGATAAACACATCATATGAGGAAATAAACAAAATCAAAAAAGGGTAAAACGAGTTCATCTGTTCAAAGGAGCAGTCAGTGCTCAGGGATGATTGGAGTGTAGGCCAAAGTGGTGCAGAGTAGACAAAAGACGACGGTGGATGATTGCGGGGGAATCAATTTTCCATTCTGCTCGGCCCGTCTTCGTCACAATGGCCTCCGAGTGAGAACCTGCCCTCTGCAACGAGGAGGATGAACTGTTAGCGTCTTCCTTTTGCTTCTGAGAAGAAAAAAAAAGAAAACACGAAACAGCAAAAGGGGTCGCTGCATGTCGCAGGCAATTATTATGAAGCCTTCTGTTTGCTGCAAATTGTTGTTTTTTTCGTGACGTGACGCAAACGGAGCGTAACCTTAAACACTGGTCCATTGTGGGATGTCAGCGAAGAGGATTGTTTGAAAAGAGCGGCAGCTGAGTCACGAGCTGACGTATGTGTGTGTGTGTGTGTGTGTGTGTGTGTGTGTGAGATGGAGTACAAAAATGACCACCGAGCTCTGGCGATCATCGTCATCATCATCATCCTGATGACATCCTACAAATAAAGACACACTTTTTATTTTGTTGTTGCCTCTTTTTTTTTTTTTTTCAAAGTATGAACATCACAATCATCCATTTTGCAGAAAGTGTCAAACTTCAAAGGTGAACCACATAATTTGATCAGATTCAGTCACACACTTTAGAGCAGTGCGTCTGTCTGTGTGCCAGGGGGCCTCAAATAAAACAGAGTTGGTTCCCGGGATCGCTATCGCACTCGCGGCTACGACTACATGCACAACCACTTATGATCACTTATGACAAGTCTGCGGACACGGCGGGCGTCAGCTGATCCACGCCAACAGGCACAAGGAGCGGCACCCCGGGAGAATCCCCCTTTAAAGCTCAATTATCCCGTGGAGCCGGTGTCGTTTCAAAAAGGCCAATAATAGAAGATGTTGGCCCCTGATAAGGGACACATGTGTTCTATCACACTTAATTTAAGCAGGGTTTCCTGAAAAAAGAAACAAGCCTGGAGCAAGATGACAAAACAAACAGATTTAAGCACATAACAACTGTATTTGTAATCGGAACGTTTTTCATGGTGCATGGAAATTACCTTTCGTGGGGCATATTTCTTTTTGAAAATGTCAGCTCAGCGCAGCATGGTGAATGTGTTTCTTTTCATTTTTTTTACTGGACATCATTCTGGAGAGCGCACCATGACGATAGGTTTCCAAACCTTCCCAAATTTGATTACAGGTCTGCAAAAACCTCAAACAATGCCGTGGCGAGCATGTCACTTACAGTCACAAGCCAAAGTCCTTCTCTGTTTTTCCCCCTTCTCTTCTCTTTCTTTTCATCCTTATGATCTGAAGTTAGGAATAAAGACATAAGTCATGTGTTTTAACAGGAAACACGCAGAACAAATTTACAGTAAAAAAAAAAAAAAGAAAAAATGCTGAGCTGCTGGAGGAAAAAGATAAATCTTGATTGTGTGCAATGTAAACAAAAAAAAGCAGCTTATAGTGGTTTTAATTTTAGGAAGACTAAGTCAAATCCCTGTTTGGCAATTACATCATCTTCTGTGTTTGGATGCACATGTAAAAGTTTGCCTTTTAGAGTAATTGTAAAGAAAGAAAACAGGAAAAAGAAGGCTGACCTATTCTCAGTTTGCACAGCATTGCTGCCAGTTTATTCCCAGGATCCGTAGGATGTATTTAGCATTTACAATTTCTCATTTACGGGGATATTATTACTTCTCTGGCACCGAGCCCCGTTTTTTGGAATCCCTCCCTTTAATGTTAAATCGTGTGGACATTAAAGTCTTTCCTTGACTTACAAGACATGACATCTGTGGAAACATACAACCCAGGTCAAAGATGGAGCTCGTTAAAGGATTGCACACAACCACAAATTCACAGAGAGAAAAGGGGATGAAGAGAAAAAAAAATGTTTAGTTAACTTAGACTTCAGTCGTCGGGGAAGCTCGGCTTTGTAACTGGCCGCTGGAGATGAGAGACAAAGACAGTTTTGTGCAGACTGCTCAATAAGGCTGCCCTGTCGTACTCAGTTTATCACGGGAAAATTGTGTTTGTTATCGACAATGGCTTTTAACAAGCACCACAAGCAAGGAGGGGATATGACTTTAAGGAGATAAAACCTCAGAATAACGTACACTGCACTTTTCTCCCTCTGATGTTAAATTAAGACCACGTTTTTTAAAAAGGTCAGATATGATTAAACGCTGCTGCGTGCAGCTATTTGAGCACAAACTGTTTTCCCCTGTGTTCAGTGGCACTGCAATATTGGCTCTTTTCTCATTTGTTTTATCAAGCAAATCGTCCTTTCTTCCTCATGACTTAGGTATTCCACCTTTTAATCTTCACTTAACAATCTAATCTAAAACACACTTAATACACATCATCCAGCCATTCTCCCCTACAGAGTACAAAGAAATCTCAAATTGACTTGCTAAGTCTTCACAGCGTCCACAGGCAGCAGTCAGCCAGGCATAACTACAGCTAACTATTTGTCTCATTAACTGCAGTTTGTATCCAATTAAACCAAGCCAGGGGGACACTTAATGACCCCACAGACGAGCAAATTACAGAGTTTATATTGCAATCTTTAATTAGACTTTACTAGCCGCTCCAGATTTGGAAAAGTTATTTAAAAGTCTTATTTTTCCGTAGAAATCCAATAGACGAGGCCAAAGCTCCACGAGACAAGTTTACACATCCCAGAACGGGTCAATAATCCCATTCGCTTCATTTGGAGTCCTTTCCCTCTCCCCCTATCTGCTAAATTGCCCAACATCATGATGCAATTTTGGGGTTTTTTAATCACCGCTTTAGCAGTTACAGCGCGGCTGTCCGATTTCCTGCAACAAAAGTGTGTAGCGCCATTAGCGCGAGTAATTCCACACAGCAGGCCTCCAGTTGTGCATGTGATCGGACGAGAAGAAAAACAACGGGCTTCACAGTGGAAAAACCTGAGCTAATGTCTTCGATCGTCCCACCTTGTTGCGGTTGCTCTCCGATGCCGTTACACTTTGTAGCCGTTAAGGGGGAGCAATGGGGCATAATCCCTCGGCCCTGTTGCTCTGTGTGTGTGTGTGTGTGTGTGTGTGTGTGTGTGTGTGTGTGTTTCAGGTGTGTTTAAAGTTACACCATCTCATATGCGATGCCGAAATGTGTGACCGTCCCATAAGGTTTCCCTAAATGGCTCTGGAGGAGTGCTGGAAAGCGATTGCAAGGTCAGTGGTGAGTCATGGAGCTGATGGCAGACCGCTGGGGAGTGTGGTGCAGCGCTGGGATAGTTTGCTACTGTGTCATCGTTACATTAAGGCATGTCAAGGTCGGGCTTTTTGAGTGTTTCCACAAAGGATCCCCTCTTCTCTCTGCGCTGGCCTGCGCAAATCATTTTGTGGACAACCGCGCACCTATAGTAAAGTGTATTTTTTACATATACCCAGGGCCATATGCCCGACAACATGGAGGCTAACCTCGACGTTTTGGCTCACGCCGCCTCTCAGTCCAACGCAGAAGTCAAACAAGCAAAGCCACGCAGCGGGTCAGATATTGAAAATTGTGCACTTATAGAGTGAAAAGAAAAACAGAGAGAATTCTCATCCCGTTTTAAACTTTGTCTTACATAAATGTAGCCGAGGCTGGGGTGATGTCTGATAAAATAGATCAAAATTACATTATTGGCTTTTATAGCCCACTGAAAACATAGCCCAAAGGTATGCTATTTGGCAGAGAGCAGCTCGTAATATGTCTAAGAATTGTTACCATCTGGCCTGACTGCAGGGAATGCTTCTCTCTTAAAAAAACCTCAAAGTCAAAATGATACAAGTAAAACTCAGCATTCATAACCAGGTTGGCTTTTTATGGACGCCTGTCCACATTGATTTGGCTCCACGGTGTCTTGAAGATAACTCATGGTATTTAGAAGTAATCAGGGTTTTTTTTTTTCCTTCTTAAAAGTGGGTTTCACCATTTCTCTCTGACGCTATGTACGGCATCTGAATACAGTATTGTATCTGAAGCCTGGTGATTTCTGCCGTTAAAGGAGTTGCTCGTAGTGCAATGTGTTGCTTTTGTCCTAAAAGGCATATCATGGAGATGCGTAAGAAAACGAAAAAGGTATCAGTTTTAAGTTTGCCATGGTTTCATCGATTTCAAACGTACAGTACGCAATCCCTCTGTCTGGACAGAAAAGAAAATGTTATCCCCTGACATTTTAACCCCTTCTCTCTAAGCTACACCCTTCTAATCGCCCTCCTGTACACAGTTTCGGCGCCCATTACCTTATTATGAGATTACAATGTCAATGTGCTCAGAATTGTGACAATTACAGTAAGTGGTGGAGTAATTTTCGGCATTAAATGGGGTCTTTGTGAGCTATGCTGCCGTATATTTCCGCGGCCTGTCATAGGTTGAGAGAGGGCATTCTGGCGTCGAGACAAATACATTCTCAGATGTTCAACAAGCAGGTATAGAGATGCACGTGTGTGTATGTATGTAGGAGCATTATTCCCATATTAATGCAGAGTTACTATTTGTAATAGCAAACACACTGACAAGCAGCCATGGAGCAGGAATCGCTGTGTGTGTGTGTGTGTGTGTGTGTTTGTTTGTGTGTGTGTGTGTGTGTGTGTGTGTGTGTGCGTGTGTGTGTGTGTGTGTGTGCGCTGAGGCCTGTGGCATATGAAACATGAGTCCCTGTTTAGCAGTGTGAACCGTGGGGGAGAGTGAAGGGGGAGGCTGTTTTCTCAATGCCTCCTTGACCTGTCACTATTGATGATGTGTGTATGTGCGCGGATCTGTGTGTGTGTATGCGTGTGCATGTGAGTGTGTGAGAATCCGGGCAGACATCTACAGGGGGACAGCCGCCCCCCCCCCCCCCCCCCCCCCCTCCCTCACCCTCCTCCCCCGCTGCCGATATCCTCTCATGCCACCACCTACCACCCCCCCCCCCCCCCCCCCCCCACCCCCCCCCCCCCCCCCCCCCCCCCCGTCACCCACCCTTCCTCCCTCCCTCCCTCCCTCCCCACCTCTCGGCCTCCTCTCCTCCCCTCTCCTGGCGCCCCGGTATGAGAGAGAAAGCTGTTGTTAATAAAAAGTTTTCAAAGAATGGGATGAAAAGGGAGGTGAAATTGAGCGGCCCTGGCCGTATTATTTCTTCTCCGTATGGGAGCTGGCCTCTCGCGGTCTCTCCGACGCTCTCGGACCGGGAGGGGGTCGCTGGCTCGGTGACCATTACTGCCCCGGGGCCAAAGCAAATGATTTGCCTCTCTGAGGCTTCAAAGGGGAGCAATTACACTTAAGTAACCAAATGAAAAGATAGCCCAGCTTGGCAGCAGTTTGGGGGAAACAGTGGAGGCCTTTGAGGGAAGAGGCACCACACCTCAGGAGTAATATGTAACAGCTCGCATCACAGAGAGAAAAAAATTTAAAAAAAGAGAGAGAAGGAGAAAATAAACAACAGAATATTCTGCCACTGGATTCAGAAGAAAAAAGGTGCTGAAACCTGGCCAAACCAAAACAACAACATCATTTAGAGCGGTCTACCGATCCAGCTTTTAAAGTCATTGTGGCCGTATTGAAACACAGACCCAACCACTGGCCACTTTGGCAATGATATCACATAATGACACACTGTATGCAACCTTATAGCACGGCAAATTTGAGAGAAATGAATGAATGAGAGAAATTGTATTAATCGTCAAATATATTTAATTTTCACCACTTTTGTTTATGGATGATTGCTTGAGACACGCCCCGGAAAAGGTGCAATCTCACAGACAACACTGTTTGTTCTATGACGCTTGTGTTTGTTTGTTTGTGGATGATGGATCAGAAAGGTATGTGTGCGTCCTTCATCCCATTGAGCGAGGAGAAGATGATGCTGAAACAGGATAGAAATCATCCCCGTGCTGATTTAAGCTGCATGTGTGACACAATAAATAACATGAATCGCCATCTTGAGAACCGTGAATGTTTGCTCCTGTGAGTGGCACACATAAAGTCAGCGTCTCGCCACTGATAAAAGACTTGGGAAAAAAAGGCCCTATTGAGTGAAGTGGAGACTGGGAGTTTGGTAGGGGAGCTCACCTGTGGAGAGGAGTCTATAGCCGCATAGAAGGCCCAACAGCTGCCAGGGTTGTAAGTCTAGGCACCTAGCAGAGCCGCAGAATGGGAAATGCAAGGCACTCTTTCAATGCACTGCCACTTAGTAACAGAAGGCATGTGCCAAACTTGCAGAATGAGAATGAAAACTCCCCCTTCGGAGTTCACTAAATATCAGCAGCGACTCTCTTTTTGTCGTCCCCCCCCCCCCCTCCTGCCCCCCCCCCCCCCCCTTCTCTCTTTCTCTTTTCTCCCTCTCCTTTAGTCTATTATAATTCCTCCATAAAAGAACAATGGTTGACTGAAAGACCCCCAAACCACAGAGATATACCAACAATCGGCAGGGAGAGGGGAAAAAAGGGGGGACGCGGCTGAAGTGTGGAAGCCATCAATTACTGAAGGCCTAAAGTTAACATCCCAGCAGGATATGTGCATTAGAATGCAGATATGGGCAGGCAATGGGCAGCAGATGCCTAGCGGAGCGGTCAAAAGAGCACCCCGAGCTCATGAGAGGACATATGCAGTGTGGGAGACTCTCGACTCTCGCCGTGGAATCTACAGAAGAATAGAAAATTGAATTGAATGATGATTGCAGCAGCGGCTCAAAAGAGCCATTGTGTGGAACTAACTGGAATTATGGGTTTGAAAATGCGACAAACAACTGACATCTCACATAATGGATGCCATTACGCATGGCTGTGGTGGAGCCTCCATGAGTCTCACACTTACAGCAGGCGAGATCGCCCCCGGACCTGGGGGATCGTCGCTGCAACAAGTGGCCCGGCCGTCTCCAGTCGGGGTTCTGAAACGCACCGCGGTTCTTCCACATGCACTGCCCTAACAGGATTTCCCCCTCTCCCCACATCCCTCTATTCTGGCCGCTCAGCAAGACTCGGCCCTCTGGGCTTCCTCGCGCTGCTAATTTACACTAGCCTGCAGGCTACCTTCACAACCGGAACAGTGCAATTGTATTTTCAGGCTCATTAAGCAATAGCACAAAAAAGGGAAGCTCTTACCCCCCATCTACTTTCCCGTCCACGCTCTGTTCAGCGGGAGGGAAAAAGGGGGAGCGCAGAGCAGATAAAAGGTGGGATAAAGAAATGGAGCAAAGTGCTAAATTATAGTTGTGAAGCTCTATCGGGTTGTTTGTGTTTACTACATCTGTCGGTTTGGGAGCCGGGGATGCGGAGGAGGAGGAGGAGGAGGAGGAGGAGGAGGAGGAAGAGAGCCTGCAGTCGCTCCTCTCGATCTTCTGAGAACCAATCCGGCTGCTCGGTAGCAGCCCTATTCAGGATCAACCCATGCTTGTTTATTTGAAAGAGACCCCGCTTTTTAAACTTCCCACCCTCTCCATTGTTCCACTTCTCATGGGGAGGACTTTGAAATTGTAATCTCAGGATATTCAAACACACACATTTGTTCTGACCTTTGGTGACTGCAATAACATTATTACTATCAGACGGGCATTGCCAATTTGGATCTACACTGCATTCAACCACTTTGACTCAAAAGCTTTTGTCGACTTGTGAAAGATTTTTATGGCATGTTAGATTATGAAGTAAGGGCTGAAACAAGTGGCAAACATTTAAAAAAAGTTATGGTTTGAGCACATTTAAATTGACCTACATGTGTCAATAAGCAACAAATATGGAGAATTCAATATAACCAAAATTATTTAGTGATTTTTTTTCACGATTAAATCTTATGAAGCACTGATATAGAAGGCCTGGTAATTGGAAACAATTCTATTAACACAATTAAGTGTCACACATTTTACCTTGTGGAAAGACAATTTTCAGTGATAAAACCTTTTAATAACATTATTAATAATGTCATTATTGGTGGTGTGATGGTTTTTTTCCTTGCCAAAGCAATAAAGCGACACATCCGCAACCTTATCGATGCAATCTACCTGCCAAGAACTGTGAATTTACCTGCGTTCAACTAAGAATAATCGTCTCAGCTATTTAACTTAATAAGGAAATTACACAAAAAGAAGAAAATTGGTTGCATCAAATGTCCTATTTTCTCCTCATTCCGTCCAAATAACAGCCAATACAGTTTTATGAGGTGCAAAAGAAAAGTTGTCTTATTATATATACCAAATTGCTGTAATTTAAACAATAGTTGCTGGCTTTGGCCTCACTGGGATTTTGAAGCCAGGAGTAAAGTTATGCTGCTGCCTTGTAGCACAGCTTTGGCTGCTAAGAGCGTATGAGATTGTGGCGAAATTCTTCGGTTTGTGAATGAGACCACGGAGTACAGCCACTCAAAGTTCCTCGTTCCCAGTCCTCAACCTAACTCGCCCACTCGCATTGTCTCCAGACTTTCCTCAAGAATGCGGATTTCTATGGCCGCCGGCAAGCCAGACAAAATTGCCGATTGCATTGTCACCTCTCGTGGTTTTTCTCCTCAACAATCTCTGCTGGCAGCAGAGTTCAGGAGGAACTCTCTCAACAAAAACATCTGTTTTTGAAGAGTGGGGAAACAGCGTCCAAGTTTTTTTTTTTTAAATGTAGCCATCAGTATATGAGCAAACATTCATTTCAGCTTGAGCTCAAAATGCAAATGCAACCACCACAGTCAAAAGAACCCTGTTGTGTTTAGGTTGGAGTTAAAAACAGCAGCCATAACACCACAGGACACTCCATCCCCTGATTGCTTTTTTACAGTCCACAAAACGAAGTCGTGATGAAGGCAGCTTGCTTCCTTCGCTTCGGCCCGAGCAAGACTATTTCCCTCATTACGCTGCGTTCAAACACAGGGCGCTCTGATGCCACAAGAGGAAGTGGCTTTGGCAGAAAACGTCAAACCAGAGTTTAAGTGCAGGATTGAAGCGGGTCTGATGTGGATTGGATCAACTTGTTAAGTCAAATGAAAGGTCAAGATATTTTTCCACAGCGTTGAGCAGCCTTAAGAACTGCTATTTAAACCGCCGTTAAATGCAGAGTGCCGTGCTGCCCACCTTATGCGAGGAAGGCACACGAGTCGAGGTGTTGACAGAGGCAGGAAATTAAAACAATGCACGGAAAGATAAACAGTTACCTCTTGCTTCCAATGCAGAAATGAAGCCTAAACTCCACCACAGAAATGTTCCTTTCCTACAGAAAAGTGACGACAGCGTGAGAGCGGCGTGGCGGGACGATTGCCGAGAGCGGCACACTCGCTTGTCCCCGTCTATAGTCTGCGCCGCCACGTCAGCAAAGCGTCCGTCTCGTTGAGGCCTGTAGCTAGAGGTCTTTGTGCCGCCGTCGACACATCTCACAGGGATTGGGTTCCACGGCTCGCTCACTCCTCTAAATGATCGGTTTGTTTGTCAGAGGGCCTCGCTACAGCGGGGAATTCACACATTGTTGATGGAGGACAGACACCAGGCTCACCTGGACTCCCACGAAGTCTGAGTTCATCCACTGGTGCGCCTGAAGAGCACGGCCTTGACCGGGACACCTTCTGAAAGAAAACAAATGCACGATGGGAGATGTTGTTTTCTCACGTGGTTTCTTTACCGACTGGCTGAGTGGTTTCATTGGGTATTGAAAATGGCCCCGGCGCGTACGCGAGAAGAAGTTCTCGTTTCTGGTGCCAGCTGAGGGGAAAAGTGCTTCCCATCGAGCTTGAAGGACAGATCTGCTTTCAAACTCACTAACACCTTTTGGCACAGTTCCCTCTCCTGCACGCTGTTACAGAAATGTCTTTTGGGGTAGGCGAGAAGGGGGCCCGGAGCTAAATACACTGCACCAAACACCAGGGGAGGAGAGGTAACTGTACTTCTTGTGTAGATATGTCTCTGGATGTACCTGTATCGGATGAATCTCTGTGTGAGTCTGCGTGCTCCGCGGGGCCGACTCTCATCCCCTTCTTGCACAACACTACGGAGACGAGACAGAGGGAAGGGTACGCGGTCGCTGGGATTTAAACCCAAACCAGCTGGGTGACGAGAGGCCCCGGTGTGTGAGGAGACAGAGGGCCGGCTTTGTCAGATAGAAGGAGCGCACTCAAACATCAGGATTTACTCAAGTTGAATCACCAACCAAAGCTGCCCCTCTTACTTGATGAGGGGTAAACTGTTCTTTGCACCTGAGGGCTCGCACGAGGCCGACCATCTATCTCAATAAAGAATTTTGTCTTCTTTTTTTGTTGTTGTTGTCGTTTGTTGAGAAACAACAGCTAATTTCACTAATTCCAGTTGCATGACAGTCATATGCTGCTTGATGGGCCCGCAGGACACAACTGCTTGTGGTTGGTTGAGTATTCCTTGTTTCATACCAACTAAGCACGAAGAGGACTAATGAAGTAATTTGGTGAAGTGAATTACGGGGGGATGAATTGAAGGTCTCGGATTAACAACTGGCACGGATCAAACCATCTCCTCACTTAATCACTTCTTGGTATATTTGATAGCGTCGGTGAGTGTGGAGCTCTCTTGTGTTGGGTTGTGCTGATGATGTCCAGGAGGCCACGGTGTGCTGCTGATACTCTGAACGTGATATCGGCTGGAAGGGAAGAATTTAAAGGATGTTTAGGTGAGATTACATTTCGCTTCTTGAAGGGACATCATTATTATGGGATGAAGAAGAACTAAATGGATTACGACAACTTTATTCATCTACTTCACTACACAAGCAGATGCTATACCTTTAAGTCCACTACATGCATCTTACTTGTTACTTTATGTGTTGAGACTTTATTTATACAAAACATGTGATCAGCCTCTAAAATAGGATTGATTCATGCTTTAATTGTCCAATATATAAAGTAGACGGAATAAATTCCACTTCAACCAGCTATACAGTAAAAACACGGGACACGTTTTAAATCAACTGTGAACATGATGTAATGATCACATGAATATGAGTACATAATCAGTACTTTTACTTTTAATACTTTAAGTACATTTTGCTGATTAACTTTGGTACTTTCGACTCAAGTGAAATTTTGAATGCAGGACATTTATTTGTAATCGATTACTTTCACACTGTCGTATTGATATACTTCAACTTAGCAACAACGGATCTGAATAGTAACGTAATGAACGTGAAGTATTCTGCAAATACTATACTATATACTATAACTACTATATAATAAAAAAAGTTTTCTTTCCAATAATTTCACATACAATTGATTTAGTTGAATACTTTTTTTTTAGACTTAACAACACGGACTTGTCACCTGATGCAAAGTCCATGATGGTGTCGTGATGAACTCGATGACGATGAAGGTTTTGCATCGCTGCTGCCGTCGTCATCGTTTTAATAAAACATAGTCGAAATGAATGAAACCCCACCCTCGTCAGTTTGACACTAGACGTGAAACAGTTAACTGTCAGCGGCTGCTTCCTCCCAGCTCCACGCAGCGGACTATGAAATATTCGGAGGACAATTGGTTAAGTGGAGTTAACCGTTGCCTTTTTTTCCTCCCCGAGGTATCTTCCTTTTTGATCCTGCCGAGCCTGGCGCCTCGCAAAACACAACTTGTCTGGCTTATTAAATAGTATGACCTGGAGAAAGAAAACGCCTGTTGCTTCTCAACTGAGGCCATTGTGAAGCGAGAGGAGCTCATGACAGGCCTTAAATTGCTGTAATGCTGTGTGACCAACAGTCATTCCTAATCAATTTCCATCCCGGTTTAAAGTAAAACAATTCAGAATCAAATAAGAAAAGGTCTTATTTGATTCTGAATTGTTTTACTTTAAAAAAAAAATTCCCAGTCACTTGATTAGAATACTTATCTACAAATCTAATCCTGCATGCTTATTATATTTGAATCAGTTGACTGAAAACATTTTACTGTTTGCTTTCCCCCCCCCCCCGCTTCTCCTTTGATAAAAGTATCGCTTTGATATTGACATGTGACTCTTTAGTTCCTGCTCAGCTTTACAGTAGGAGAATAATTCAACGAACAGTACCGATGGAGAGCCCGGCTAATGGATGTAAATGGTCAAGAGAGATCCTCCCCACTGGTTAATTGCGCTAAAATTGGTCTAAGCTACTTTGTGAGGGCCATCAATAGCCCCGCGCCGCATGGGGTCTGTATGATTAACTTCTCCTTCCTTTCAAAGGCCTCTTGATCTCCCCTTGGAGGGCCAGCGGGCCAATCAGACCCGCATTTGCAGACGTCACGAGGCCAAAGCGACGAGCTGATTGGCGGGAGCGCGGAGGGGGGACAGCTCTTGTCCTTTTATAGACTACCCCGTGCAGCGCGTAAAGGCTACTGGGCACCGCTGACAGCGCAGAGACGCATATTGGATACTGTACACCTCGGCGACTCCATTCCTCCTAACGGGCCACACGGAGGTGCATGGCCCCATCCCCTCGTGTCACGATGAATCCTGTGCAGGGGTCGCCGTCCCAGGACGCCAAACAGCTTCATCAGAGTGAGGAGACGGATACGGAGGGCGAGGATCCGCAGCCTAAAGACATGACCACTGAGAAAGGATACAAACCCCAGCGGAGCAGCCTCGCGTTTAGCGTCGAGTCGTTGATTTCCAAGAAGACCACCTGTCGGACTTCCTATCCCCCCACAGATGTAGCCGTGGCCCTGCCGAAACCCGCGGCCGGGCAAGGCGTGCAGTTCTCTCCAAGGACTCTTTACGCGGAGAGCAAGGTTTCCGCGGAGAGCTCGCAGGGTGTTTCCAGCAGTTCCAGCGAGGACAGCCCGCAGTTCAGTGAGAAAGAGCAGAGCACTTGGTACCAGACGTCCTCCTTTTCTACTCCGCCTCGTAAGTCCGTCCTTCTGCTGTTCTCAGAGTTTTGCAAACTCAAGTATACATTTATTTATTTTTTTAAATGAGTCATCTTCTACTGTCGATAGTCAGGGCTGCAAAGTAAAAACGGTTTGGCAACAGATACAATAAATGATCATTCTCTCGTTGTGTCAGTCATATTGATGTTGCCCCTGCAGCCCTACAGACTGCATTTCCTTCTTGCATTATTCCTTTTGTTGTGTCTTACAAACTGCAGATAGATTATGGTAATGTGTCGTATGAGCGTGTGAAGCACATTCTTGGTTCTTTGTCAGATTCAGTTTTTTTCTTATATTCTTATATAATTCTTAATATATTTTATATTTACTTATGATATATATGCAAGCAAATATTAAAGGGTGATAGCGGGATTCAACTTTAAGATTAACGTTTGCACGAGTGGATGTGATCAGTTTTTGACCCATATTGATTTAGAGGCTATACATTTTTCATCAACAAATAATAGAACGTGTTTATTGATATCTTTTTACCTGCGGCATGCATTTAATATTGACGTGCTCACCTGACAATTAAGCGTCAATTTAATCTTCCCTTTGTTGCTTGTTCTCTAACAGGGAGCTCAAGTCCAAATCAGTGTACTTTAAGGAAACACAAAAACAACAGGAAACCTCGCACGCCCTTCACTACCTCCCAGCTGCTGGCGCTGGAGCGCAAGTTTCGCCAGAAGCAGTACCTCTCCATCGCCGAGAGAGCCGAGTTCTCCAACTCGCTCAACCTGACGGAGACTCAGGTCAAAATCTGGTTTCAGAACAGGAGGGCCAAAGCCAAGAGACTGCAGGAGGCCGAGCTGGAAAAGTATAAACTGGCCTCCAAGCCCATGCTGCCCGCCTTCGCGCTGCCGCTCCCCCTCGGAGCGCACATGCACTCTCCAACATGGGGCCCGTCAAACGCCTTCCCGAGGCCCAGTCTGCCGGTCCCAGGACTGTTCGGCGGACCCGTCACTTATGGGATGTACTATTTGTCTTAGTAGTGCTGCGTGTGTATGTGGATGGTTTTAAGAGAAAAAAAAGAATGTCTCCTTTCTTGGTCGCGAAACACTTATAAACGAGGATGATGCGTTTTCTTCACCCTCGGACACAGTTTTATATTCGGAGTTTAGAGAATTAATTTCGGGACACATTTTGATATGTAATTGTGTGCGTAATGGGCCTGAGCGAGTTCACCTGCTCTCCTCGTTTTAAGACTATGGGTTGTGGATCCACAGGCCTAAATTGCTGAGGCGATACTCCAAAATGTAATGTCAGGTTTTTAACCAACATGCCTTAAATATCTCACTCCAGTGCTTCCACCGTGCTCCGCAGTTTGTGAACGTGGACAATCAAAGTGTGTCCAGACATGAAGGCGATGATCTACTGTAGCGGAGGTTCGAAAGCAACAGAAAAGTACTTAAATGATGCCAGTGCCTTAAGACCGGTGTATCACTTGAAGTATTTCTCCTCATTCAGCATCGACTGTTTCTGGTAAAACTGCAGTTTGCCAGAGTTGCTGTTTGAATGTTTGTATTTCCTTTACAGCATCGCGATTTCTACATTTTTGTATGGAGCAAAAATTATATTTTAGAAAAACACGTGTATTAGATATTCTTTTTTTTTACTCTCACAGCGTGGCCTTTATGGGAGTGATGATAGATTTTCTTTGAGGAAGTTTGCTGTAAATGTAAATACAATGTGTAGTGTTCATAAAGCCCTGCAGCCTCGCTTGAAGAGCGGCAGGAAATGTGGTATTTATTGAATATCTTTGTATCTGTACTGTGTACATACATCACTCTATCCAAATGTTCAGTTACTTGTAAAAACTGATTTTAGTAAATAAACATTATACAAATCCTCAAAGTGGCTGACTCGTTGTACAACCCTTTTCACTGTTGTATTTATTTATATTATGTAATACTTATAGTAGAGTCAGATGAATTTATGGAGGAGTTTATATTCACTACTCCAAGAAATATGACTTTGTCAATAACACAGACTTAGATGAGATCATTGTTATTTATGAATGCAATTTCTAATGAAAGCAATGCAATCATGCCAAACCTCCATCACTGTTGCCAAAAAAAATAAAAAAATTGCCTTCCCACATAATTCTGAATTTTATCTAATTTGAAAATGGGCCAATAATAATATTTTTTCCCCCCCAATATCATTTAATTTGCATACATTTTATTCAAAATGGCATAATCTATTACTATTGACCATAATCTAAATTGAACATCTTGGAGAAACATTGTCAAGGAGATTTCAAAATGAGCTACAACGACATCAGTTAAACCCCTGTTCTGTCAATGTAATAAGGATGTGTAATATCTTAACACATCTTTATGTCTTCTTTGCACGTTTCAATGAAACGTTTGTAAACGAAATCACATTTCGTCATTTCATTGTCATTTCCTAAAAAAGATATTTGCATTGCGGCACATGGAAGACTAAACACATACATCGTATCCAGTAGTAAATACTTGCAATAAGACAGCTTTAAAATGGGAAAATGTGGCTGCGCACCTCAAGGGGCCGATTTTCAATATTCACCTGCGTATAAGTTATATTGTTACTATGGCCCCTAATCATTTCTGATACATTTTTAAAATTAAGCAAAAAATAAAAACAGATCATCAGCTCGATATAATTGACGGGGAAATACAAATATATTTATTTATATATTTTTTTATTTTATTTTCATATCTTTCCTGGTCTCTTTCTCTCTCTATATATAGATGCGGATGTTCAAAAGCAGTATTAGTTTTAAAGGGTGCAGCTGAAAGTTAAACGTTTTTAATTAGCCTGCTTTCTGGTTCACTTAATGTAACCAATTACACTGTCACTCTACAGCGTACCAGTGTGTTAACCGTTAGTTCTCGTGCCTTTATGAAACAATAACTCAGGTTATAAAACAAAAGTTCAACATTCATGTTGATGGTCTGTCATTCTTATCACACTTCTCCAACAAAACGATCGTGTATCCCCTTCAACGGCTAAATAAAATCACAGGAACACGACTTACAGTTCATTGCGTGGAATATTTTAATGATGTCCCCATTAAAGCACTTACGTAAAGATGTACATGTAATCATTTAGTTGGAGCTTTCGACGAACATGGCAGTATGACTCGCTGTTTGTACTCTGTCCGTCCGGCAGAGGGCGGTAGCGGGCTCGCTGCTGCTGCTGGTGCTGAAGAAGAAAATGCACTTCCGCTGCTCAACCCGTCACAGACTACACTCTGTACAGCGAGGTGAGTACATTAGCGGCTTGCTGAATGACAGAACATCGAATGAAAACCTATTTAAATAGCTATTTGTGCAGCTCATCCACGTATTGTTGTGCATGAGATTCAGCAGTACACGTAACGTTCGCGCGGTGTTTTTGTGAGAAAACCGGCGTTACTGAGAGACTTCGCTGACCTTGGCTAGCAAGCTAACGGAGCTAGCTACCGTTAGCTTGCCTCGCAGCGGTCTTGAGCTGAACAAAATGTCAAGGGCCTGGTGTCATTGATTGCCTCTTGTCCAAAATGTGTTTCCACCATCTCTTCTTTTCTGTTAGTTATTCAATATATGCATAACCATTTAGGACCAGCTGTCCTACAGTCTTTATTGGTTATGTTAGCTGCTCAGGCCTGCTTTAACCTGAAGACAATAATGTCTCAGCGCTAACGTTGACGCCACTTGTCTGCTTGTTTAACACAAACTTAAAGGTGTTTCACCCTGAAGTCAATCATTAAAAGTGAAGTTGACGCACAAATGTGTAACTGCATTACGACATGGCGTCGCAGTGCACATTAAATGTATGTTTGTCAGTTTAGACTGCAGCTAGGCTGCACTTCATTCATCAAGGTGACATTTTCCACCGAGCTGAGACTAATCTAGCAAAAATAACGTCACATTTAAACTGTTTAGCTTTTGTTGAAACTGAGTTAGAGGGGTGTTGATTCAACTTCATGCCGTATTTGTGCTTTTTTTGTAATATTGTATAGCACATTTTATAAAATAGCGAGTTTTTCCACTATCCTCATTGATTAAAAATGGGGTGAAATATTATTACAACACAATCCGATTCATTAGCAACTTGACATCTTGTCAATAATATTTTACGTAGTCTTATCTTATGCATATTCATTTTATGATCTCTGTAATATTGTAACATTTTAATAATATACTGTCATACTATTTTTAATGTCATACTATTAGTATGAGCCAGGTTTACCTCCATAACCTGGCAACTAAGTGTATATATAATCAGAAAATATTGTATGTACACACTTTTGTTTTCCAGCCACATGTAGCCTGGATTGTTGTGATGTTTTTTGTTGATTGGACTCAACAAGATTTCCGTCTCGCCTTTCAGACAAGCAGGATGGCAGGCCGCCGTGTAGCCCTGAAATCCATCGACTGGCTGGCGTTTGCTGAGCGCGTCCCACCCAACCAGAGGGGCATGTTCAACGCGCTGAAGACTCGCAGTGATGCCATCGCTGCAAAGTTAGTTTCACAACAACAGACTTTAGAAATCTGCTGAAAGTCGGCTAAAGTCAACATGGTCATATAGTGCTGAAGTTCATTCATTGTGAGAGAACACAACAAACAATTGAATATTAATAGGTGTGTTTTCTTGCAAAACATTAATCTCGGACAATTTTCAAAGGAGTCTGCTGTGGTCTGTCGTGCAATGAGAGAGGGACACATGCAGTGCTGCATATCTTAAGTGTCCACCTGGCTGAGAAGCTTTACAAAGTGCTGGAAAGACGATCACTTGTAAATACATAAAAGATAATGTTCACACTAGCACCTGTTTATTTACAGTGGGCAGGTCCTCATGTGTTGTAGTTACTTTTTGTATTTTCAGATCGGGGCTGAATCTAGTATTTGGTTCTTGGCAGTTTGAGTGAAAACTTGTTATAAATAGTTTGGTCAAACTGATCGAGTGTTTAACCCACAGAAGGCTTAAACACATAATGCTTATTGATTGGTCTCCTGGAAGAACTGTGCTCTTACTACAGTATTTGTCTCGCTCACTTTATATCGCTATTAAGTTTCTAACACATTTGCTTGTTCTTTTGACTTTTTGTACCGATTTTATTCTTTGATGTCCTTTTTTTTTTAATTATTATTATTTTTTTTTAAGTTTGCTCACTTAAGCTTCATAGTCGTCCGTTAAACTCCGTCTTCTCCGTTTTACACCAGACTGACCTCACTGCCAGAGGCTCCTGCAGCCATCGACTGGAGCCTCTACAGGAGCACAGTGGCCAAAGCCGGGATGGTTGAAGAGTTTGAGAAGAAGGTGAGCTTTACTTGACTGAGTAATGCTCGTGACCCGTTCCCGTTGAATGAACCAGTGTTCCCAGGAAAAGGTCCAATCTGTTCTGACGCCACATGGCAACTTTCACTTTAGTTGTAGTTGGTATATTTTTATGGTTGCGTCCAGCTGTGCTGAGACATTTTCCAGATAATGTCTATCAGGATCCAAATTTTATGGAGAATTCAAAGGAGCATGAATACATCGGAGTTGTATGTAGAATCTAAATCTTAGTTTATTACTACTAGCTGGTGGTGGCGCAGTTGAGTCAGAAATTCGCTACATAGTTTGTTCAGCGTTTGTTGGTTTGTGTTACAGTGGTAAATGATGAATGTTCCTTCTGCACACAGTTCAAAGCCCTGCAGATCCCCGAGCCGACTGACACACAGACGAGCGCCATCACCGCACAGGAGGCTGAATCTGTAAGTGAAGACGCATCGAACAAATCCATGTTGCCTGAGTTTCAGCTTTACTGTACCGTTGTAAAATGTCTTAGAATTAGAATATAAAACAATGCGGTTAATTTAATATGCGCAAATAGATTGGCGATAGTTCATCAATCATGAAATTCACTCAACACTAAAACAGACATTTTTAATTAAAGCAAAGAAGCCACAACTGGAATTTTTGGAGTAATAATTGTAAAATAGTAACAGAGATTTGTCATGTTGTTGTCATTTTATATTGTCAGATGTAATAGTTTCACTTTTCTCTACCAGAATAAAAGTGCATCAGCCTACATAGAAGGATCTATTGCCCGCATCGCTCAGTATGAGCAAGAGGTGAGACTAGCTGTGGTAGTAAAACACCTCACGGACGTCTTTGTGGGAAAACTGTATTTATAACCTGTTCTTTTCACGTTTTGTCTCAGCTGGATAAATTCAAGAACATGATCCCCTTCGACCAGATGACCATCGAGGATCTCAACAACACCTTCCCTGAGACCAAGCTGGACAAGGTCAAATACCCCTACTGGCCGCACAAGCCCATCGCGGAACTGTAATCCTTTTACCTGAAACTCACCTCACAATAAAGTTTATGTATTGTATAGAGAAATCTTGCGATGGTCTCATTATTTGATACACATTTTGTTTTCAGATGTTGATCTGAGACCAAAGGCAGCATGTGATATTGTAGCCCACCAGGGGGCGGTGTTGCAATAAAGCTTTACATTTTGACATTCACTCTAACGTCGTTAATCTACTCCCCATTTGATATCTGTAACCACTGTATGATACGAAGTAGCTGTGGCACCAGGGCGAATTTTCTTCTGTGGGCATTAAGCAATCTCATTGACATGTGAGACGTTTCCTGATTCAATTAGCAGCAGTGTTGAGGTGCAGTAACTAATGGAAGTGATGCTATCAGTCTATTCATTGTAGTCAATAATAAAGCTAAACTTGCATAGTAGCTTGCATTGTAATACTTATAAATGTAAGCTAATATGCTAATACTTAATTGGGTCCGTGTCGAAGTCCGGTTGAAACCCTCGAAATTGAATCTTCCGTTGTAGGTTAATGTCATGTCAATCATCCTGAAACCATCCAATCATGGATCGACTGGTTGTGTCCCTCAACAATCATTGGACGCCCACTATTTATTTACATATATGTGGGTGAGATAGAGCCCATGCATTCCAGTTCTGCATTTTGATTGGTCCATTTTTCAGCGTCTCGGCTGCTGATTGGCCAAAAATGCTGGCGTAAATTTAATAGGAGGGGCTTCGTCAGAGACGATTTCCGTTGTATGTTATTTGACAGTCAGAGACGATTGACGGGAGAACATCAGCTCAGGTGAATGCCTTCTTTAATATCTTGTCTATTATTCAATGACACGGTTTCACGTTGACAGGTTTCAGCTCACGGTTCAGTGATTTACTGAGACTTCTCATTTAGCGTTGGTCAGTAACGAGTAACGATGGAAACCCGGGCCATCCGTGCAACTGTGTCAAACACGGTGGAGCTCCGTCTGAGGTCAAAAAGGCATCAAAAATAATGCAGCAAAAATGAATTTTCGTTTCAACGTTAATGACGTCTTGGAGTTGTTTTAATTCCACGTGACCACAGTTTACTGCCATTAGTAGCATCGGATGCTAGCTAACGTTATCCAGTGACAACGTTAGCCGCAGGGATTACGTTATGGATGGATGACGTTTTCACCGAGTGGTAATCACTCATTTAGTCTCGTGTGGTCATAAACAACAAGGCCTTACTATGTCTGACGTCGGTCAGCCACAGTATCCTATAGACTTCACGTGCCTGTTAGCTAGCTCAGCTAACGGTGCAGCACTGCGTCAAAACAATCACTACTTGTGTGCATCAGCTACATCTCGTACGAGCTCGAGGTTTATTGAAAGGACAGTCCACTTTTTTTTTGGTATTCTGTGAAGCGGGGTTGCCCGCCTTCTCGACGTGTTTACCACTCGACTGAACAATCCCACCGGAGGATTTACGACAGGTCGGTAAGGCAACTCCTCCGTGGGCGCAAATTATGCAAAACTATTTTGGCCGGAGGGAAATATGAGCTGACGTCAACCTCTGAGTTCACCTTGGTCAGTACTTTGCAGCCGCTTGTGTTTGAGCTTTACGTTTGTTTACTTACAACTTCAAGACATGTCTCTATAGAGTTAACGTGTGAAGTGAAGTAATCAGTTTTGGCTTGACTTCCAGGGTCAAAGGTGATTCCAGCGTGTGTGTGTGTGTGTGTGTGTGTGTGTGTGTGTGTGTGTGTGTGTAAAGCAGTTGGAGTAAATGTGGACAGCAGCACATTCAAAGACATGGTTTTCTGAGGTTTGTCTTCTCCCACTGTGAAATCATCAGGGAAGAAGTTTTTCTTCTTCTCCACCTTGTGTCTGACATTTTCCAGCCATGCATCTTCTGAATGTGTGTTCAAACACATCCTCCTTACAGGCCAGTTATTGTGACTCTCATGGCCCAGAGAGAGGCGTATTGTGTTCGGTGAAAACAGACGAGGATGTGTTATTAGTCGGCCCAGGTCTGCCCCCTGGACAGTGGAGTCAACAGTGGCTTCATTGTTTATCGAGAACAATGGGAATAGGCCTGCATGGAGGGAGGCACTGCTCGGAGGCAAGAGGTTGGCTACTGTCTCGTCTCTAGAGGGTAGCAGGCCTGTGCTTTTTCTTACAGTTATTACCACACATGGTGGCGTGTAGAGTCAAGGAGAGAGGGGATCAGAAGCAAAGTGTGATGTGTAGCAACACGTTTTGGTAGTTGGAGCGTTTTTTAATCCGGAGTGACGAAAGTTTTGTTGAAAGAGACGAGAGTAAGACATGTTTCACAGCGCTTTAGTGACCGCAGTGACGTCCAAAAACCCCACAAGCTAAGTTGTTTTTTAACTTTTGAACCGGCAATTTTCAGAATAGAAAACGATTTGCAGAGTGTGCCTGGCTATCTGACAAAGAGCAATAAATGAAAAGTCCAACCGCAGCCAAAATCTGCTGACATTTGGCCGGTGGTGATTGTCCCGCTCTGAAAGATCGGGTCAGGTGAAGGTGTCATACACACAATTTCCATAACTTGATGAGTATTACGAGATCATTATATTTCCATTTCCATTCACTGTTTAAAATGAAAACCCTCTTACTGCATATATTAAAATATAAATATTGGAGGATTAAGTCACACAATGTCATTAGAATATGGGCGTGAGTCTGACCATTCTCATGTGAGACTTCATGGCCTTGAAACTGTGCGTTTTGTGGTTTGTTTGTGACGCACAGGGCTACTTCCTGTAACACGACACTGGCTCCTCAAAGCTTCCACTGATTGAATTTCATCCATGCAGCAGTTCAGCCACCGTGTCTCTCTCCCAGCCACTGATGTTATAGATTCAAGCAGCAAACGCATCGGATGAAAGACGCAGCTGATGTCAGTCTGCGTTGTTACTTCATGTGTAGGCTGGTTAATAGTTGGGGACATTGCTGGTATCATTGGCAGATATGTTAATAAGCACAAAACATATTGTTATTAAAAAGATTAGACCTGAAGCATTTAGTCAATTAATCGCTTACTCGATTGACAGAATTGATTAAAAGTTTCAGTCTTTTTTTTTTAAGCAAAAATAGTAAAAAAAAACACTAAACATTATCTGCTTCAAATGAGATGATTTTCTGCTTTCTTTGGGTTTTGGACTTCTGGTCAAACAAAACAAAACATAACTTTGGACTTGTTAGAAATTGTTCTGGGAATGACATTTGTATTATTTATATTAGCCTAATGTTTAAAGTATATTCAACTAAGGTTGATTATTTTTCTGTCGATCGATTAATCGATCCTTTGACTAAACATTAGCAAATAAAAAAAAAAAAAAAAAACATTTTAACTTTTGTTTTAGCAGTATTCAACTAGAGTAGAGTAAATCTGAACCAGTTGCATCACCTCATATCACAACCATTATTTTTTAATATCTTGATCGACCAATATCAACATTCAAACATCCTTTTAGATAAATACTTGGTACACAAAACAAGAGGGCTGTTTGTAGTCTATTCTGTGGATATGTTAATGTCTTTTCTCTCATAGTCTCTCACTTTTGGCCATGAGACGCTTGCTTGTTTATAGGGTTCTCCATGCTAGCGCTCGTAGCCTGCTTTGCATGCCCTCAGCAAACATGGAGTGTGGTTTTTTTTTTTTATATAGCCAGCTTGTTTTTCCCTCCAGCCTCACTTTCAGAGTACAGACATCGTTGGACCTCGGTGAGCTAAGCTAGCGTAGCTGCTTATTTGTCCACAGACGGTGAATGAAGCTTGTTGTCCCGGCTACAGCACATAGGCCCGTGTCAGCTGAATCAGTCCAGTTCTGGCAGATGTGGGCAGGGAACTGGTATGTAGCCGACCTGGATGAACTTTGGGAACCGTTGCATCAGTATTGCTTCAATTATTGCTTCAATTATTGTAGTAGCTCAGTGATCCGAGCGTTTTGTGCTTGGTTATACGACTGTAAAAAGGAGCAAGCTGGGTATAGGTCAAATGTTCCAATATGTAGAAGTTTCTGTTTCTATGTAGGGGTATTGTTTAGCTGAGTGGGTGGAGGAAACAGTGATAATTGTACGTGCAGTGTGTAAAACACAAGCAAAAAAAACTCCATTTCATTAACACAACAATAGCTTGTTTTCTTAAAGGTACAGGCATTTCAGCTTATTTCAAAAACAACATTTTCTCGCAAAGCCATTAAGCTGTATAAAGGTGAAAACCTGTCCGTCACGACTGCAATCACTCACGCATGAAAGTACACAAATTGACATGCTGAAGAAATTGTATAGAAAACTATGGCCACGAATGTTGCATTTTTTTGTTATGCTGCCTTAAATGTTGTCACTGTTGTAGACGTGGTGCCAACTAATTGGGACAGTAAGAAGATCATCCTCTGGGGAAGTGGATGGATGGATAAAAAGAGGGGAAGGGGTTACCATCTGGATACCCTGCTGTGTGTGTGTGTGTGTGTGTGTGTGTGTGTGTGTGTGTGTGTGTGTGTGTGTGTGTGTGTGTGTGTCAGAGACAAAGCCTGTCCCAGTAGGATGTAATTATTTGATCCCTCTCTGATTCTAGGACTCAGTTAAACAGATTTATTTTTTTTAGGGGAGATTAAGTTTGATAATCATTGTAAAGAATAACGGGGACTTTCAAGTCTTCTGCCCCGTAAGTCTTTGCGCCAACAGCTTCGTATTTACGTTTCCCTTTGGTTTGCCGTAGCTTGGAACAATTTGCTGTTTTGTCTGTGTCCATTGTTCCAAAAACACATTTTCTTAATAAGAGCACAAACCGTGCTGCTGAGGTCGGTGTGTAGTTTCACCGTAAACGAGAAAGGCCTTTTTTTTTAAAAAAGCCAGACGTTGGGCAGCGGCCTTAAAGAATCTCTGCTGAGTCCCGAGGAGTGAATGGATGTTTGTGGGTGTCGAGTTCGTACAAGTACGGCGGCATCTGTCCACGGATGCATCAGGAAAAAGATTTCGATTTCTCTACGCGTTTGTGCAAGTGTGAACGTTTGCGCGTTTTCCCCCTTTTTGATCCACCGTTTCGGCAGCAGACCTTCAACCATTCTCCTGTGCTTTTCCTACTGTGATGTGTCCAAATGTCCTCCATGAAACCGTCCTGTTTTAGCATGCTCGTCTGTCTTTGTTTCCAGTGGCCGTTGATGGACCATCCCTATGAAGAAACAGGGTTACAATGGGACAGAGTACCTCGGAACAAGAGGTCCAGGGAGACGTCACCAGCGAGGTCGGTTTGCTCACTGGCTTTATTTATTTTATAATGATAAACCACTTTCGACTGTAAATTTGCTCCCACGTGTTCACTTTACACACTTTTATTTCCAAACTCCAATGCGCCTACTAAGGCATATTTCTGTGTGCACATCCGGCCTATATGCACTCACCCGTCTGTCAATATCCCCAGTGTTCTGCTTAGGCCTTCTACTGCCAAATAACCATTAGCCCCTCACACACACACACACACACACACACACACACTAATCAATACCCACTGATAACAGACATGTAGGCTCATTTGCTGAAAACAGCCATGTTAAGAAAAACATGTTAGTGTTGCTCTTGCAATGCTGTATCTGATCACAAGGTAGCCAAATATATACACACACACACACACACACACACACACACACACACACACACACACACACACACACACACACACACACACACACACACACACACACACACACACAGTAAAACAAACAGGCTTATCTTGGCCACAGGATCTCCACTCCCTGCACGGACCGTCTTGTTTGGTTGTGTGAAGAAGCTCTTAGGTCGGTGTTGAACTTAATTAAAGAATAAAAGTCAGATCGAGCCAAAAGGAAAAACTACTCCGCTTTCTACGATTATTCTTCCTCTGTTTAGCCGCTTGTTTTTGATAGGCAATGCACATGATTTAGAACTAAGCCATTTTCGGCTCTCCCCTTTATCTTCTTGGCTTCTTTCATGCTTAGTTGCTTATCGTGCTCCTCGGCTTCGCCCAAAGTCCAGCTCCATCAGTTTTTCATTATCTCATGTTGTCAGCCCCATGGGCTTACATTGTCTGTAGGACCTGCGTGCTCAATGCAGTTACCGGTTTGTTTAGATACCTTCATGGGGGGGAAAAACGTCACCCACCTGGGCTGCATTTCGCCATCCAGCCTGGGTTTGTAGCCTGTGAGCCCAACAGCTTCACGTCGGGAATCCTTCCGTCAGAACGTAGGGAGCAGAGGGAGGAAGCTGCGAGTGGTTTTAACACTTGGAAAGGTACAAGCATGGAAACGGGTCAGCTGAGATGTTCATATTCTCCTCCTTTTTCGTTTCCCGGGCGCTCATAGTCAGTCAGACATTCCTGCCTCCGGGGCAAATCTCTTATTCGCACATTCCATTACACTTCAGTGGAAGTGAAACCTTCAGGCCCACTCAGTGTGTCGGGCTCAATATGCTGCAGGCGGTTAGCCGTTGGGTATGCTACTAAGCAACTAGCACTCTGCCTGTGGAAGTTTTGGTCGTTTTTTTGTTTGGATTAGTAATTTCTTCGGTTGTTTTTTTTTGTTTCTCTTACATTAGGACGGGTTTGATAACATCAAGACACTTGTGGAGGAGGAACTACAGACGAGCATGGTGAGTGAATTGTGCCAGTGCCATGCCGATCATGTTTCACCATGGAAAGAGAGAGCCGGAGAATAAAATGTAGCTCGATAGTATTTGGAGAGCATGCAAATTAAATAATGAAGTGATACTTTTTAAACACAAATAACGTACACGTAAATATAATTTTCTGCAGACTTTAAGCTCGTACACACATCAACCCTTCTCCTCTCTTTTCCTCTGGTCTCCTCAGATGGTGGGGATGGTGATTGGTGCGGGCATCGCCATAGTCCTCATTGCCATCCTCATCTTCTTCATCTTGCGGAGGATCCAGCTTCGAAGTCAGTAATTGCCTGAGAACCGTTATCTCGCCCCCCCTGCACTCGGGGCACGCGACAACAAATACAAACTTGTATGTATTTCAGTGGTAATTTGTCATTTCTTATATTTTAGACATAGAAGCTCAGGAGGCACCCAAATACCGCTTTCGCAAGAGGGACAAAGTCATGTTCTACGGGCGAAAGATCATGCGCAAAGTGAGTCTGTGGCAGAAAGTGATAACTGGCTTCAACGGCCAGCTTGTTTTCTAGTCTCCTGCTATCACAGGAACACCTTTTTTTTTAAACCCATATGTTTTTCAACAGGTCTCGCAGTCTACCTCTTCCCTGGTGGGTACGTCCTCTTCCTCCCGGCAGCGCCTGAAGAAGAAGCAGAAGATGCTTAACATTGCCAAAAAGTACATGAGAAAGCTCACTCTCACCAACAACACAGCTTCTACGACTTGTCATGGCCAGTTCTCTTGTTGTTCACACGCACTTACCCGTCTATTCCCACCGCCTCTCTGCTGTGAAGGATCCTGCGCTTTAAGAAGGAGGTGCCCATCCTGCAGGCCAAGGAGCCCCCTCCCTCAGTGCTGGAGGCTGACCTCACCGAGTTTGATGTGGCCAACTCCCACCTGCCCTCTGAGGTGCTCTACATGCTCAAAAATGTCCGGTAGGTTTGTCTTCTTTGTCACACCCGTGTTATTGGGTGACGCAGTCGTCTAATGTTGATTTGCATGAGCGACTCCCGATGAGACATGAGCCGGATGACATTGTTTGGCTCTGTTGTGCAGCGGTTGCCGAGCAAACTGTGCTCCTAACGCTCAGTTAATAGCATTCCATGCAACTTAACACGGATTTTAAATATACAAACTTTACAGATTAGTGTTCACACCTGTATACACCTGTTTGTGTTTGTGTGTGCACAAACCTCCTAACCTCTCTGTGTTGTCCTTCACTGCAGTGTGCTGGGTCACTTTGAGAAGCCCCTCTTCCTGGAGCTGTGTAAACACATGGTGTTTGTGCAGTTCCAACAAGGGGAGTACGTCTTCAGGCCGGGCCAGCCTGACAGCAGCATCTATGTGGTTCAGGATGGAAAACTTGAATTGTGCCTTACTGGAGCGGTACGCAAGTGTGTGTGTGTGTGTGTGTGTGTGTGTGTGTGTGTGTGTGTGTGTGTGTGTGTGTGTGTGTGTGTGTGTGTGTGTGTGTGTGTGTGTGTGTGTGTGTGTGTGTGTGTGTGTGTGTGTGTGTGTGTGTCATAGTTTCTGTGTTTGTGGGGGGATTAAATTTTTCTGATGTACAAAAACTTAATGCGCATGGAAGCAAATCAAGGGGCTTAACCTTTAACAGCGCACTAGCATCTATCAACATTTGACTCGGATAATCTCATCAGGGAACTAAGGGGTTATGACTGTTAGCAAACTTTGCTCTCTTAGTAACCTGGTATGTCTTCTTCCTGTTCTTCCAGGACGGCAAAGAAAGTGTGGTGAAGGAGGTTTACCCCGGAGACAGTGTCCACAGCCTCCTCAGCATCCTGGATGTCATCACAGTATGTCCCGCCTGTTCACACGCAGGCTTCTTCACAACACGCGTACACATTATTCACACATCATTCACACATTATTCACACATTCCCGAATGACCTGCAGTCCTGGCCATCAGTGTGTCGGACACCGCCCACTTCCTCCCTCCTCGCGTCATTCACGTTCACCAGCTGACTCACCCAACCTTCTCCACTGGCACACATGTGACTCAAGCATCGATCTGTAGTTGTAATTGAGTGAAAATCTTGTATTCAATTGGATGGAATCAATGGCCATCTTAAATAAAGGGTTAATATGATGACTACAAGAACCGACAAGAAGAAGCAACCTCTCACATCAGAGCTTCTTAGACTGTGAAAACATTTTTCTGAAGTGTTCTTTGGGATATTTGTGTCCAGGGCCACCAGAAGCCTTACAGAACTGTGTCGGCACGGGCTGCAGAGGTTTCCACTGTTCTCCGTTTACCTGTAGAGGCCTTCCTCGCTATATTTGAGAAGTACCCTGAGAGCCTGGTGCGGGTAGTACAGGTCAGTTGTGTTTTCTAATTGTCTTTATTCTCTCTCGTGTTTCTCTCTCTCCCTCCCTCCTTCCTCTTTCGTTTCTCTCTACTGTTGGTCAGAAATGTATGCGCTCATAAAACTGGAGCGGTTTTGGTGGTCAGTTTGAATGCGTGGGAAACGACTCACTTCCTGTCTTCTCTGTTCCAGATTATCATGGTTCGTCTCCAAAGAGTAACAGTCCTAGCCCTGCACAACTATCTGGGGCTCACCAATGAGCTCTTTAGCCATGTGAGTTTGACACACACACACACACACACGCCACACAGTACACCAGACAGCCATGCAAACATCTGTTGGTGATGCGGTTTGGCATTTATCAGGAATTCTGCATCATTAGTTCGGTACACATGCTGTTTCCATTATGAATTGAGTCTAATTGAGCTAATGTTGTGTCTCCGTTTCCATTCTCCCCCATCACACACACATCATATCATATTATTCACACTTGTCCTATAGGAAATGCAGCCCTCGCGTCTGCCACCTCCGTCTCCTCACCCAACTCGCACCAGTCCCATCCGGCATGGTAAGCGCTTTGGCAGCCTGACCGTAACCGAGGAGCAGCGGGAAGCTGCCATTAAGGGTGAAGCTGCAGGTGTGGAGAAAAAAAAACAACTATATGAATATATCTTGACTCTTGATTTTTTCCTCTGGTGTTACTTCTGTGTTTGGTTTCTTACAAAAAGCTTCTTTTGTGGTTTCCTGTATGTACAGGAGGGGAACAAGGGAAGGATGGAGCAACAGTGCCAACTCTTAGCAGGACCATCTCAATGCCTGTGGACATTGCTGGTGAGGGACTGTTCAGAGAGATGATGTTTTCATAATGTTCTTTAGTTGAACCAATGAACAGGATGTGTTTTAACTGTACCATGTGCTATTTTGAGAGAGTACTTCTGTCGAAACGTTGAAGAGACGCCAGAGGAAAGGGAACATAAGTGGAATAAGGGTTGGTTGAATTAAGACGACCACAACGCCATGAAAGGATTCAGCACAAGTGTCCTTAAATCAGCCCACTCCCTCTCTTCTGACGTCATACTTATCTACAATAAGCTATGTTTACCTTGTCTGTGGACATGTTCGAACCAGTTCTACAGCAGAAACACAGTTAAAAAGTTATCTTCAATCAAACTTTATTTGTATAGCATCTTTCATACAGGTTAGTGTTCGTAGATGACTGACAGGCTAATAATAAGACAAAAAAAGTCTGGACCTTTAAAACAACAGAAAAGACAATACAATTATAAAAATGTAATAAAAGATCATTTAAAGCTATAGTAACAGTAATAGTAGTAAAACAGGGTGAAATATTAACTAGATGAATTAAATATAGTTAAATTATACAACTTGAATACAATTTTTAAAAAAAAGTGATAAATAAAAAATAGAATATTATTTTCAAAATCAATATAATAAAATAAGTGAAAAAAATAATGTGTAAAAAAACTAAAATGAAACAGAAAGTCAAAAAAATGCCCGGCTGAATAAGTAGGTTTATCTTAACCATCTGCAGCTAGGAGCTCGTTAACACAGAGACATTTATTGCATGAAGACATGATGTTGAAACATGAGAGCCAGCAGATAAATCACACTGAGGGCAAACTGCAATCTCATCGCCCACTTTGTCTCACTAATGCCTTTATGACAATAAAGGTCGAACGGTCCACCGTGCTAAACTGGGCTAATGTTGCTAGAGATTTGATTTGTTTTGAACCTGTCAAAAATCTTTCCAAAATGTATTCAAACCGTCTGATTTTTAAAAAAAAAAAAAAGTCTGCATATCTACTTTTGTCTGTGCAGGTATGCAGAAAAGTCTGAGATCGGACTTTGACATGGCATACGAAAGGGGGCGGATATCTGTCTCTGCCGAGGATGGCAACACCCCTCCTACGTTTACTCGGGTCAGTACACGGCAGACTCCTGAGACACAAATGAGATAAGGTTGACTTAATTGATCTCCTGACATAACATTGGGTAATCGCACCAGAAGCTACGGTGGTCTTTCAGAACAAAGACTAAAAGTCCGCTACAGAGCATGAATAACAACAAAGTAGTCCAGTATAATTTTTTTAAAGTGTTTCTCTGAGGCTCCTAAAATGTTTTCTTTCTTCACGATAATTCATAGATCAGTTCAGATTGAGACTCATCAAACCTGTTCTTGTACTTGTATGATTCCAGTCTGTGTCCCAGGACCAGCGGGAGAGGAAGGTGACCGTAGATGAGGTTCCCTCAGGGATCTATCTGTACCCAGAGGAAGAGCCGGGAGTGGACAATATTTTTACACCTGTATCCAGTCGATCCAATGCTGCTTTGTTTGAGGAAGCGCAGAAAGAGATCCTTAAACTCATGAAGATTGAGGTTTGTTTCCACATCATCACATTAGCGTTTGGAGCATTTTTCAGCTGAAGCAGTCAAAGTACTGCGAGTAAAGGCGGATCTAAACATGCAGTTAGTGCAGCGCTCTCACAATCATCATATACAGTAGACTGTAGGACCACATTCTCAGGGATTAAGAAATAACACTAGGCTCATTACGCTATTCATTTTTTTTCCGCACGAGCGAGCACATTGTCTCAAATCACCCAGGAGCATCTGCTGACAGATTATGAAGTGGAAAGAGGGTCAGTCAGCGGGCCCAGTCTAGAGTGGAACTGGGCCTGGTCTATGGGTGAGTGGAGGGCGGGCTGCAGTGTGGAGCCACCGTGTGGAGACATGAGTGTTTGGTTGTATATGAGAAAAAAATCTGCACGCAAAATACGCTTAAAAAAACCCCCCCCAAAGAAACACAAATAACACGATGACAAACCAGAGTTCAGCTGAACTAGATACTGTAACTTCTCTGTGCTACATCCATGCAGACGGTATTCTAATGCAGTTTTCTGCAAGAGTTGCAAACGCACGTTTTGCGTAATATGTGGTGAACCCTCTGTGTGCCTCTTGAGTTGAAATTGCTACACCTAATATTTCAAAACGTCATGTTGGTGTAACTAGATCAAGCATTGTAACTGAACTGAATGTTGCGTAGTCGTCTGGGGCTTGATTTTCATCCACAAAGTAGAATGAAGACATTTCATCCACATCGTTCCTCCACCTTTGACTCACTCTTTCATTACTGACTGGATTTTTTTTTTTTTTTTGTCTTTCTTCTTAAATCCAGGACCCGTCCTTGTTAAATGGGAAAGTGACTCTGCACCACGCAAAAGCAGGAGCTGTCTTAGCCAGACAGGGAGACCAGGTACTTAAAACACAAGACATACTGGACAACGTTTTTAAAAAAAAAAGATCTGTTAACCCTTAGCTGCACACTGCCGTACAAAGGCAGAGTGCAGCTACTACCAAAGCAGTGAAGTTGAGGGTAAAAGGGAGTTTAAAGTTTCCAGGACGGATTGGAAACTGTGTAACAGATAGAAAGGCTGTACGGTAATTTAAGTCAAATTATTTTTACCCCCCAAAAATCATTGCCATGCTTAATACCTAAAGCATGCGTTATACCCCAAAAAATACCTAAAAAAAACTGCACTCTGCCTTTTGGATTATCCAAAAGTTAAATGTGATCTTTAAGCTCTCTTCTCCATTTCAGCCAGTTTAAGAAAATAAACTTTTATTTAATCATTTTCACTTGATGGCTCATATTGCATTAAATGTATTACTCTGTTTGATACCTGTCTGTTCATATTTTATTTCTTTATTTGCATACATTTCTTTATATACATATATTACTTTTTTGAGTCCAAAAAGTCATTTTCAAGTCTTACTTTAATTTTGCCTAAATTGCACTTTGTCTTTTGAAATGCAATATAGTAGTAGTTGCAAGTATTTTAAGTAAAATATATAAATTTAATAGTAGCAACAAAAAAAATCGATGCCAGATAATACAGCAGAGTTGTTTTCATCCTCCCCTCTTTCTGTTTTCCCTCTTTTCTGTTTTCCCTCTTTCTCGTTTCACTCTTTCAGGACGTGAGTCTGCACTTTGTCCTGTCTGGCTGTCTGCATGTCTACCAGCGGATGATTGACAAGCAGGAAGCTGTCTGCTTGTTTGTGACCCACCCGGGGGAGATGGTGGGTCAGCTCGCTGTGCTCACCGGAGAGCCCCTCATCTTCACCGTCAAGGCCATCCGCGACTGTACTTACCTCAAGATCTCCAAGTCTGATTTCTACGAGTGAGTTCATCGCCTTGAATGTGGACGAACGAGAATGAAAAAATATTATTTTCCAAAATTGCTATATATCATCTGCTTACAAACAATATACAGACTTGCTCATCCCTGTGCTGTATGCTGCCCCCTGCAGGATCATGAGGGAGCAGCCCAGTGTGGTGCTGAGTGCGGCTCACACGGTGGCCATCCGCATGTCCCCCTTCGTCAGGCAGATGGACTTCGCTATTGACTGGATGGCCGTGGAGGCTGGCAGAGCCCTCTACAGGTAAAACAAATATTTAGCTCCCTTGTGCAAACTGCACTTGGTCAATTCATTGTTTTAGCATCATATATTTGCTTATTTGTTCAGTGTATTCACGTACTGTTGATTCATCGTCCCATCCACAGGCAGGACGACCAGTCAGACTGCACATACATCGTTCTGAATGGACGTCTGCGTTCAGTCATCCGCAAGGCAAATGGAAAGAAAGAACTGGTTGGGGAATACGGCAGAGGAGACCTCATTGGAGTGGTGAGAACAAGTCTTTTCCCCTCGGCCTCTGTCTGCCTGCATGTAAAAGAAACCTCAGCTGTCAAAATGAAATATGAAGCTGAAAACAAAAACAAGCGACGGCTATTATTTTGGTGCCTTGATGAGCTGCTATTGTGAGTAGTGCAGTGTTTTTATTTTGAATTGCTTGCAATGCAGTATGAGTAGATTTCACCACATCAGGACAATTTTAATAAGATGTATTATATATACTAGATTTACTTTGAGACGGACGTGTACTGTATAATTAATACTTTCAAATATTTTCGCACCATTTTGACTGAAATGACAAACCCAATCATGTTATTTGAAATGTCGATCAATTATTTATCTTTATTGTTGTTATTTATTATTAATTTTTTTACATCCAAAAGCTTCTTTTGAAGTTTTCAAATGAAGCTCTGAATGTCTATCGTCATATTTTTTATGAAATTGTTTAAATAGTATTATAATAATAATAATATTAGTGTGAACCTGATTCTTTTTTACTACTGGGTTTAAACAGAATACAATAGACGTGGGGAAAAAAAAAAGAGCAGCATCAGAAATGTTATCTACTTACTATAATTACATGTCATGGTGGACTTGCCTCGTCCTTTAGGTGGAGGCCTTGACCAGACAGCCAAGAGCCACCACCGTCCACGCTGTGAGGGACACAGAGCTGGTCAAACTGCCCGAGGGAACGCTCAACAACATCAAAAGACGATATCCCCAGGTCAGGTGTCTTCCTCTTGATCCGGTTGCGGTCGTGTGTGTGTGTGTGTGTGTGTGTGTGTGTGCGTGTGCGTGCGTGCGTGTGTGTATGCGTGTGCGTGCGTGTGCGTGCGTGTGCGTGCGTGCGGCTGAAACGGTACTGATGCTCGATGTCTGTTTAGGTGGTGACGAGGTTGATCCACCTGTTGGGCCAGAAGATTCTGGGGAACCTGCAGCAGGGTCGAGGGCCCTTCTCAGGTAAGGTGACGATAAGGAGAATTTTATCTTCTCAAAGACACGCTCCCTCCCTCCCTCCCTCTTTTTTTTTGAGTCCAACCTGATCCATTCGACGTACAGTACACTACCATTTAAACACTGTGGTCCTGTCGTCCAGCTTCAGCCCTGGGTCTGCCCAGTATGACAACCAGCGCTGATGTCACCAACCCTGCCAGCAACCTCTCCACTGTGGCGGTCCTGCCTGTGTGCGATGAGGTGCCGATCAACGCATTCAACCTGGAGCTCAGCCATGCCCTCAGTGCCATTGGTAGGCCCGCGGAGTTTGTCCACAACAGCCCTTTTTCTTTTTGCTAGATTTCTGTTCAGTTCCTTGTGATACTAGAAGCATACAGTGCTTACTAGTACAGATTGGAATACACATGGAAGTTTTTACATTCTCCACAGGTTTATGCATTCATACATTTGAATGATACATGTCATACAGCGATGCCTCAGTTGTCTGCCTGTCTCTGTAACTTGCAGGCCCCACTCTGCTATTGACCAGCGAAATCATCAGAGAGCGACTGGGCGCCTCTGCTTTGGACAAGTAAGTCGAACTCAGTTCTAAGTCTCATTAGGCGTTGTCACGAAAGCTTTCCAGCTGTTCTTCATTCTTTCTCACATTCTTTTTTTTCTCCATTTTAAGTTTCTGTGTATTAATCGCTATAATTTCCACTCAATATATCTTCCATAGTCTCTTTTCTGCTACATATTTTTGCGTTCCGTTCCTCTCAGTCACTGTTGGTATCCGTTTTTTTTTTTTTTTTTTTGGTGAATTAAAACCCTGTTCCATAACCTCGTCCCTGCGTTTCTCCTGTTATCCGTCAGTGTCCACGAGTACCGTCTCTCCGGCTGGCTGGCCCAGCAGGAGGACATCAATCGGATTGTCCTGTACCAGACTGACAACAGCATGACCCCGTGGACTCAGCGCTGCATCCGCCAGGCTGACTGCATCCTCATCGTCGGCCTTGGCGACCAGGAACCGGCCCTGGGAGAGGTATGCGTGTGTCCAAGAAAGTGCCAAACAAACTTTTCAAAGTACACGTATTCCCTCCGTCTCTTTTCCAACTCTTGCTACCATCTTCTTCTCTTCTCCTCCAGGTGGAGCAGATGCTGGAGAACACAGCAGTTCGGGCGCTGAAGCAGCTGGTCCTTCTGCACAAAGAGGACGGGCCGGGCCCCTCCAGGACCGTTGAGTGGCTCAACATGCGTAGCTGGTGCTCCGGTCATCTGCACCTCAAGTGTCCCCGCAGGGTCTTCTCCAGACGCAGCCCTAGTAAACTAGTACGAAGCATACTTCACTGTGATTTCTAGCCGTTTTTCATGAAATTGTACTACTTATATTCCGGATAGTGGTACGCTACGCTATCTGGAAGGAATGGCGCCGTCTTTTCATCCGTATTGTCTTTGTTTGTGCAGAGGGACGTATATGAGAAGGTGTTTGAGAAAACGGCAGACAGGCACAGTGATTTCTCTCGGCTGGCCCGAGTCCTGACGGGAAACAGCATCGCCGTGGTGCTGGGAGGAGGAGGAGCCAGGTGAGCAGGGCTGAGCCACAGCTATCTGTACAGACATGTGGAGAGCAGTTTGAGTCTCACAAGTATTGGTCTTAACAACGCTCTCTACCCACTTGACATTAATATTATGTAATATTGTCTTATCAAACTAAATTCAGATGGTGAAAATGTACTCTTTTATACCAAAGGGACATCTTGGTACAATGTGCAGTTTAGATCATATGAAGTCATTTAGTGCACCTGACTTTTGTTTTCTGTCGTGCAGAGGCTGCTCTCATGTAGGTGTGATTAAAGCTATGGAGGAAGCAGGGATTCCTATTGACATAGTAGGTGGGACCTCAATCGGCTCATTCATTGGAGCGCTGTACGCTGAGGAGAGGAGTGCCGTCAGAACCAAACAGAGAGCCAGAGAGTGGTCCAAGGTACAGCACACATCTATATGCATTATTGACATTTTATCTCTTCAAAGCAGTTCAATTACACTTCAATTCAATGTCTTTCCATCGTTTTAAAGGGGAGTAACTGACGAGAAGCGAAAACCTTTTGGTTTCAAACAAGAGCAGGTGATTAATAATAGACTTTTGTCTGATTTCTCTGTATTTCGTTGTGGAACAGGCAATGAACTCTGTGTTCAAAACAGTCCTGGACCTGACGTATCCCATCACCTCCATGTTCTCTGGTTCTGCCTTCAACACCAGCATCTATAAAGTGTTCCAGGACAAGCAAGCCGAGGTGAGGATTCCTGTACCTCTGCCAGAACATGACAGGGTCTTGTTTTTGAAGTCACTGGGGGAGTAGTAATACGCTTTATGATGCTCTATGATACTAACAGGACCTGTGGCTGCCGTACTTCAACGTCACCACTGACATCACGGCCTCAGCCATGCGTGTTCACCAGGATGGTAAGTGGCAGCTGAGCCGACTGCATGGGCCGCCACCCCTCTTTATCAAATCACTACTGTGATTGGCTCAGTGTTTGTTTGTTTGCTTTTTTGAAAGCTTTAGATAAGCTCCAGGCGGGACTAGCTTTAGACGAGCTCACGTAAATGCAAACACAGATAAAAAAAAAAAAGACGTATAGAATGAAGAGCATGCGTAAATGCTTAAGTCAACATTTAACACAGCTGAATCAATACTACTACTCTGAGAACTGTGTGGAATTGGCATTGTCATCATTTCATGTTTCAACAGGGATTAATGGCACAGTTAATACATCTATTACCTAAGTGAATATATTGGAAGTGACTTTAGGTTCTGTAGCATTTTGTAAAATCTTTTATACAACTATAAGTATTGTATTAGTAGACACAACTTAGGGAAATGCACAATGTAACTGACCTATGCATCACCTCTAGAGTGACAGACCCGCATGCTCTTAGATGTAGGGTTGACGGTGGCTATACTCCAAACTAAATTAAAGATGGTGTGTTCTCTGCTGTTGAATGTGGAACTTTCAGCAAAGCCAGTTACTATGACACTATTACTTACTGTTTTGAGTAATAGTGTCCACACCTGCTGGAGGACCTCGAAGGTCTCACTGGAAGTAGACAGATTTAAGTTCCTCACGACAAAAACGTGTTAAAACAACAGAATGTAATGACTTTAATCCCTAAAACACAATACTCTGAGAACATTTTTGAAAATGCCTTCAGCCATTTACATCATGTTATGGAAGAAATGCAACCAAGAGTATGTTTGGGGGTTGGTGAAATAACCCAAATAACTTCGAGTGGCCAGCCTCCATAAATTGCAGCCACCAAAGCCAAATGCATTGCTTCATTTTAGTGGAAAATCCACTATTTTGCCTCCTTAAACATGCCAGTTACAAACTGGTTTGGAGTATGCCACGGCCAAGGACAGGGATTTGACTAGATATGTCCATAAGAAGACATTGTGTAGATGTTTCTATGCTTGTGTCTGTATTTACTGAAATAATGAAGCACGTGTTCTGTTTGACTTGCGTAAGAAATGCACCATCACTACTAAAGTAGATCTATTCTGACCAACCCTGCAAATCCAGTGTGCCATTTTGAATGCCATGCAGCGTAATCAAATGCAAAAACAAAATCATAGCATTGTGCACCAAATAAAGCCGCCGCTAGTTCCATTGTGAAGGCAGTGTTTTTGAATTGTTATGATTCAGGCTGATCACTGGATTTGAGGGGTTTGCATATGTATGAATTAACTGCTGGAGCAAAGCCTCTTTCCTCCCTCTGTCTCATCGTTAATGGCATCTGCCTCTTACACTTTTACTGCTCTAGTTTCTTCCCTTTTCATTTCTTTATTTCCTTCCTTTTAGTTTCTTTCGTTTTTTTCTAATCTTTTACCATCTTTCTGACAGTTTTTATATCTTGATTTTATCCCTTTGTTTCTATTAAACGTCCCTTCTTAACGTCTTCCTTTTCATACACTAAATTGATAAAGCTGTAGACTTTTTTTTTTTTTTTTTTGTCACATTTGTGTCTAAATCTCTCAGATTATGCCCCATGTGTGTACACCACCTCCGTCAGGTCTTTCTGCACATAGAGAGACGCCATAGACAGAATAACTTGTGCAGCCGCTGACTTCCCGTCCCATGTCCGTGTCAACATGTAGGATCCAGAACACTCCGCCCTGCTTTCCCCTCATTGCTCCTTTAATGACATCTCCCACGTTGCTTCTCTCACTCATCACCATTCTGTGCTTTCTGTAGTTTGTCTGGTGTGCTTTCGTCAAACAACGCTAGCGTGGTGCTATTCAAAATACGCCGCGTTGGCTCCAGTCGTTTTGATGGGTGTAAGGAAACACAGTGTCATGAGTTTGTGTTACTTCCTTTAGTTTTATCCAATGAGAAAAAAAACAGCAAAACTGAGATCTTTCCTCTAAAACATTGTCCACTTTCGCTTGTAGCTTTCTCTTCAGCCTACATTCACGAGAATTTAGTTAAACGCCAAAAAAGCACTTCTTGAAATGGACTCTCTCTCTCTCTCTCTCTCTCTCTCTCTCTCTCTCTCTCTCTCTCTCTCTCTCTCTCTCTCTCTCTCTCTCTCTCTCTCTCTCTCTCTCTCTCTCCGTCCGTTTGCCTCTCTAGTGGTCTTTTTCTATCTCCCCCTCTCTCTCTCTCTCTCTCTCTCTCTCTCTCTCTCTCTCTCTCTCTCTCTCTCTCTCTCCGTTTTTCTCCTTCTCCGTCCGTCTGCCTCTCTAGTGGTCTTTTTCTATCTCCCCCTCTCTCTCTCTCTGCCTGCCTTCCTCCCACCTTGCTTGTCCGACCAGTCATCTAACAATGCTAACACTACTATATTTAATACGATTAATGAACACATCAAACAAACCTTGCATCACCGTTTTTTCAGTTCATTTCCATTCATCTGGTGTCATTCATCCAACATATTTGTTGTCATTTATCATCACAGATTCATTATACTTAGCCTACATTGTGCTGTTTGTAGTAAATGTTGTGTTGATATTTTGGTATCTTGTCGTCATTCTGAGCAAAGTCTATCGTACCTCCTTAATCAGCCTTTGAATAGTTTTATTTAATTGGCCGTGGAGTATGCTTTTATTTTAAATTGGCTACAATTTACTGCATTCGGTTAGAAACCGTAGGCATGAGTGAATAATTTTGTTGACATTGTATTCCCCTTCCTCTCTGTCTTGCTCCTGGCAGCCTCTTGCACTCCTCTCCTCTATGTTGCGGGCAGTTCTTTCTCTCCATTACTTCCTCTCTCCCTCCTTCTTCCTCTCTCTCTCTCTCTCTCTCTCTCTCTCTCTCTCTCTCTCTCTCTCTCTCTCTCTCTCTTTCTCTCTCTCTCTCTACTCTGTGTCTTCCTCGCTCTCTTTTTCCATCCGTGACGTTGAGTCCGGCCCATATTTGATGTGTTCCTCCTTCTCCATCTCCATTTCCCGACAGGTTGCGTCTGGCGATATGTTAGAGCCAGCGCCTCCTACACCCCCTATTTACCTCCCCTGTGCGACCCCAAGGATGGCCACTTGCTTGTGGATGGTTGCTATGTTAACAATGTCCCAGGTCAGATTTGAAACACCCGCTCACCAAAACCCCCCCCCCCCCCCCCCCCCCCTCCATCCCTGAGTCGACAATCAACCACTCGGCTACCCTCCTCCTCTTTCTCGTCCTCTCCCTCCCAAGTTCTCTCTCGTAACTAACCCCGCCCTGACCAGGTGGACATTGGGAGCCCATGGTTTGGAAGGAAAGACTAAATCCACTATTTCCACTACTGCCCAGTGCCTCATCCTTCACTGGTACAGATCATAAATTCAAATTGGCTTTTTGATTTTTTTTCACACACAGCAGACTTTTCTGAAGTTAGCTTGGCGCCACCTGTGAATATAACCGCTCACTTTTACTTTCTCAGTAGATGTGAGGTTTTTTCCATGCATGTCTTGACATCTATGGGTCATGGAGAGATGCATGACAGACTGGCTTCTTCTGGTCCACTATGTTTTATTTGGTAAACTTTTACCTTCTCTTTTTTGAACTATAAAGTTCTGGATGTGGCTTGTAAGAACCACTGTACTTGCTTATTTTGATGTATTTCTTCTTTTTACAAAAAAATACAGTTGCTAGCTTGCAGGTAGCTCATCTTGGCCAATGTAAATCAAACGTAAGTGATTTGGATGCAGCTGGATTCTCGGTGTGGGATCGGGTACGGAGAGCATACGGTAGTGCTTGTTGTGATGAAAGGAAAGCTCGTCGTGTTTAAGTTGACACTTACTGGAGAGACGGTGAATGGCTGCACCAACATCAACATCGCATCTGTCTGTGGTTGTGGATCATTGTGTGTTTCCGGTGGGCCTACGCGTGTCTGTCCTTCTGGACTGGACTTCAGCTTGCTCCCCATGAGGAGGTCCTTGTCAAATTGCTACCGTTTCATTTCAATCACCTCTACCTACAGGAACATGTTCAGTCTCTCCTACACCTGTCCTCTGCCCTGGCTTTGCTTGCTTCTGTGTGCATGCCAGTGCAAAACACTGTAAGGCAATCAATATATTTCTCATGAATATATATATATATATATATATTATATATATATAATATTTATTTATGGCATGTATTACTTTTTTAGTTCTTCTATATTTTTGTTATGATACGGGAATATGTGTTCTGGATCCTGCTTTTGCGCATCGTAGCTCCTGTACGACTGGAATACAGGCCTCAACTTACAATAAATCTAGAGCAAACAAATGAAAAGCTGTAGGTGATAATATGTTCCCAAAACTCCTATTTCAATAAAAATGATTTTTCCCCAGCATTCACACATTCTCCATGCACAGATGTTGTCTCCCCCCCCTCCCCCCTCGCTTTTCTCTGTGGTGCTCCTTATCCTTCCAACCCATGCAGCACCCGGTCCTGCTCCTGCCCCCTGCTGGCACTGGGCTGGACTGCAGGACTGGGCAGGCTGGGTGCTTCCCTGCCATGTTCACGGTGAGGGATCTCCGAACACTGTCACAACATCTGCCGCTACTCTCCTCGGGTTATCGGGATTGGTTTCAACTTAAAATATACAGGATCAGTGGATTTGTTGCTTCGGAAATGAGCCGTTACTGAGAAACGCTGTTGCTGTGACACTGTTTGGAGATCCAAACGGCCTTGGTGCTCTGTGATTGGTTGCCATTTACTTTTTTACCTTACGCACAAGTCACACAGGGTCTCTGTGCAAGGTAACGAGGTTTGCAGTGGTGTACAGCAGACTCTAAAGGTGGGCAGAACCACAGTCCTAGCCTTTGCAGGGATCGGCTACCTTTTTTGTCCGACCTCCCTCTGATGTTGGGATTGCGTTCTGTGTCCGAACTAACCTGAAATGTATAGCAAACATTATTGAGATGTTATCCCCCTCCCCCCCCCTTCCTCCTCCCTCCTTCCCTCCCTGGTGTGTCAGGCTCTCTGTGGCGCTATGTACGGGCGAGCATGACCCTCTCTGGGTACCTGCCGCCTCTCTGCGACCCCAAAGATGGAAACTTGCTAATGGACGGTGGCTACATCAACAACCTGCCAGGCAAGTAGAGGTGGTACCCCCCCCCCCCCCCACCCCCACCCCCATCCTCCACCCCCCCCCCCCCCCCCACCCCAACACACAGTCCTCAAGGTCCACCAAACTCCTGTCCCCCAGAGGAGGGTTTGGTGGAGTGAGGGACGGGGATGATTATTATGAGGGGTTATAATCAAGTTGTTAATCGGCCGGGTAAGTATATATAGACATGGGCTTGTCCTGATGCTGATTGAGGGAAGTCCAGTGGTACTTTAGGAGTGTGCTGAGTTTTCCCTGTCTGAATATTGAGCCTGTTCCAACCATCAATTAAGAAAAAAATCAATCAATCAATCAATCAATCAATCAGAATCAACCACATTTTTTAAATATAACAATAAAAACTGAGTGAGCATTATCAGTATTACTAGATGGGGAAAACGTAAACATTTAGAGTTATATTGAAAGATGATTCAAATGTATTGAATGATAAATGAATACCTCATTGAAAAGGGGAATGTGGTATTTGTCTGTCAAACAGCCTGGTGTCAGAAAATTGTGGGATTCAAAATGGGAAGCGGGACTACCGCTTGTATCAAATTTGGACATTAAAACTATAAAGTGATTTTTGCTATTTTTTTATGGCACAAGACACCAGTCTGCTTTGAGGTGAAAGTCTGGTTCCCTTCATGTCGAAATGAGCTCTTTTCTGTAGAGCTGGGCAATAATTCAATATTATCGTTTATTGACTTTCAGCAGAATCATACGGTGGTGATGTGATGATATCATCTTATCATTCTGTTGTCCAAAATAATGACTCCAATCAGATTGTAGTTTAAAACAAAGACAATTTTAGTTTTACACGCCTCATGTAAACATACCAGTTCTGCTTTGAACTTCAGTTTGATTGTTCTCTAAATGAATATACATACATTTGATACATATTGTGTCACATGTATGCATACATTTGTCATATTGTAAAATTATTGATATGGGAAAATATTCCTTTTTTTTAATATGATGATTTTCAACATTTCGCCCAGCTCTACATTAATTATACTGAAGCTTAATTTTAGAATTTTTCAGTATTTGCTGAGGAAAAATGAGTGCAGTCTGTTTAGAAAAAAAAAGGGGGGGGGGCGCAGCTGTTTTTTGTCTGCGGATCATTAAATACATCCTCATTACGTGAAGGCATTGTAACAATGCATCAGACCAAGTGTACACTCTCCTGTGATGTTAACAGAAGTGAGACTTAAGTGAGGCTCGTAGCTTTTCAATATGGTGCGCAGATGAAAACTCCCCCGAGTCCGTCTGTGTGTGGTCGTGATAAAGAATGTACTCCGTACTCACGAAACACAGCCATTCGTCACAAAGCTCCGGACTGAGCCATTGTATTTCCTCTACTCGGTATGAGAATAATGTCTCATTATGTCTCGAGCGATACTCGATCTTGAGGTTTGTGATGTATGGTGCTTTCTGGGGCCCAACGATTGATCCGACTAAAGGGTGCCTTGTGAAATCAACCAGCTTCTTTTCTCACTGATTGTTTCTCTGCCTTCTTTCTTGGCTCTCTGGATCAGTGTGTTGGGCTTGTGAGACGTTTTCTGCTTTTCTGTCTTTTTAAAAAAAAAAGAAAAAAAAAAGGCTCAACACCACAAACATGCTCACTGCCCTGATGCTTTTTTTTTTTTTTTTTTTTTGACACTAGCAGGTCAATGAGATATGTTCTGGCCCTGTGCTCGTTGGTCAGTAAAGTTTAGTAAAGTAGTTTTTCTGTCACTAATTGGCCATAAATCCTGTAACGGTGTGTCTGACAACTTTAAAAGAAACTGTCATTTTTGTGGTGTTAGTCTGTTTTGAACATTGTGGCTCCTAAAAATGAAGGTTTAAAGCTGCAGCTTAATAACACAGAGTCCACTGTCTCACCATCTCTGCTGCTGGATTGTGTGTGTGTGTGTGTGTGTGTGTGTGTGTGTGTGTGTGTGTGTGTGTGTGTGTGTGTGTGTGTGTGTGTGTGTGTGTGTGTGTGTGTGTGTGTGTGTGTGTGTGTGTGTGTGTGTGTGTGTATTGGTGGCGTGCGTGCGTGCGCGCTACACGTCAAACAGCGGACATTGCGAGGAACATGGGGGCCAGAACGGTCATCGCCATCGACGTGGGCAGCCAAGACGAGACCGACCTCTGTAACTATGGCGACAGCCTGTCGGGCTGGTGGTTGCTGTGGAAACGGATCAATCCCTGGGCAGAGAAAGTGAAGGTACAGTACGGGGGGGGGGGGGGGGGTGTGTACTGGTGGCCGTGGCTGACTCAGCAGCTTAAATACAAAGCAGTACGTTTGAGTTTTTAATCAATACGTAGGGGGGTGTGTGTGTGTGTGTGTGTGTGTGTGTGTGTGTGTGTGTGTGTGTGTGTGTGTGTGTGTGTGTGTGTGTGTGTGTGTGTGTGTGTGTGTGTGTGTGTGTGTGTGTGTGTGTGTGTGTGTGTGTGTGTGTGTGTGTGGTGCCGCTGAGTCTGCAGATTAATAAGTGTTTCTGTTGGTGTTTGTGGTGAATTCTGGTCCTTCCACCATATCCTCTGCTACAGGTGCCGGACATGGCAGAGATCCAGTCCCGGTTGGCCTACGTGTCTTGTGTGCGGCAGTTGGAGGTGGTGAAGAAGAGCGCCTACTGCGAGTACATCAGACCGCCCATCGACCGTTTCAAGACCATGGACTTCGGCAAGTTTGACGAGATCTACGTGAGTATACTTCATACATATTTTGTATTTATTTGGGGATAACCTGCATTGGCAAACATGACATGTTTATTGTGATGCCCTGATTTAATCACAGCAAACAGATGAGGGCACAGCTGCATTGATGGTGATTAGTGTGAACCTGATTGCTTCATTTCGCAAAGAGAATGTTGCTACTTTGGTATAAATCCATGTGCATTTGTTTTGAAGACTACGGCCGTGTTCCGACAGATAATGTTAACGTCACAATCACAGACGGATGATTAGATGATGATGGATAAAACCGTCGTAAAATGTCCCCGAGTGGTTCAAACCTGCCTCGTGTATCATTATAACCAAACTGCTCAGTTTTGTGGTGTCTGATGAGCCTTCAAAACTCATGGATCCGATCACTGAAACCTGGATCTTATAGTATCGTCTCACCAGTGTCTGAAACAAAGAGGCCCTGTTCTAGTGTGTGAATGCCTGGTTAAAAAGAACAGCAAGAGCCGCTAGCAGGGAAGATGCATTCCACCTCCACCTCCACCCCCTCTCTGTTCTCTTGAAGTAGAGATGATTCCTACTGTAAATGTTAAAATGCCAGGCGATGCACATTTTAACAAAATCAACAAAATAAATCCTCATCTGTTCAGAGTTCCTTGGAAAAAAAAACCCAAAGTGTCCCTGCTTTATTAAAAGTACCTTGTGTTTCGGTTTAAACTACTTCAGGACGTGGGCTACCAGCACGGCAAGCTGCTGTTTACCGGCTGGGCCCGAGGCGACATCATCGAGAACATGCTGAAGGACCACCGCTCGGCCGACTACAACGACAGCAAGAGAACTGACGTAAGAACACACACGATATGTAATATGATTGATGTATAACTAAATTCATGTTCACCATCAACATTTTATGTGTGTGTGTGTGTGTGTGTATATGTGTGTGTGTGTGTGTGTGTGTGTGTGTGTGTGTGTGTATATATATATATATATATATATATATATATATATATATATATATATATATATATATATATATATATATATATATATATATATATATAAATAAATAAATAAAATGATTTCTGGTCTCGTAGTCCTGCACGTGTCCAGGAGCGGACTTCACTGACCTTGCAGAGATTGTATCCAGGATAGAGCCGGTCCAAAGCTACGGAGCTGCAGAAGGTAAACGATCACTTGTCACTTCATTATTGTCATCTAGAAATAATTCCTTTTATAGCGGCTGAAGTATATTAAAAGTCCTTGTAAGATCAGTCTCCTCCTACAGATGCACAGGGATCATGTCTGATTTAACGAGTGTAGTAAATAATAGCTTTCACCCGCTCCTGTTTTTAATGAAATACAGTGGGAGATGTCCCTGATACTTTATGGGTGCTATCTAAACCAGGTGGCTCAGTCACACAATAAATTCTCTCCGTAATATGTCCTCTAAATCTTTCCGTTCAGCGGAGGAGTCGGACTGTCTGACAGAGTATGAGGAAGACGGGATGGACACGGTGAGAGAGGAGGAGGGGGAGGAAGAAGAGGAAGAGGACCTTGAGGACCACTCGCCTGGAGAGTGGGGCCAGAATGGAGTCTTTCAGACTGTGAGCACACACGACAACATGACGTGACCGATCCATATTAAGTCGAATTTCTTCTTCAATGCCATTGTAACATTTTAGGGATGCACCGATACAGATGTTTAAAATAAGAATTTGTCCAATATAGCTAATGCCCATGTTTCTTTGTTGTTGTTGTTGTTGTTTAAATTTAGTTATCCCCCTTTTGTGCCAGAGGAAAAAAAATATCTTTACTATAAAAAAGAGAAACTGAACTGTCAGCATTTCGTGACACTTAGAATGCACGCAGATCCAATCATACAAATTTATGAAACAACCTTTGACGTAACTTTTATTCCCGGGTGGCTGTGGCTCAGGAGATAGAGTTGTCCTTTTTAATCACAAGGTTAGCAGTTCAATCACAACGAGATAAGAATCTCTGCCTTGTTGCAGCCTATTTTTCTTCTCATTCAAGATGTGAGACGCAAAGCTGAACAAACCCGTTCGCTGAAAACACGGAACCCACCGCCCTCTTATGTCTTATGCCGGCGCCTTGACTTCTTCTCCGAATCGGCCGCTAGGAATGCCGGCTACTGACCTCAAAGGGCCGACACAACATTTAGCCTGTTTTGCGACACAATAGATGAATATCGGCAACTGCCGTTAGCGAATGGCTTTGTATTTGCCAAGACAAATGTCGGCCATTCATTCAGTCACGGCTGGCTAAGCGATCGTTATTATTGCCACAGTCATTTTTGGCAGCACTGGTATCGGGTCTGTCTGACGTTGGTATTGGCATATATCCTGAGTTGAAGTATCAGAATTGGAAGATAAGAAGTCCGATTGGTGTGTAGCCCAACTTTCCCAAAATTCATGCAACACTGGTATCTCCTCCACAATTCTTCTTTCATTCTACATGGACTCCTCATTTGTTGTCGAAACATGATCATGTCCATGTAGAATAAAAGAGGAATCGAAAAGGAGAGAAATGTGCAGGTTGTTTTGACCAGTAGCATCTAAAACTGGTCCCAATGGTTGTACTAGAGGGAAAGCGGCCACGATAATCAAAAGGTTTTATCTATAAATTATATCCGTTCAATATGTTGTGTGCAGAGATGACATTTTTGGCACTAGAGGGCGACACAGGAGGAACTTTCAGATTTCCGCCACGCTGACCAGGTCAAAAACAACCCTCCTCTCTCTGCAGGATGAGGAGAAATCAGTGAGACAACGCAGGAAACTCGCCAGTGACTCCAACACCTCCGAAGTGTCTGACTGCTGACAGAGGGCCACGGAGGACTAGAGGGAGTCGAAAAACAAGACCGAGGGACAAATCACGGGTCCCTAAACCCCCAACGCTAGAGACTTGGACGCCGCGCTCAGCTCCTGCGACTTCTGAAACTCTTGAGATTACCGCTTTAGATTTTCTGCAGGAAATCGCTCGCGCTCTAACTTATTGAACCTTCGTTACATCGAGCGGCTTCCTCCTTGCTTTCGCTCTGGCCTCGTCTGTTCACGTTCTGACCCCGCCATCAACAATGAAGATGTACGGCCTTGGAAAAAGAACAGTCTTCCCCACCCGGTGGTTTCTCTTTTATCGCTTTCACACCAAATCCCATAACCAGAATCCCTGCCTGCCAACTCCCAAACCTGCCAAAACCAGGGACTCGCACAGTAACCGACACAACAAAACAGGGACATTTAAAACTTCCAATCCAATCCCGTTTCCCTTGTTTCTCAGTTTTAAATGCCCCCCCCCCCCCGTCTGTGTCTCCGAGTCTTTACGTGCGTCTCCAATGTCGGTACGTCTTCATTGCACTCCATTTTTCATTTCTTCTGTGCGCTTGTTCAGATGAGTTTGTGTATTTTTGCTGTGCGTTAGGATGACTATTTGCTGTGATTTGTTGAAGTAACACGAGAACACCGAAACAGAAAAGTAAGCTACACGTACAATAGAGCTGTAGTTAGAAAGAGTTCTGTACGTTTAGCGTTGACATCAAAGTAGACTTCATGTGGAACGAACAGAGCAGAACGAGGATCGATGCAAATTGGGAGATGTTGAAGGAATAATAGAGTAAGGACATAAAAGTGTGTGTGTGTGTGTGTGTGTGTGTGTGTGTGTGTGTGTGTGTGTGTGTGTGTGTGTGTGTGTGTGTGTGTGGACACGGATGAAAAGAGATATGGACCAGCGAGTTACGTTTTATTTAATTTATTTAAAATTCACACAGAATAGAGTACAGGGAGCTTAATGCACTGTAGACTAAACTGAACAGAGGATGGGGAACATGATGAGATGATCTGTTTGAGTGGATGTGTTTTAGCGTTCATGTTTTGAGGCGATGCCGGGTAAAGACGATGCCTTTTTCAATCAGTGTTTTGATCCTCTCGCAGTATTCAGTACCTGTGGAGAAGAGAGCCCTCATTTGACTGACACTACGGTGCTCGAGGCTCCCGCGTATAGTGGACAGCGAGGTGTGTATGACGGTGTATCTGAGACTGAACAGTGATTAATAAAACCTACGTGTCGTCATCAAATGATTGTTTGATAATAGGCAGAAACCCGGAGTACTCCTCAACTTCAAATGGGCAGAAATTCACCTCCTGTAACTATTGACACTCGATTAACATGGACCTCGCGTAGATTGTAACAGGAGTATATGATCATATACACAATGTTGATATTCATATATGTATATGAGGTGGACATTTGTAAGGTGATGTTTTGCTGCAAAACAAGGGAACCTAAACAAAGAACGGGTTTCTTCTCCTAAAATCCATTCAGTTGTATTTATGTGCTAACTACTGGCTTTTTAAGAATGATTTTCTTATTTTTTAATTTTGGGGTGGGGGGGGTGTTTTATTTTAATTAACTTGGCTTTAGCTGTTTTGCACTGAAATATTTGAAGTATTCCTTGCTCAGACAACCTCAAGATGTCAAGGAAATTCCAAGAATAAAAACGGATGATAATTTAATAGGCATATTGAGAAATAAACAGAATATGCAGTAAGTCTTGTGGCGTTTCTTTTTTTTTTCTTCTCCTTTTGCCGACATTTTTTTTTAATGTCGTGCCAACCTGGTTACCAGGTAAGGCCTGCACCGCTAATTGTGTTGACAAGCAAAGCATTAAGCGTCTGTCCATCCAAAAACGAGTTATTTCAGTAGTACCTGTGCCGAGACACCGATTTAACCGTGTTTGTTTGGCAGCGTTTGCTGATTGGCACTAAACACAAAGTACGGCTGAGGCGGCGGCCATTATGTTTGGCTTGTATTTGGTCATTCACCAACCAAACCATGAAATATTGGACAAACAAAATGTCAAGACGGGGGATCCTCGGTAATTAAAATGATATCTGTAGGGAAAATGTCTGCACCCAAATTTCATGGCGAACCACCTCAAATAATACACTGCCTGGCCAAAAAAAAAGTCGCCACCAAAAAAAAAAAAGTTCACACACTAATATTTCGTTGGACCGCCTTTAGCTTTGATTACGGCGCGCATTCGCTGTGGCATTGTTTCGATAAGCTTCTGCAATGTCACAAGATTTCTTTCCATCCAGTGTTGCATTAATTTCTCACCAAGATCTTGTATTGATGATGGTAGAGTCAAAGCCTTCTCCAGCACATCCCAAAGACTCTCAGTGGGGTGAAGGTCTGGACTCTGTGGTTGGCCAATCCATGTGTGAACATGATGTCTCATGCTCCCTGAACCACTCTTTCACAATTTGTAGCCCGATGAATCCTGGCATTGTCATCTTGGAATATGCCCGTGCCATCAGGGAAGAAAGAATCCATTGATGGAATAACCTGGTCATTCTGTATATTCAGGTAGTCAGCTGACCTCATTCTTTGAGCACATACTGTTGCTGAACCTAGACCTGACCAACTGCAGCAACCCCAGATCATAGCACTGCCCCCACAGGCTTGTACAGTAGGCACTTTTTTTTTGGCCAGGCAGTGTATTTGCTGATTACATTTAACGGAAACTTCAAATGTTAACCTCACGGGGGCGCTAGGGTGAATGTTAGTGGGTGCACCAAAGTCGGGTCAGATTCATCCTTTGACCACCATGAAGGTCTGTACAGAAGTTCATGGCAAACCGTCCGATGGTTGTTGAGACATTTCAGTCTCGAACAAAGTAGTGGACCAACACACAACCATAGAGCCGCTCCACTAATAATAAAAACAAAGTTTCCTTCACCGGATCAATAAAGTAATCAAATGAAACCTGTTCAGTGCCTCTAATGTGAGACCTATGGATTAAAATATGCACATGTGTTGTTGATAACCTGTTGTTAGTCGTCAGATAAAGACAAAGCACCTGACTGAGCACACAGATTTTATGATCATTATCTGCGTTTACTGGCAGTTATTTCCATTAGAAAAGACCTCTGAACATCCATGTGATGCAGGTCCATCCGTCTCACATATCCTTTTCCTTTCACCCGGTATGAAGTTTTAACTGTGCTCTGACGCAAATCTCTCCATCATTACTGGAAATCAAAATCAGTGCCAAAAAAAAAAATCTTTTTACAGGCAGCAGCACACAGTGGAGATCTTTTTTTTTTTTTTTTTCTTTTAAAGATTCATTTTCATACAAAGCACAAATGAAAATCACCTGAAGACCAGACATGCAACAATAACATGGTGAGACAAAAGCACATCTGCAGAAAATTTAAAAAAATAAGTAATTTAAACTTTACAATTCACATTTAAAATGATTCAAATGTGATATGTCATCTGTCGTATGTGACAGGAAATATCACTCTATTTTCCATGCGCATTTATCTGGAAAAACTGCATTCTACAATCACCAGACATCAACTACAACTAGATCATTTCATTTAGTCTATATTTAAGTTAAAGTGAACATGACAGAATCTGGATTCTGAGAAATTCTGTAAATCTTAATAAAGATTCATATGAATGCATTGTTTGTAGACCCATTGTTATATTCAATATAATTTCCATTATCACTTATCAATAATTCTTAACTGAGGTGGAGGTTAGTTGTATCTGAGTGACTTTCTGAACCTCTAGATAAGGCTGGTGCACCTGACTATGACTCAATTTTTATTTTACTACATCTTAACAACTTTCACATGATCAGGGCTAATCTGCAGACATATTTCAATCTGTGGACAGAGGCTCTGGATCGGAAGAAATACTTTAATGTAACACATACTTTAGGTCTGTATCTCTTTATGAATACTGTTCAACGATCCGCTCTTAACCAACGGGATGCTTTATTAGTTCTACGATTGAAGATATTTTGCAGTTAGCTATACAAAGACACGATACAAGACTCGCTAACAAATAAGACGAGACAAAAAGGTATATTTATCAATCAGATGATGCAACATAAAAGTGAGGAGGCATGCTTTGTAGCAATCGCTGGTATTTTAAGGTAAATGTAGCTTTGAGGTCTGGGGAAAAATAGCAGGTGGATTTAGTAAATCATGGGATTATTTACACCTGTTATTTACACCGTTATCTGGACGATTTGAACTGCAGCTAAATGTGCTAACATGGCACTGAATTTCCCAGCGTGGATAACACAGACCTTGAAGAAGTGAAATAAATAAATCAAAGTTTAGGGATTAATTTTGTGCATACATGTATACAGTCAAACTCATTTAGTGTATATATGTGAACAGTCAGTATTGCCTTTATTGTACTGTATTTTTGTAAAAACAATGTATTATATGGAATATGATATAGCTTTTGACCAAAAGTAATAATGGCAATGTCAAATTTAGAGTCATAATTACAAGGCACAACATCTAACAAGGCCCTCGGATATAATATCTCCATAATATCTGATGAGCTTGGTGCTTGAACATAAAAAAAACAAGCATGTGATGCATTGGCTAATCTTATCAATGGTAAATGTGTCACGCCAAGAGCTGTTTATAGTTGATCATATTTTCCCTCGTGGGGGTTTTAGGGTCAGAAAAAAACCAATGCAGAGGGGGTTGAACCACACGGCGTGAGAATGACCAACTGTGAGCAGGTACAGTATATATATGGAGGTGTGTGTGTGTCGTCCCTTAAGACCATAGCGCTCGCAGGTTCATCCCGTCTGGATCCGAAAGCTTCTCAACATGAACTTCATCAGTGTGCTGTCCTGCCTCAGCCTGGCGCTGACTGCTGCTGTCGCCCAGGCACCAAAACCCTGTGGTGAGTATGGACACCCCTGTCGGTGTCCTTTTGCACATGATAGAAAGAAAAAAAAATCCAAGTGTCTGTAAGAGCATCAAAGAAAAAGATGGCATGAAAAATTCATACGTGGATAGGTGTCATGGTATTTGCCTCTCTTTAACAATACTGAAAAACATGATCAACAGCTAGAGATTCACTGTGAATGTTCTTATTGTAATTCTTTTAAATTTGTGAATGACTTCATTTGATTTCTTTGCAGTTGAATTGGAAAAATGAACATCTATATTACACATGATTTCTTTCATTTATATCAGTTTATTTAGTTTGACAAGACATTAAAATGCATTATGACTGTGTTGATGGAACTACTTTTTATGTGTCTGAAACTGGAATTTTGGGTAACCTAAAATTATTTTTGTTTTGTGTTTTACCAGCATTTCACATTAAATGACAGAGACAAGGCAGGTTGTTAAAGTATTTGCTCTGCCAACACAGAGCTTATTTACTCAGCATGCTTTGAATGATCTCAGATCATTAAGAGAACTGACTTCTTTAACACTTTGATTTCTTCTTCCACAGGTGCTCCAGAGCTGATGAGTGGAGGCTTCAGTCTGGTCAGTCTGCTCATACACGCTGCAGACATTTACCGTTGCTCACATGTAATCTCCCGGATTAACCCACGTCACTTTCTGCTCCTGTTTCTTTTTCAGATGGATGCCAACGGAGTCTATATGTCCACAGGAACAGTAAGCTACGATGCTATTGGTCAGAGGATGCGGGTTAGAAACTACCAGCTTGTCGGCAATCAGACCTCTTCAATGGACAATCTGATGGTTTTCAATCAGGTATGTAACCCTGGGTGAATTGTCTCTACCACTACTTTTCGGGATTTGTTTTAATCTACATACAGTGCATACTGAGTGGGCTTTCCACCTTCGCTGTGAGACTCTCATGCAAATGACAGATTATCCGTTACCATGACCTAATTGGTACTGTAGCAGATGAATTGGTGAACCAAGAATGTCTCTATACTATGTCCTTATATTCCCTTTTCCTGCAGCATCAGCATAACTAATCACTCCATTTGCAATACTGTCAATGCCCCGTGACTGTAAATAATGGCTCTACAAAGCTATGTTCAGAATTTATGAAGTGAAGTCCATAATAACTGATGATGGACATCTCAAAGGGCATTACCCTTTACTAATCAATGCGTCTTCTAAATATTTGCCAAGTACAAGAAGTCAAGGCTACTTATTTAAATTGCTTGTTCTGAGTTTGTCGATTTGAGTTCTGTCGCCATCTTGGATTACGGCCGTTGCCATCTTGGATTACGGCCGTCGCCATGTTGTTTTTTAAACCAATGAACGGAAGTAACCATATTAGGATTGTGGAATCATACCCTGCTTTATGGTTTATTTTACTCTAAATGGGACCATACTTTACTAAATGAACATCATGTATTGAAGAAGACTTGAAACTAGCTATTGAGATAAACTCATGTTTACAATATTTACTGAGGTAATAAATCAAGAGAGAAGTAGGGTCGTTTTCTTGTAGACTTCCATACAAACGGACTTCTTTTTGCAACCAGAAGAGTCGCCCCCTGCAGGTCATTAAAGACACTTAAAAATCAGCCCTTTTAAAATGGACAATAAATAATAACAAACTAGTACTGTCCACAAATAAGTATTTTCAGAGTCGGCTCAGACAGCATTCATAGTCTTTTTGTTCTTTCAGAAAGTCTACTATGAGATTGACTGGAGCAAATTATCGTGCAAGAAGAAAGCACTGGATACCACCTTCCATCCCATGCGCGTTCCCTCTGACGCCAAACTGATGGGTCAGGTTTTCATGGGCTCCTCTTCCTTCTGGGGAATGGGTGCTCTGGTCAACACCTGGTATGGAGAACTGCCACAGAACGGTAAGAGGCAACATTGTATTTTAAACAAAGAAATCTGGTTTTATTTTGACACGGTCTGAATGGACGATAGCTCTTGCTACAGTGCACCATGTAAGTGATCGACCGGATTCTGGTGCTATGATGAAAGGCTGTGACTGTGGCCGACAACTTGATTCCGACAGAATGTAGAAGAACAAATAATATTTCCCGCCAAGCTCTGGTATTTACACTCACTCAATCTGGCCTGAATGTTGATTCATTAAAAGTACTTTTTTTATAGTTTAATTTGACATGAAATTGGAGCATATACATTTTCCCTGTGTTCAGTTGAGAGACTTGTGTTACACAGCACTCTGTAGTCTTAAATTAGCCTTTCCCCCCTTATCTTAACCTGAACCAGCGTCACATGCCTTCTGAACACATCGCAGGTGATTCCTGGCGGCTGGCTAACCAGATAAGAAGACACAACATAAATAAGACAACTTTTGCGATACAGTTAGGACTGGCGTTGAGATGATGTGTGTGGTCACAGGGACAGCTGCCCATTAAACTACAATTTTATTCTTTTTTTTCCCAACATGTGTTAAAATGAGATGTGGTTGCAGTGGCTGCGGACATGTTGAAAGATACTTTTGAAGGTGCTGGGCTGAGATATGGAACATAATGAAAGTAATAAATACTGTGACAAACTACCTCTACCTTTGAATACATAGTACATACACATCTAAGAAAACCAATGAAAATACAACCAAAACTATTTCCATGGCAAAATACCAACCAAGTAAAATGTTTTTTTGTAATATCTGTAACCCAATGGTTGAAATGCTGCGATGGGATGTTTTCTTTGTGTCAAGCATGTTGTGCAACTAAGGAAGACGGTATTCCTAAAAATGGTGACTGCTTTGTGCTGTTTATTGTTAGACCCTCACATGTGACTTATGCTTCATGTCATCAGGCTACTATTCTTCTGTCTTCACTGAGATTGGCTGCATCCCTCTGACCTTGACTTCCTACACTCCAGCATCTGGATGGGTCACAGTCAGGTGAGAACCTGAGTTGACAAAACCACAGGAGCACAGAAACAGCCAAATAACCAACACCACCATTCAAACAATGCTACTGTTCATATGTATCTGTCAACACTCAGTTAACCCTTAACTCGTCTTCTTTAGTAGCTTTAAGTGTGGAGAAATCATATTATTTCAAACTATCAGTATCATGTACACTGTCTTATTATTGTAGTACAATATGAAATACAAGTTATAAGAATATTGACAAAAGTGCTTTACAGAGAGATAACACTCTAAAAAGAAAACAGACATATAGGTCAGAGAACTAATAAATACGACAATCATGTCTTCATGACGATTATCAAAAAGCTAAATAAAATGGGTTTGAAGATAAGATGGGGGAGCTAATAGTCAAATTAAAAATGGTTATTATTTAGAATCTGTATTCTGTATAAGCATTTCCCAGCTCTTCACTAAAGGTATATGATGTTTTCACTGGGTGAAATATTCTTTTAAATATTCTAACAAAAAGGTTTTACCCTTAGCCAAACTGTACAACAAAGAAAAAAACCCAAATGATTTTCATCAACCAATTCTCAAATGTCAACAAATGTTTAATCTAGGAGAATTCAGTCTCGGCATGATTTATTTCTGGCCCTGAACCACAGTCAGTAAAGATTCTCAAAAAGTAAACTTTTGTTTACATTTCAGCACCTTCAACTGGGTCTTGGGCAACACAAACCCCATGGACTACAACCCTCCTTTCTTCTGTGCCAAGTCTAAACTGGAGGAGACTGAGACAACAGAGACCTTCTTCGCTGTCTTGCAGTCTCTGGCCAAGAAGACCAAGGAAGAGGAGTAAACATCTGGAGCATCTCACTATGATAATCATGACCGAAGCAAAGCTAAATTTGACTGAAATGATTAAAAAATGATCGTAGTATCTAACGCTATTTAGATTAACATGACAACTGCTAAGCCAAACGGACGACACAGCGAGTCACAGGGATGTACAGTATGTGAACATCATTTAATACACTCTTGACACGTCACTCCACCCTGTTTGTCTTAATGGGGTAAACCTCACACACCTCATTCCTTGGTATTGCAGGTTGAAGGAAATAATAAGGTAGTTTAATGGTAGGAGCAAATCCCGACTAAGGGAGTGAAAACTATAGAGATACACAGTGAGAACTGAGTAAAGGAGACCTTTCAATACAGTATGTAGCTGCATTTCTGCTATGTTTTCTATCTCTGTCACCCTCTTCAATAAAATATATTAAAAGTATTAAATAATGCTGCACTTATTTAGAGTTGGGTGCTTGAATGGATGAGTGAATAAGACAGCAGAAATAACAGGAGAAAAGTGTTTAATCCATACCAGACATGTTCTTTATACTGAGACTTGATGCATGCATGTGACACATTAATCAGTGATGTTTATCACTCACAATTACACCACAGTGGACACCAAGTTCAGCCCAGGTAGATGTCTTCAAAGAGTGAATAACCTATTTTGAAATCAAAGTGTTCATTGGAGTTGCTTTTGTGGCATTTTTTTTGCTGTCTCCAAAAGGAAATTTCTGTTAATTGGAGTCAAAAACACCTTGCATCTAAAACAAAGATGGGAAAAGTAACAAATGATCACTCTCAATGTCAGAGGATGCAGACAAACACTCTGGGACATATAAGTTGTAGAACAAGTGATGCTTTTCAAAGAGGTAACAAACCTTGTGGGTCAGATTTGTTTATGAAAAAGATTCATTAAAATTTTCCCACATATTGCAGCTGCCAGATGAGGATAAAACGGAGACTGTCGTCAGTAATTTGTTAATTAGAGTCAGCAATGGTTCTCAAAAACATATAAACTGTAACTTCTGTTGATCATTTTAGTTCATTTTTTTGGCCATATTTAAAAAAAAAATAAGACAAAAATGATGTCCAAGGTTATTTTAACCTTCCACAGGCTTCAGGCAATAAGAGGATTGTCTGTCCCGTGAATGACTTCCTATTTGCGTTGTCCTAATTATTTTATTATTATTCAGATCCCCACTTTGTATTCCATCTCTGTGACTTGAACATGAAATCATACTAGCACTCTGCGTACCAATGCCTGAGTACACATTGTCTCACAGCGTCCCACAGATGCTTTTAAAGACTGGACATCTTATTTTGTCATGTTCTTGCTCCTGTTAAAATGAAATACTATTAGACTGTCTGTTTAAATTCACCTGTAGAAAACTGCACTACTTACTGTCCTACAGCAGATGGAGACAGTATTGCTCTTATCTCAGCTGTCCCTGCTTTGGTGCGTTTGCCTAATTTGTTACTTCATTTCTATGTTTACTGTAGTTAACCCATTAAGAAGGCTACAAACAAAGAATTATTGCAACGCTTAATGTCACACTATAATGTAGTTGTAAACTGAGGCGAGCTCATTTTGTAGTTTATTAATTTTACTGTCAACAAGTACAACCCCTCCCACCAGGCAGGATGCTTCACAAGTTACATTTTATTAATGTATTAAACAAATACACTAAACAATTGTCTTTATGTCTGTTTACAGCGACATTACAGCTAGTCATTAACAATTTAGTAAATATAATTAAATTGGGGCGGTTGAAGTGAAGTGTTACCCAGAAGGCAACATGAGACTTGTACTCACGGTAAAGTGATTCAACTTTTGCCTACAGTTAAGAGTTATCTGCTACCACTAAACGAAAATAGACATCCATTTAAAAGTTATCCTTTTTTGTTCCACCTTTTGAATCTGTTTGAAAACGTCTTAAGTGGCTGAATCCCTCCGCTGTGTCCTTTCAGTGGCCTGACTAACCCACTGAGCATCACTAATAAGAGCATCAGTTTTCACCATTCGAAATTCTTCACACTTTCCATTTTAGGCATTTGTGAGTCATCTTCTAATAATGAACGTCAAGGTGTTTGGAGGTAACCCAACTGTCAAAAATGACTCATTACTCCTGTGTGATTTAAGAGATGTGAGACGGCTCTGGAACCATTAGCAGCAATAATAGCCTCGCTAGTCTGTTCAATTATCGGTCTAATAATTATCTAAGCCTGCTGGGACTTTGTCATATAGGCACAAGCACAAGAAGACCGGACTGAATGTTAAGTCCCTGTTAAGGAATGCATAAGGAAATTCTATTGTTAAAGTCAGTTCTACCAGATTTAACTGAGCCTAAATGCTAAAGTGGGAGACGCTGAATGCAGATTTGTTAATGTTATGCCTGACTGCCAGTCAATGACAAAGTCAGTGGAAAATCGAGGCAATTTCAACACCTTGTTGCCTCAAAAGTGTCACATGAACAGGCTTAAAACAAAGCTCATTCAACAAGTGAAACTGCAAAGAGCTTATTAACGAAGGTAACACGGCATGTTGAACATATGTTTATTGTACAGAAGTGAATCCGTACTAAGCTTTCTTTTGCATGGAGGAGTTGACAACCACAGATGTTAACCCCCCCTATAAAACCTGATCCAACAATTTCCCTAATAAGCTTAATTCTTCTCTTGTACAAAAAATAACTGTGTTCCTGTACATATACTATTTAGTATACCAGAAAAATATTTAGTATGTTCCAATACATATGTCAAGTATGCCAAAAATACCAGAATGTCCTACTGGACAGGTCACAGTTTGCAGTATGCATGCCAGTATACTTTTCATTTTGACCTACAATCCTTATAAATATATGAGCAAGAGGGTCAAAGTTCAATGTGCAATGTTATGATAACATATTATGTCCCTATCAAATGCATACCACATTCAACAGTACATCATATTTAAGGGCAGCTGCAGTATGTACTAAAAGTAAAACTATGGCCTAGCCTTAAACCTACAACATGTTTAGCCCCACTGGTAAGGCTCTATAAAGAGTACGTTCCTCATTCTGTCAAATTATATTGTTCTGTGTCTCTTTTCTAAACCTTGTTGTGGCCTTGTAATTCCGACACAGTTATAGATTATCTCTCATCTCATCTCATCTTCAACCGCTTGTCCGGGATCGAGGGCAACAGCTCCAGCAGGTGGACCCCAAACTTCCCTTTCCCGGTGCCACATCAGCTCAGCTCTGACTGGGGGATCCCGAGGCGCTCCCAGGACCAGTTTGGAGATATAGTCCCTCCACCTGGTCCTGGGCCTCCCTCGGGGTCTCCTCCCAGCTGGTCGTGCCTGGAACACCTCCCTAGGGAGGCGCCGAGGTGGCATCCTCACCAGATGTCCGAACCACCTCAACTGGCTCCTTTCCACGCAAAGGAGCAGCGGCTCTACTCCGAGTCCCTCACGGACGACCGAACTTCTCACCCTATCTCTAAGGGAGATACCAGCTCTCTTTTCGTCACAATCGCTGCTCCGATTCTCCGGCCAAAGTCTGGAGAACAATCCAGAGGGAACAATGGAACGTGAGTTATAGATTCCTGTGCGTCCAGGTAGGATTTTAATTGAGTTATTTTCGTTTTACTGGTCTGAGGACTAGCATGTGTCAAAGTCGGTTTTGTTTTTTTGTTTGCACGTGAACAAGACTAAGAGTCTACAGCCATGCTAGCAGCTCTGTGAAGCTGCACTTTGGCACAGTGTTGCTTTAAGCTAAATGCTAATGCCAGCATGCTAATAATGCTCAAAATGACAATGCTAAAGTCTAACATGTAGTGTTTTCTTTTGCTACTATCTTAGCTTACCGTGCTAGCATGCTAGCTAATCAAAAAAATATAGCTGAGGGATGATTTTTGCAAATATTTGGTAATATCAGGACAATGCCAAATTTGCCATGCTGTTAGCTTGATAAACACGTTATAAAATAACATACCTATGCAAAACATGGAATTCACTGTCATATGAGCTCTCTGTAGTATTTATTTTGTATACAGTATATGATGCCCATTAGGAACTGTTGACGCTAGTGCAAGAGTAAAAGAGTGTTGAAATTCAGTAGGTATCAGATGTAGCATATTGTTTTGCTTTAAATCTTAGAGAACTAATGATTTGACTTCCACTGCACTTGCTACAGTGTGATTGTAAATCCAAGCAGTTTCAGCGATTTACTGGATTTCTCATCCACAACTGATGCTTCATCAGATCTGCCCAAATGCAAATTAGTGCATGCTGTCATCTGGAGGATTTTTTTGTGCAGCAAGTACTTTTCTTCCATTAGAGTCGGGCCACACTGTGAGGAGTCAGCCGAGGTGGTTAAGTTTAGGTTTGGGTTTATGCGAGCGGAATAATAGTTGTAGCACAAGTTTTTCCATCTGACTAATGCCCGTGACGCAAACCTGTCATCGTTTGGCTGCTTTGCGTGATGGAGGATTGTGGAACATTGGTGCAACATGGTTGGTGTACAGTGAACTTCTTGCTGTTTGATGCCAACACCCAAAGTGTACATACGACAAAAACCCCTGATGTAATACCATGTCCTTATTTGACCAGTTATGCAAATAGAAAGACACAGAAACACAAGTTGGATTGCGATGACTGTTTTCAGTTGTCTTTTCAGAACTTAAATGTATCTCATGTCAAATTTTTGCTGATTGCGGCACTACATATTCCATCCAAACACACAGTATTCGTTGGGCGCGGTGTGAGATTTGCACGTGTTTGGGTAATTCCTTGATATTATTAAACCCTGCCACCAGTCACTGTTTATTAACATCGAGGAACTCTATATTTTCCTTGTTCTGACCGGTTAACTTTCTGATCTGAGGAGCATGTATTAGGAAAATAAAAACATCAGTAAAAGCATGCATGGACCCACTCATTCACTCATCACACACACACACACACACACACACACACACACACACACACACACACACACACACACACAAAACAAACGGCCTCAAACACCACTTTTATCCCTACCCGGTGTACTTATTGAGTGCTCATCCAGCCTGATCAAAGAGCCCTAATTACACACATTAGTGAGTGACGACTCCACTGAGTGGGTACCACTCATACAAATAAGACTCGGCATGCAAGGTTACAGGTTTTAATGTGTGTGTGTGTATGAGAATGTGTGTGTGTGTGTGTGGGTGTGTGTTTGGAGTGTCACGGGCAGAGTACGTTGAAGCTTGAATGTGCACGTGATGCTCTGGAACAGTGTTAGTTACACCCCGCTATTCAGTAGAGGATGATGGACGTCGGAGGGTCAGCCACCAATTATCCTCTTTACTGTGACGGGGAGAGGCGGGCCCTCCTCTCGATCTCCTCCCCTCTTGCTTTCTCTCCCTTTATCGTTCACGTTCTCTCCGTCTCTCACAGTATGTTTCTCTGTTTGGAAGAAAAGAAGCGTAATAAACGGTTGCTATTTGTGACGCGTTAACAGTTAATGGACCAACATGAATCTATTCGGGATACATTATTAGCAGTTTTAACTTGACTGAAGTGTGTTCACGGTCACACGTGGTCATTTATTGAAAACACGTCTGATATTATTTCTAATTATGTAATAGTCACGCTGTGTTGCGAAAGCCTATCAGCACTCAGATCCTCCTGTTGTCGCTGACGCCCTGACATAGTTGAATCAGAAATGGAGGAAAAAAATATGTTAACTGCACCGTGAGCTCAATACTACCTCATATTTGTGTGAAGACTGGACGAAAACTGTGTGTGTGTATGAATGTATGTGTGTAAAATCATAGACTGTCTACAGTACAAACATTAACGCTGCTGCCGTATTCATGCATATATGACGTTATTTTGAGTGTTGATGGGGCAGCTACAATATTAGCATAGCCTAGCACCGATTGCAATTGAATCACAGCAAAATTGTTTGATTATTTGCAATATTGTGAGAGAAGCAGGATGGAGGGATGAGGAGGGAAGGCCACCTTTCTGTGAATGACGTTTTTAAAAAAATCTATTACAGTACTGAGAGAAACTGCTCCCATAGATGTTGTACGTTGTTATTCAAGCTGAGACAAGAAGCAGAAGTTAATGGGCAATAACACACTTTATGACTTCACTGAGTGGCTTGTTCAGTGATACACGATTGTTTAAACATAGCATATGGCCATGCATATTTGTATGTACATACATATGTAGAATCCCAGGCCCAAACACAAACATGACAGACGCAGTCGTTGCAATCTGTAAAAAAAAAAAAACTAAAGGTAAAAAAAAAAAAAGAAGGACGTTATTCAATTTGCGTCAGAAGAACACTTACATAAGGAGCCGGTGCAGCGGGAACATGATGTATTGCTTATATACGGCTACGGTGACTGGATGTGGAAATGAGGTGTGAAAGCCATAGGTGAAGATTGGAGGGCAGAAATAGAGGAAACCATGCCATTAAGTCTTTTTTCATATCTGTCATAATTAATTAACGTTAGTGGCTGACAGGGTACAACGTGTCCAGACAGTCCCCTAGAGAAAACATATTGGTCCCTTTTCCACATTTATCCAAGAAAATCTCGTCACATGGGAACCCCATCTGAGCCCGTTACCTTTTCACAGAGGGTGACTTTTAGCGAAAAGTTCAACAGGATTAAAAACAGCTTTTCACAAATCATAAGATTAAGTTTAGCTATAGGCAAAACATGTTAACAGGGGGGGTTTTACACTAATTCCATGCTGTTTTGAGGTCTGTCACCCAGCGTGAACTAGTAAGCTGAGAGTTGAAATCTCCTCTCAGGAAACTATGCCAGGTCTACAAACATATATATATATATATATATATATATATTTAGCAATACAGATGAAGTCACTGCAGCAGCACAATATTTATTTCTAAAGTACTGCTTCCTTTGAGTTGCGTCCTAAATTGAATGTTTGATAAGTTTTGATTTAGTTTTGTTTTTACACTGACTGGTTGTTATGTGTAAATGGAATACCAGGAAAGCTCAAATCTCGCCCATATGTCAATGTCACTGATAATTATTGGCAATAATCTGGCAATTTGATACGTATCATGTCGATACAGGGGTTACGATTCAATATATTGTGATATTTTTGCTATACTGTTAGCAAGGCTACATATTGTAATATTTTAAAATCAAATTTGAGGAAAACTGTCATAGTCAAGAAGACACCAACAGATCCATACATTCTGAGTAGAAATATCTTTCTTTATGAAATCAGAACAGTGGGATCAGTAGGTGCATATATGACAGTCTGTAGCATTATTATAAAGCACTATTCTTTGTTCCGCAGAAATGGAAAAACCCACTACACTGCTGACAATAATACGTAGCCCCACGTGCAATATAATGCTCCAGAGCCTTTCATCTCAGACGACCTAAACATTCGGACATTTTAAAACTCCACACCGGTATTTAAAGTGTCAAGCGCTTTTTGCAGAGTCCGTTTGTTTTTTTTTTTCTTCTCGTTTCCATTTTTAAAGGTCGCTCACCTGCAAAAATCCACCCAAAGTCATATGAACTAAACCCACTCTTGATTGGCCATTAGAAAGGTCAACAGCAACATTTTAGGCAGGTTGAGCCATCAGGGAAGCAGGTATTAATGTTTCCAATGGTAATGAGGACTGCAATTTGTAAGGTTACTTGAGGAGAAAATAGAGGATTAAAAAAAAACCCACATTATCCACTTCTCTTGAATCGTTCCTCCTGTTTCAGTCACTAAAGATTCTCTGCACACAATAACAAAGACCCTCGGTGTTTTAATGTGGCACTCACTGTCGACTGTCCTGTTAAACAAATGCACACACTGTGCAGACGTTGTTGTCCCAGACGCTTTGCTCTCTAGCTCACCATTAACCTGTGTGGTCGCCGGTTCACACGCTGCAGAGTTTCTGTTGATTTATGCTCCTTTTACTCAGCGGACAGCGGTATCGTATCGCACAGTGGCGAGAGGTCCGGCTCGACATCCGTCATCCAGGGCCCATCGCTCACGATGTCAACGCTGCATAGCAGATTACAACCTTCAGTAGGACTCCTGTTTGCATTGGTGTGCCTGCTGCACTAAGTTTCTGTTTATATTTGCACTATAGGAGAGAGTTTATTGAAGCATGATTGTTCTCGTGTGTTCATGTGGGGTAAAATTCGGTTTTAATACCACAAAGGATTAGAAAAATACTCATAAAAGCGGCGTCCAGGAGTACCACTCAGGATTTTTTTTTCTCCCTGAGAATTTAATTTAATACAAATAATGTGAGATTACTACTACTGGGCTATTTTTGGGGTAATGCATATAGCCCATATAAAATGATGCATTCAAATACTGATTTGGATGTCAATAAACATTGTCAACGGTTGAAGATTTGAAGCATTCAGGTCAGCTTTAGAAATATCCTATTAATTCAATCTTTTGACATTTTAATAATGTAAAATTGTCACTGCAGTTGTTCTGACTGGGACTGGGAAGGATGTTGAAATGTCATGAGAAATGTAAGCGTCAGGTCTGTGAATCCAAGTGAAGTGAAGCGAGCGAGAGAGCAGCAATCTGCAACGTTTTTATATACGTAAATATCTATTCTGACTGACAGAGTCTACAGCAGAAGATATAAATATTTATGCTGGCTGTCTCGATGCCTATGGAAGGCAAGAATCATAGACTTATGCAATCACTGTAAGGAGAAAATGTTTGGCATATAGCGCCTATTTATTCAAAAATCATAAATATTTACAGTTTCCACCAACCATGCTCCATAGCTGTAGTTTAGTTTAGTTTGGTTTTCTTTACTGTGTGTGATAAAAAAAAGAAGGAAAAGCACACTTCGGTCTAATAAACATATCAAATGATAAATGTTAATTTACACTTTTGTCCTTTTAATCTAAAGCTTGACATTATCAATTATTATTATAAAGGCCCTGATAATGTATGTCTTCAATCCATAGGAGTGATGTGGTCCTACGTGAAGATATTTTCTGCTACAGTTTAAAAAAACAATTGTGTTTCTATCACATTAGAGATTTCTGGATTATGTTTTCCTCTGTGCTCCAATCAGGATTTGAGGATTTGCTGCTTTTCCTTGTCACATACGATGATAAATGAAACATTTTCAGCTTTTGAACTGTTGGCCAGACAAAACAAACAACGGCACCAAAAATTGATAATGTAAAAAAAGTGTAGAAATTGATGATAAATCATGTTCACTGTGATTTACTCTCACACGTTTGTAATTGCTACACCTTCATTCACATACACACAGAAATAAGTGGGGAAAAAAACTAACACCGTGACATCTTCTTTAATATGATACTAGTACTGTAATGTGAAATATCTGTCATTATGGGCTAAAACATGACCCATAATGCAGGATGACCACAGCTCCACCCGGCTAAATCCTAACCAAGGTGCTGGAAGTATCAAAAAAATACAAGCTATTACAGTGAGATGGTCGAGATAGACGCAACAGAAATTCTGTACATAAGAATGCGAGATGATAAACAAAGCGAGGTTTCATCTCAGCTGGTCAGACTGTACCTTGACCCACAGTAAAGGTCCAAAATAAAAAAAAAAACACCCGCCATTATCCGAGACAGTTATACAAACACCCAACATCAGATGATGGAAGAAATAATGGACCCAGCCCATCAGCAGCCAGCCATTATCCACTCGTTAGTCCTCACATATCCGCTTTAAGTTCTGTTTTCATGCGGATACGTGTTTGTGCCCGTACATGCAGCCGCTGAAAAAGCCCGCTGAGTGGATGTGTAATGGGGAGCCAAGGTTAAGAATGGGTGGCCTCCATTACCTGCTGTGCTTCTGCTCTCAATCGGCATTGCTCAGATGTTCTCCACCGACGTGACGTATTTTTTTTTTTTATATATATGGCCATTATGCGCATTTGTAGAAGGAGGTAAGGGTTGATCCAGAGCCTCAGCTGGTTTGCTGATGACCTGTGTTTACTGGCTTCCTCCACCTTCTTCTAATAATGGTCCTATGGTCTACTCATGTCTTGTTTAAGGGTTTTACCGGATCCACGATGAGCTTGTTCATTTAATATGTGCATTAGTTTGCATGATTCATGCGTGATTCATCGCTGTAATCTCCCGGTGAGCTCCTGCAAAGCTATCGAGTTAATTACAAGGTTCATGTCATCCATATGAATTTGAGCTGTTATCTGGACAAAAAGTGCAGATGGTGGGACGGAAAGAGACAGACTGACTCAGTGATCAGTGTTTCTACAGTACAACCTAACGTCATAAAAAATGCAATACATTTAGAAACACACAATAATAGCATGGTAGGGGTGGAAATAACACTCAGATCTTTTTCTTAAGTAAAAGTAGCAATACAGCCAAGTCTTGCATTAAAAAACAGGATTCTCAAGAAAATGTATTTGAAGTCAACATGCAGAATGGGCCCTCTTGTTTATATTCAGTATCAGTAATATTATAGGTGATCCAGGTAGAGCTAATTAAAAAGCCATGTCCAGCTAATGACAACCTTGTCTACCAAATAGAATGTCTAAGGGGCTGTTAACTACACAATCCATAAAGCAATCAGACTCCGAATTCAACGCTAACGCTGGCGGTCGTGGCTAGTTACTGCGTATCGGCTTCATTGCCATATTCATGGTATGATGAAGCCGCTTGGCTGCTTAGCGACCCTCAAGCCTTTTGTTGTCCTTCATCGGGTTGCTGAAGTAACCGTCGCTGTGTTTGTTGCACATTATTGGGTGTTGAGGAAACAAATTGATAAGACGTTCGCCCATTGTTACCTGGAATTATACTATACCTGGAGGTACGACATCCCTTGGAATAAGTAGTTTCTGTTTTTTAAAAAAAAAAAAAAAAAAAAATCAACTTGCAGTGTGCAGCTGGGTGATTTATGCTGACAGACAAAGCCTGTGTTGGCGATCCAATATGGGAAATATGTATTCAGCCTTGCGACTGTATTTTTGTAGAAAGCGCTCGGCTGACTTTAGATATTGTAACCGGTAGGAGCCGTGAAAGTCGTGAGCTGTATCTCGCGTCTGGTTCCTGCGGCACGTTCTCCTCCTCAGGGAGCCGCTGTGACCAGAGAAAATCCCTGCCACCGCTCTGTCGCACTTAGCGTCTCCTCTCCCCATCCCTCTGTGTGTAAAATCACGTTGGAGGGTCCTCTCCCCCTAAACTGTAGCGTTTTGAGGCTGATGTGTCTGCGCATTACACACCCTTCTCTTGGCGGTGCCTGGCTGCAAGCCTATGCGTAATCTGACCTCAATGTGGACACTGGGGACGCATTGATACCAGTAGTTAAATTATTCAGGTTAAATCATATATCTGGATAAGAGACGCATTTCAATGCAAGATGTAAAGGGGGTCAGAGTGGCTGCCTGTGACGACGGTGTGCGTGCGTGTGTGTGTGTGTGTGTGTGTGTGTGTGTGTGTGTGTGTGTGGCGCAGCCGACAGCAGAGCTGCAGTGGTGAACTCTGTGTATGGCAGAAGCGAGTACGGATATTGACACATTTTAATCGTGTGATACTCGTGCTCGTTAAAAGTACATTATCCATGGCGGATACTTCATCTGAGTATCCAGCTCAACCTTAGTAGTTTTGGTGCTAATTCGATATCCAGAGCATTAAAATAGCATCAAACAACTGTTTATAAAAGATTTATTGGAGTAATATCTACTTGAGCACACTCTGTGTGTGTTGTTATTTGTCGACATGTCGTGAGCCGTATAGAGAGACAATAGAAATGCTCCCAAGGCTGCATTTTGCATATTTAATATAGAAAGAAAATCATATCATATACAATCATTTGCAAAGTGTAGCAAAACATGCAATACCTCTGTCTAACATCTAATAAGCTAAAACAACCTCAACGTTGTTCTGTAATACTCAGAATTACTTAAAAAGAAGAATAAAATGTTAAAGCAACCTGAAAGTTTATTCACAGAATATTTGGAAGCAGATCCTCTCATTTATAGTAAGTATATAAATGCCATAATACACACGTCCATAGGGAATTCAACCACCATCCTTCAGCCAATGCAAATCCTAACTCCACCACTAATAATCACATTGACAGTCTCATCACTGCACACACACACACACACACACACACACACACACACACACACACACACACACAGACGGAAAGTCGACGCTCAGCAGATGGTGTCCAGTCTCGCAGCGGAGTAGCATACATATGCAGGTTAAAACTCAGCCAAATCCTCTACACTGAGACCTGGCAGTGCGCTAAAGGTCTGCAGCCAACTGACTAGCATTTACAGGGAAATCACCCACCTGCACTCACAATCCAGCAGCAGATGGTGCAGAGTTCCTTCTCCGGGAAATCAGAAAGGATGTGACCACCGATTCTGCGATCAGCGGCGTGTTTGTTTACACACATGAGGAAGAAACGGACGGTCAGAGTTTGGAGTCTTTTCCTCTCAGGGCCGTCGAGGTCTTATGCATTGTTAGCTGTCAAGGTGATTCATGTGGTATGATGGTGAAAGAGTGGCCTTGCGTTGGGAGATCACATAAGGAAGAGACATCTCAATTTCAGCGAGCCTCCTAACGTATACACTTGGCACATCGTGGCCACTGTGCCCTGATTGCTTCTTTTTGTCAGTATATCGTTCATCTGCTGTGTGCTGGCTGTCACCCTCAAATGTAGAGAGAAGTGGCTGAGGGGGAAAGAGTGTCAAGAAAGATGTAAATGGCTGATATATAAGCAGATACAAGAAGGTGTTTTTGCAGCTATGCTCTAAACACAGATGGCATTCACTGCGAGCTGCATAAGCTGAATTCCTCAAGTGAAAACTCGAAAGAATAACTGCTGCCTCGATACTCATTTTCATGGCATCTTTTTTCACCGATCGGACACAGTAATGGATACTGACATTCATCTGAACATTTTATCTCATCACTGACGAAAAGGTATGCAGGTAGAAAAAACAATACCTGACAGACTGTTTGCCTGCCAAGGTTATTAGTGTAACTGATAGACTCCCAGCCACAATGTGCAAGGACCTGGTCTGTGCATCAACACACAGGATCACAGATGGCACATCCTAATTCATGTTTTGCTTTTTTTTTCTTCTTTTTTTTCTTTTTTTTTACGTGTTTTGTCTTAGCCACTTCAGAGAGATACGAAGAACTTTTAAAATGCGACTGTGTAGCTGTTCATCATGATGGAGGAACGTGTCAGCCAGTGCAACAGTGTTTTTAATAGTTCATGAACAACAATGGAGCTCTATGGCTCAGAGGAATGAGATATTTCAGCTTTTAATACAGAGACAATACTCACTACATTGTTGGTTGTTGTTTTTACCAGAAAAAAAAACATCACCAGCCTTATCCTTTAGTGCCTTTAAAGCCCTTAATAAGCCAGCCTATGACAAATCTAATTTGATTATCAGTAGAAAAGACTATAAGAGAAAAAAAGATCCAGAGCTTTCACATCCAGAGCTTTCTCAAGGCAAGTTTATTTGTGTAGCTCATAAAACCATTAAAAGCATCAAAACATAAGGCAAAGGAAAAGGAGATTTAAAAACAATTAAGAACATTCATTGAAACATTAAAAACAGGAACAGTCATTAAAACACTAAAAAGCAGTGTAAGCAAATAATATACAGTAGTAAAAATGTATTAATATCCTTGAATCTGGTTCAATTGAAGGCAGCAGCAAACAGAAAAGTCTTCCGTCCTGATTTGAAGGAGCTGAGGGTCTCAGCAGACCTGCAGCTTTCTGGGACTTTGTTCCAGATATTTTTTCATTACAGTCATTTAGCAGACGCTTTTATCCAAAGCGACTTACAATAAGTGCATTCAACAATGGTAATCAAAAGAACTACTAGTCACCAGAAGTCATAAGTACATTTGCTTTTCCAAACAAGCATCTAGGAGCATGAAGCAGAGCATAACTCAGAGCCGAAGTACAGTGCAGAAACAAGAAAAACAGTTGTTGCTATAAGTAATACGAATACAATAAGTGCAACAAGCTAGTATGAATACAATAAGCGCTAAGTGGAAGGCTCAGGGTAGCACTTCCTGAAGAGGTGGGTTTTCAGCCTGTGCCGAAAGATGGGCAGCGACTCCGCTGTCCTGACGTCAGTGGGAAGTTCATTCCACCATTGTGGGGCCAGGACAGAAAACAGCCGTGACCGGGTCGATCGGCCGCCGGGACCTCTGAGCGACGGGGCGACCGATCGCCCCGAGGCAGCAGAGCGAAGTGGTCGGGCGGGTGTGTAAGGCTTGACCGTGGCCTGGAGATATGAAGGAGCTGTTCCTTTCACTGCCCTGTAGGCTAGCACCAGAGTCTTAAACTGGATGCGAGCTCTTACAGGGAGCCAGTGTAGAGAACGGAGAAAGGAAGTTGTGTGGGAGAACTTGGGGCGATTGAACACCAGGCGAGCTGCGGCTTTCTGGACAAGCTCCAGAAGTCTGATGGCCGACGCCGGGGAGATATGTGGAGCAGGAAGAACTGAATGCTGCTTCTCCATGTTTAGTTCTGACTCTGGGAACAGGAAGTAGACCGGTCCCAGACGACCTAAGGGGTCGAGATGGTTCATAAGGTAGCAGCAGATCAGAGATGTATTTTGGCCCTAAACCATTCAGTGCTTTATAAACCAACAGCAGGATTTTAAAGTCAATTCTTTGTTGGACAGCAAAGCCAGTGCAAAGACCTCAGAACTGGAGTGATGTGATCCACTTTCTTGGTCTTAGTGAGGACTCGAGCTGCAGCGTTCTGAATCAGCTGCAGCTTTCTGATTGACTTTTTACAGAGACCTGTGAACACACCGTTACAGTAGTCCAGTCTACTGAAGATAAATGCATGGATAAGTTTTTCCAAAATCCTGTTGAGACATAAATCCTCTAATCCTTGAGATATTCTTCAGATGATAGTAGGCTGGTTTTGTGATTGTCTTGATATGGCGGTTCAGGTTGAGGTCTGAATCCATAACCACACCTTGGTTTCTGGCTTGGTTTGTGGTTTTTAACGTCAGCGATTGAAGCTGAGCGCTGACTTTCAATCGTTCGTCCTTGGTACCAAAAACAATTACTTCTGTTTTATCTTTGTTTAATTGTAGGCAGATAGAACCACAGATCATGGCAATAACTATTCACCAATCACTCACAGTGACAAGCTCAGCAGTGAATTATACTTCCTCACTGCCAAAGAAGTTTCAAAGTGGATTTGTTTACCATAGGTTGGCCACCTGCCACAGAAGTAAACACAGTCAAAGTGACAGACTTCCAAACTGCTTTTTTTGCAGCATTTTATCAGTGTAATGGATGATGAGGATGTCCCTTAGTTAAACACAAGGACACACTGAAGTAAAAAAAACCCAACCAAATCAGTGTTGCAAATGATTATTATTTGGCAACTCAACTGCAGTACTGTGTTTTTTAGCTGTCTACAAGTCATGTGTCAGCTGAGGTTGAACCTCGATTTTCTTCCTTTTCAACCGTTGTGACCGAGAGTGACCTACAACTTAGATTAAATGAATAAAGGACAATGTTAAATTTGGTTTCTGGGTATGCCACAAAAGATTTCATACAATGCCTAATTGATCTGTGTCACTGACTGGTAATAATGGATGATTGTGGCTTGCAATGAGGCACAGATTTCCTATTCATTTCCACAACGAAAATGAAATGCATTTATTCAAGTGGGGCAGAAAGTAAATTGCTAAATTCTCAAATGTAACATCTGTTTGCTTGTTTTTTTCTCTCAGATGATTCTGCTTCCAGAAGTGCTGCGAAAGATCAGTTCAGCAAAAGTGATGTTGCTGTTGATGATGGCGACGACAACAACAACAACAACTCTTTCCTTCAAGGTTGGTCATGGGGAAAAGTGGAAAACTCTTGAAAGTGAGATATTATTTTATCATGTTGCGAAAACAAGACAGAAGCACAGAAACAGCACCTTTTTTAACAAACATTTAAATGGTGTAACTTTACACTGGCCTCACGATTTGATTCAATTATGATTCACCTTTCATCAATTCTCAAGATATGGCATCTTCAATTTTCTATACTACTGCACATGGCTACTTTTTCATCAAGCAGTCGGATTAATCTGAACTCCCTTTTTTATTTTGAAAGTGCTTTGAAAAAAATCTGACATCTACTGTCTTAAATATAAAAAGCTGCATATTTTCAATAATTTTACGTGCATTCTTTTTGGAAACTGTCAATAAGGACATAAATTAATTACTAATACTACTACTCTTGTTTTTTTTGTTATAAAAAAAATTATCAGAACAATACGAACATTCAGGCTCCCCATGTGGCTCAAAGGTGTACAGCAGATATACATTTCAACTAAAAGAGTATGGAACAAACTATGTTAATATATTTAAATAAAATCTCATATGACCCTACTGTGGGTCCCGACTCAGTCTTTTGAAATGACTTGGTTAAAAACCTGAATATCTAATAAACAGTGCTGCATGATAATCGTGGCTGCACCAGTTATTTCATGCAATATAGTTACATGATAGAATATAATTCCAAAACACTGAAGTAATATTTTTGCTATGTTGTTTTTTATTTTATTGAGTATTAAGTATGAGTATTTGTTGTTTATTTAACCAGTATATGAGCTTATGTAGAGTAGTAAATTTAGCTCAGCTGCATGTTTTTGAAGTGTGGGATGAAACCAGAGCACCTGGAGGAAACCCACACACACACACAGGTAGCACATGCAAACTGTACACAGGAAAGGGAACTCAGCACTTGTTTCTCGTGAGGCTGCAGCATTCACTGTATCCCGCAAGCCACATGTCGGCTGGGTGGGGGGACGTTAGTAATAGGAATAGTGAGGTGATGGATGCTCCGGTACGGCATGACTTGGGCCAGCAACCTCGTTATCCTCCACCTCTGTCTTCCTTTTCTTCTTCTTCTTCTTCCTCTTCCTCTTCCCCGACCTCTCCTGCTCCTCTTCTTTTTCCGAGGGAAGTTCATGTGCGGGTCGAGAGTCAAGACATGTCCACTCGTCTTCCGGGGAGTCGGCTTCTTGTATCCTCTTGCTCTGCTTCTCAGCGCTCTCGTCTTCCAGAGATTTCTTCTCCCACTCTTCCCCGGTCTTGTGTCTTCGTTTCAGCCTGTCCATAATCTGTTGGTTCTGCCGTGTCAATTTGGTGATCTGTCTGTCCTTTTGCATCACATCCTCCAGTTCTTTTATCTCCTCCTGGTAGTCCTCTTCAATCTCGGACCTCTTGGCCTCTTTCATGGCAAGTCCCTGTCTCACACAGATTGCTTGTCAGGCAGCTAAAGTTCAGATACTGCTCAACACTTCCAGCTTCACAGTGTTGTCTTCCTCCCATCCAATTACCACTGAGGGTGCTGAGGGACTTTATTTCTTCCACCTTCTGATTAAGCCGATGTCTCGGGTTGATAACTTTGTTGACTTTTCCTTGTCTCTCCTTCGTTAGCACCTGCTCACTTGAGAGGGAAAACACTCCTTCATCCCGGTACGGGGTGATATCTTTGTTTGAATCTTCTGCCTCTTCTGCCCATGCTGAATGCTCACAGATATTTCAGGAGAAGATCGGTAGTTGTGGTGAAGCATTAACTGTCGCTGGGATGAACAAAGTCAGCGAGCGTCTCTTTTTTTGGCTGCACACCAGTGCTCCCAAAACGTAACCTCCAAGACGCCGACATCACGTCACCTTTAACCCCCAAATGACACTGCGTTACCATGGTTACACTACTTCCCTTAAAGGGAACATGTCACACTTACCGCGAGCAGCATCAGAGTAATATCCCCGTGAGTCCCATAACCAAACAGCCTGTGGCCTGCATGTCTTCATCTAACCGCTCACTGTGGTCGCTTGCTGATCAGAACTGATTTGCGGACCAATGAGGTGTGATGGTGTGAACACAAATAAGGATTTCACATAGCAGCTTTGAGACAGGGCACTGAATGCCTCTGACATTTTACACTGCATGAATTAGCCTAGAGGCTAGCAGCTAGCGAATTCCTTGCTCACACTACTTCTACTGTTTAGCTTGCGACCGTCGAGGCGAAGAATAACATGATTTAGTCGTCAAATATTTCCTCTTCTGAAGAGATTTTGCGTCCAACAAGCCGTCAAACTAATGCATCTCACAACTCACCACTCATCAATCATACCTCAATGAGAATTTCCATGCTTCAACCTCTGCATGTTATCCAAACTATGAGGTATACCGGATGGAGATCCAGCAGACATTGCTGTTCTCTTCTGTGCTTGCTAGTTTGTTGTGGTTGTGTAGTTGTGGGTGTTATTGAACTGTGCCTGCAGTTATCCAGAAAAACCAATGTCTGCGGTTCTTGTGAGAAATGTAAATATCACTGAATGGTTAAATGATGGCCTTCACTAGGAGTTCTCTGAGCCTTCAGGCTGCCACATGAACCTGAATGAATCTATTTGAACCTCTCTCGCCTGGTTGAAACTTCGCTTGGGTGTGTTTCATTTTTCGAAAGAGCGCAAAATCTGTCATCGATGTGTGTGTGTGTGTGTGTGTGTGTGTGTGTGTGTGTGTGTGTGTGTGTGTGTGTGTGTGTGTGTGTGTGTGTGTGTGTGTGTGTGTGTGTGTGTGTGTGTTGCTCTCAGCTATTCCTTCCTGGAAATTGGAGCGGTGTTTTTCAAACGCACACCAATCAGCCAGATAAATACCAAAGAGGTTATTTGTTGGGAATAAAAAAAAAAAAAAAAAAAAAAAAAAAAAAATAAAAAAAAAATTGCAGTCTAAGCGTGGCTGTCATTATCTAAAGCACTGAACTCGGCACTGGAACAGACAAACCCCCAGAGGATCAAACATCTCTCTCCTGTCCTTCCACAACCTCTGATTTCAAATGACAGTAACTAAGCAACCAACGCCAACTTGATTATCATTCATGTGGTAAACCGCTTACTTTTACAGAAAAACTATTTTCCTCGCCCTGCTCAATTCCCAAACATAAATGCTGAGGTCGAACAACGGAGGCCATCAGTGTTGTGGGAGAATAACAGTAAATACAATTTCTGCCTCTGATACTCATAGATTTTTTTTTTTTTAATATCAAACTGGGAGATGGATCTGATCCTCACAGTGAACAGCTAAATGAAACATCTACACTATACAACAATATTTGTGTGACACAATATGTTTGTCACATGTCTTGATCCATTATTTGGCCACTGTGGCTTTGACCCTCGGACCTTTTCTAATTGCTAATTGTGTTTCTATCTACAATTACATTGAGCCTTTTGTTAATAATGAGAATAATGCCTCACGTAACAAACCTTGTTGAGATTAGATTGTCCCTCTTCAAAACTAATTCTGTAAAAATGTTTTATTTTCTCTGCGTCAGACTGCATTGTAATGCAAATGCTCCCTCTCATTACTCTCTGGTTTCATCATTTCTCGTATTCGCTCTCTGCAAAAGTTCCCACCTTTTCTCTTTAACCATTGCTGTGGTTTTGCCTCTTTAACAAATTGCACACGTAACATTATCTGACCGTTTTCAAAAGTAGATTGTAATCATATGTGTTGATTTTCTTCCAGGCAGCAGTTTCCATCTCAGTTTTTATTCCAGTATGCAAATATCATCTTAATGACTTATAACTTTCTTTAGATCAACTTTAATTTATTCATTATTTTTTTGTCAACGCTTTCCTCATGATGTGGCAAGCCTATCGCAGTTTTTAAAAGCCATTGTTGTTGGAGGGAGGCGCCACGTACACAGTGATCAGTGCAGAGTCTTTATCTTTGTGCTGTAGCAGCGTTATCACCTTGAGGTACTGCAGCTGCAAGGGCCGACTGTTTTTAAAACGCTTCCTGTTGATGCATTCAAGGACACTGTGACATCTACGATTTCAGTGTGAGCGGCTTAATGGCAGACTTCTCAAAGTCAGTAAGTTGTATACAAAGTGCTTTGCGATCAAAAACATTTGGAATTTTGATGTGGTAAAGTGACAGATCTGAACAGGTGGGTCTTGGGCAACTTTTTTCAAAGTTTCCACAGATCTAAAGCGAGACAGTTTACACCCGTGTCTTCTGTCCAAACATAGGAAGTATTTGGGGGACATTTTGTCATGCCTCTCTTACAGACAGACATGAGGACAGGAAATGAGGGCGATGAACGATTATTAAATATATTCCTGATTGCTTGGTTTGGTGCACTTAAGACCATAATCGTCTTAATCAGCTGCCATAATCAATTTTTCACTCCATTTTAATTTCATCGAGGGGGGCGCGTGTAACAGCACGTTATACATAATGTTTTCAGATTTCCTCTCTTCGTAATGATGCACAGAATATGTAAACATATATCTAGACGTCGGTGTTTCCTGCCACCATCACTTTCACTCTCCTTTACCCGTCTCTCATTTCACGGAGCTAATTGGGCCGTAAGGTTGACTCAAGTAGTCAAGCTCAAATAGAATTAGCCCCGTTCTGCCTCATTTGGCAGAGGCAGAATAATCAAGCCCCCCCACCCCCTTCGCCACGCCGCCGGCGTTCCCTGGTTAAACAGCTGTAGGTAAACACAGAGGAGGCCGGATCACAGCCTCCTCCTCCGACAACATTAGGATGTTCTGCACACAGCAGGGCGAGCCGCTCAGGCAACAGAGCTGCTGAGCTAAAACAAACTGTTTTATTTTCTCTGGTTTGTTGACCATGAAAGATGTATTTTTGATTTTATTTCTGTCACAGCAGAGAATGTAAGCTCTGGCCAAGCAGCAATTTAATCTGGTCTCCAATAGATAATGGTAAAGCCTCAAGTCCCTTACTCGCAAAATATTGATACATAATCATTTCACAAAAAGTGAATATAAATCATTTTCATTTTAATCATTGGGTTGCAACTTAATAATGATAATCTTTCTTTCACGGTTCTTGACATTTAGCTGATGCACCAAATCCGAGTGAAAACAGAATTGCTTTGAATTTTACTCTCATTTTAGTGAGAGTAGCAATTAAAACTTACCTCAGAACTACTTAATTGCAGTACTTGAGTAAATGCACTTTGTTGCATTCCACCACTGCTTAATTTAGAGTTACCAAAATATATTAAATTCCTCATCAACCACAGTTTCTAGTATGCTCAACAACAAAACAGGTAGATATTCTCAAATACAACGCTGTAATGTAGATTTAGAGGTTAGAAGTCTCTACTGCTGCTGTCTGAGGTCTGACTGAATTTAAAATAGTGTTTTGGTTGGTCTGATATGCTGTATCGCATCTGCTTGTGCCACTGCTGATTTCACGGCCATGTGTCTTTTTCGAAAACCCAATTTATTTTATTCCCATCTCGTCTACACTACCGGGTTATATGAAGAACAAAACAATACAGATACTTCACATTCCTAGTCCTAATGTTCTGGGACCACTGATATATTGTAAGCCTTTTTACACCTTGCAATAAAATGTGTTTTGTATGATCCGATTGCAGTCGGATAGTTCTTGATCACACGAAAGTAGTAAATGCACCCAAAACCCAGGGTGGATTGCGATCTGATTGGCCAAAGCGCCTCTGGAGGTGATCAGGAATCGGGAAGTGTAATGCAACTGCATTTTCAATACCCATACAAAAATCACTTGAGAGACAGTGATGCGTGAGCCGACCCACATCGTTCGGGGACGTTGTTAATAACTTACAGACACATTGCGTGCAATAGTCTACCTTCCACCCTCTCGTCTCCCCTCTCTCTCTGTCCATCTCTCTCTCTCGCTCAGATAGACGCACACAGCGAGAGCCGCTGCGCTCCGTCCTTGTCTCAGTCTTGACAATTGTGCTTCTATGGAGCATAATGACGGAGGTTTCCAGGTCGGGTTCGGGTGGTTGATCGCTGGGCGGTGCGGATTTGCTCTCGTAACAGGTCGGGGAAACAATTGGCTGCGCGATTAGGACACCTTGACAATAACATGTCTAATTTGGGAGTGCTGGCTAGTTGGCTCCAGACTCTCACTGAGTGAGAACAGGTTGTACTTTGTGGTGGAGTACTTGTATGAAATACAATCCTGGAACAGGAGGAGGAAGAGATGGAGAGGAGGAGGGAGGGAGGGAGGAAGGGACGCTGGAGGAGGCAGCCCAAAGCTATAGTAAATAACACTGGCCCATGTAATGAGCTGGGCACCGACATCCTAAATTTGCTATTGATTTGGACACATCTGCCTGAGCTGGACCACTGCTGTCAAGTCTGGAGGATTGTGGATTGGAACAATGACAAAGTGTTCTGATTAATTTTACTATAACGACCATTTTTTTTTTTTGGGTCTCCCTCTTTTTGTAAAATGAGACAACGGTCACGTCATAATATGGGTTCAAATGAGATGTCTGGATGTAATGTTTTGTAAATCATTTACCTGCATTTACAATGTTCCTCCCGCCTCTTGGCTATACTCCTAACGAATCACATGGTTACACAAACAAACACATTTTTAACCAGAGCACATTACAACAGGAAAACGCGGAGCAGCAGAGCAACAGAGACATTGTCTGCACCTTCCCAAACATTAATAACCTTTTCATTGACATGGTCACAGTTACGCCAACAGCTCTGTGGCCCTTGTGTGCTATTTCGCACCATTAATCTTGTTCTGTTTACTCTGGTTAAAATCACTCACCCAGACACCTGTAGGGAGGGTTTAATGACGGCTCCCGTGTAGAGACTTGCGTGGTCAGCCGAGGAGGTGGATGATGGCCGCCTAATGTGGTGACTATTATCCCGCAGGCTTTGCTTTCATTTTTCTTCCCGCTCAGTCTCTCCGTGTGTCTCTTTCCCTTTTTTTTTTTTCTTTTTTTTACCCACTTACAAGCAGTCCACTCTGCCAGAGTACCTCTCTCTCTTCCCCACATTCTGCTTTCTTCTCCTATCATCCATTCTCTCTCTCTCTCACACACACACACACACACACACACACACACACACACACGCACAGACACACACACACACACACACACACACACACACACACACACACACACACACACACACACACACACACACACACAAGTTCAAGCTATTCATCTAGCCTGCTGTTCTCTCAATCTTTTGACACTTAAGTCAGAGTAGCAGAAACAGAAATTACACCTGATGGCACAGTAAAGAGGCTTTCCTCTGCTTCTCTCTCTCTTTCTCTCTCTCTCTCTCTCCCTTCACACTCTTTCTCTTTTCAATTCTTTTGCTCTCCACTTCCTCATCCTGGTAGATGGTTTTCTCGAAAAACTGTAACCCATTTTGTCTGTATCTCATTTTTTTTCTCAGTCCTCAAGCAGACTTTTCTCTCCCAAGAGATTATGTTCTCCAGCAATGGCAAAGTGCACCACTGCTTAGAATCACTACCAAGAAACAAGTTTCTATTTTTGTTGAAGAAAATGTTATGGACCTGGTAAAGTTAAATGGTTTTTGAATTAGTTATTTTTGGGTGTGGGGAGGGGGTCTTTGGTTCAGCACATCCAACAGACACTGAGCAACATTAGCAATCATTTGAAGTCATGTTGCTCTCCCTAAGGTTTCATACTTTTTATTCTCCCTGTTAATGGTTTTTTTGGGGAAATTCTATACAGATTGTAAATCCCTCTGAGGCAAATTTGTGGTTTGTGATTTTGGGCTATACAAAATAAATTGTAGTGAATTGAAGGTTTCAGCTGACCAGATGAGAAAGACCAATATTCACTCTCTTCCCCAGCTGTAACAGCAGCGCTGGTATTGTTTTCACCTTAAGCGTGTGTGTGTGTGTGTGTGTGTGTGTGTGTGTGTGTGTGTGTCATCATGGCAAAAGTTGTTCCTGGAGACATTTACTGTAGCGGCAACTTCCACAGGCGGTTATGAGTTTTGTGACAGTGATGGGGTTGCAATAGTGCAAGATGTAGTCATGACTACAGACTTTACAGATGTGTAGTTGAGATCAAAATGAAGGTTTGAAGAGTTTGAAGATGGGTGTGGAGCTTAGCAAGGATGTCATAGGGGCCATTGCTCCCTGCCGCCACACACACACACACACACACACACACACACACACACACACACACACACACACACACACACACACACACACTCTCCACCAGTACCTGAGGGAAATATCTGTCTCTTTCTTTTTAAATGCTCTTCTATGTTCACCATCTAGTTGCAGACAGGATTTTGATGCAGGAAAAGGTTGCACCCTGTGAGTTATCAGAGCTTTTTTTTCACTGAAAAACAAACATCTGCTGCAGCTGGAAACAAGGTTGATGAGAGATAATGAAAGTGAGCCACACCGGTAAATTTCAGGACATTAAAAACAAATAATTGAGCTAAAAGACGCCATAGCGTTCTGGTGAGCTGAGTCAGAGTCAACGTTACCCTGAATAATCTCTTTGGATTCATCACTACAAGCCACACAGTGTAAGCTGCATAGTCACTTGATCTATTGTTAATACTAAGATATTGATTAGTGCAGCTTTAAATAATTACATTTCCACTTGTTAAATTTTGCGAAGTAAGTAAGAAAACGCTATAATTAAATTAAATAATTAAACATTATATAATTGAAGTAAAACTAATGACAAGCAATTTTGGAAGCACGTCTGCATGCATAGACGCCACAGAATGTCATCATGATTGCAAATTAAACAATTATCTTCCTCCTCTCACAGCGACAAAATGAATCAATAGGAGGTCATCTGAGGGGGGTGGGGGGGTGGGGGTGTGTGTGTGTGTCTGAAAGTACGTATTCCAGCTCATTCTTATTTATCCCTCAAAAGTGCATCATTGTCATGGAAACCAACTCCCATAACTGTGGCGAGGGGTCCAAGTCGTGCAGCGAAAGTCTCCCGTTACCTCTTTGTGCGCACACTTCCAGACTAACTCTGATTCATCGGAGTGTTAACGCCATTCTTCATTCCTGATAATTCAATTTTCCTTCTGTGAAAGAGACAGAGAGAGAGAGAGAGAGAGAGAGAGAGAGAGAGAGAGAGAGAGAGAGAGAGAGAGAGAGAGAGAGAGAGAGAGAAGGGGACTGCTCTCTCGCATGAGCTGCATTTAAATAGAAAGCAGCACAGCAGATAGTGGAGACAATTTGGGGAATGGCTTTGTCTGCAGCGCCTGGCAGAGTTTCGCTATAGTGTAGGAGATGGATCAGCTCAGGGCTGTGAGCTTTCCTCTCACAGCAGAGCTCAGTCTCGGCTGTCAAAGGTTAACAATGTTAGAGTTGAGTTTGGCATGAACTCACATATGCATCATTGGATGTGGTACGTGTAAGTATGAGATTCATGAAATCCCACTAATACGCCGTATTTATAGCCACTTAACCCTTCACCTCTTTAAAGGACTAACTGTGAATGCACATCAGTCACGTTTCCCCCCCCCCCCCCCCCCCCCCCCCCCCCCCCCCCCCTATATAGAGGTTTCCTGAGCTGCCATTCTGACCTTGCATGATGATTCGATGTTGGAGCACATTTGAGCAAGAACATTAAGCCTGAAGAGGATATCAGCACATTCATACATATACTACTACTACTACTACTACATGTGAATGACAGCTGAGAACAGCAAAGGGGATCAAGTGTCGCTAAGTTGTGTCGGAAAGTGATACAAAATGAGGAAACGTGGATGAATGCTTTTTAACGGCGTGGCTCCAGGGTTGTCTATGTCCCTCTTTTGGTTGGTACTCCACTTTTTGGCACGATGTGGACAGATGTCCTCAGAGGTTGTATCTCTCTAACTTTGGCAATCCCCATGACTTTCCTAATGGATGGATTGGCTTAAAATTTGGCACACACATTAATGTGATCGTACGACATGCCTCATTGGTATTCTGTGTTTAGAACTAGCAAATGTCAGCGTGTTAACGCACGAGCTTAAGACGGTGTACACGGTAAACAATATACTAGCTTGACTATTGCATATTAGCATAGCCATTGGGAGCATGTTAGCATGCTGGTGTTCACATCAGGAGGATTCGTCCCTTCCTGACTGACGAGACGGCGCAGGTTCTCATCCAGGCTCTTGTCATCTCCCGCCTGGACTACTGCAACTCTCTACTCGCCGGGGCCCCGGCGTCGGCCATCAGACCTCTGGAGCTTGTCCAGAAAGCCGCAGCTCGCCTGGTGTTCAATCGCCCCAAGTTCTCCCACACAACTTCCTTTCTCCGTTCTCTACACTGGCTCCCTGTAAGAGCTCGCATCCAGTTTAAGACTCTGGTGCTAGCCTACAGGGCTGTGAAAGGAACAGCTCCTTCCTATCTCCAGGCCACGGTCAAGCCTTACACCCCCGCCCGACCACTTCGCTCTGCTGCCTCACGCTCAGAGGTCCTGGCGGCCGATCGACCCGGTCACGGCTGTTTTCTGTCCTGGCCCCACAATGGTGGAATGAACTTCCCACTGACGTCAGGACAGTGGAGTCGCTGCCCATCTTTCGGCGCAGGCTGAAAACCCACCTCTTCAGGAAGTGCTACCCTGAGCCTTCCACTTAGCGCTTATTGTATTCATACTAGCTTGTTGCACTTATTGTATTCGTATTACTTATAGCACTAACTGTTTTTCTTGTTTCTGCACTGTACTTTGGCTCTGAGTTATGCTCTGCTTCATGCTCCTAGATGCTTGTTTGGAAAAGGAGATGTACTTATGACTTCTGGTGACTAGTAGTTCTTTTGATTACCATTGTTGAATGCACTTATTGTAAGTCGCTTTGGATAAAAGCGTCTGCTAAATGACTGTAATGTAATGTAATGTAATGGTGTTAACGTTTAGGTCCAGGCACCGCTTGCATGCTAGCTCCACAGAGCTGCAAGCATGGCTGTAGACTGAATGATAGCACGAGCCTCTGCAGTTGACGCACGGAGGCCTTTGTATTCTATGCTGTTGTATTATCCTCAAACGCAAGAGGTGGAACAAACAAAATGAACTGTGAAGAATCAAAAAGAGTGTAACCCATAGACTGTAACCGGCAAAAAGCCATTAACCAACCCTCACGATGGAGAGGAGGGATTGTAATTATCTGTAAACTCATATTTATGGACTACTTTATTGCTTTTGGACAAACCCTGCAAAGAGACAATCGAGTACTAAATGCATTATTAATACACAAAGGTTGAATATCCTGTAAACAATTTGATTTGGCTGCAAAATATTTACTCAAATGAAGATTTTTAAGACCTCCTGTTTCTAAAGCTTTCAAAAAAAAAAAAATCGGCCTTCTTTGTATAATCCCAAGACATGTAGAGTAAGTAGTGCTAAAAATTCAGAGGTGCACGACCAAGTTCATTCAGCGACCACCTCGGGCGGGCCGTGATTTCGTCATGTTCTGACTCACGCCAGCTTCACTGTGGCGAGTATTAACTGAGCTTTGCTCTCAGTCTTGTTTATCAGCGTTTTTGCATTTTACACTCATGTCAATCTGTTCATCTCATGGATGTATTACAGAACTGGATAACGGACCCCATGATGAAGCCTGTTAAGTCCAATTAAAATGGCTTGCCTTGCACATACTGCAAAAGACATTTCTAGTTTCCAGGTTACTTACGAGGTTATGCAGTGACCGTGTTTATAGCTGGAGGTGTCCTGCCAACAGTTTCACAGATGTCTCTTTTACAATACATCCATGTCTTTTTTTGAGCACAAGACACTTCCTGTGACTTCCTGCCTGATGAAGTCCCTTCATTTCTGTTGCCTTTACCATCAAGCTATTGACATCAACCATCAAAGGCCAATTAAATTTGTAAATGTGACGAGAACTTGTTTAGCGCCTTTCAAAAGATCTTCGTATTATTTGTAAGTGTCTTTAAAGAGATGCTTGTAGAAAACCTTGCATTCACCACAGCAGTCGAGGACAAGCTCTTAAGTCATTTTGATTTTGAAGGCTTCTTTATTTTCTAGTTCTGTTTTTAATTTTTTTAATTTTGAATTGGTGTGGCCAAGTAAATAGTAGCTCACAACATTTGTTCAGTGTTATCTTTTTGCAGATCTCCACATAGATGCAGTTGACACCAAAAGTTGCTGACAACATGATAGCAGGTAATTATTTGACTGAACCTGCAACTTTCTGACTGTTGTTTCTTCATAAAGACGTAAGAGGAACAAAACAAACATTGATAGAGCAGCAAACAACTATTTGCTATAGTTGTCTTTCTGGTGTGTCCCACTGGCTGGGACATTTCTCTGTTGTGTCCCACTGGCTGGGACGTTTCTCACTGCCGTTCTGCACTGTGTAGCAACCACCCTCCGGTTTCCCCCCAGGTAAACATTTGGTGCTGAACAGGTAGTGTTCAGTGGCTTTTTTTTTTTTGCAAACAAATAGACTTGATGAGCAATGCAATAAGACACTGCATAGGGTTGAGCAGAACTGCGGTCGGGGTGGGAAACCTCTGTGGATTTATCGCTACAAGTGACCCCTTTGGCATTACATGTCAAATACTGATTCATGCAGCTTTCATGTCACATATGCATCATGATCATCATATCATTTAGGTGGGTTTAGGAAGGTCTCAAACTTGCTTAAGTCTATGCCGGTGACAAAGAGATGTAGAGACAAATCAGATAAAAAAAGCTGTCATAATTCATCCGCCATGATCATCAGTCACCATGTTCATCCTGCCTTGTTACGTTTGTACACGTACACCATTTGTTATCAGAAAGAGGGAATTTTTGTTGTTTTTGCTCTGATTTGCAAATACTCTTTTGAGAATCATTGAAAACAGTAAAAGATTTCCAAGTCAAATTTGAAAGTCCTAAATTTGAATATTGACCAGGGAGCCAAAGAGTCAGCTGCTGACCATTAATAGTGTTGGTGAGAGCATGGACTCCTAATGCAGGGTTAATCCAGTGGATGTGAGAACAAATGTTTCAATGCTCTACCAGTTGTTTTACACGTTTGTAATTCAGTCAGCGTTCTTTCTCAGGTTGACCTCGGGTGAATAAACAATTCCTGAGCTGAAAAGAAGTGTAACCAACAGCACTGATGAGTGAGGGAGATGACACATTTTCAACAAGGCAATAAAAAGATTCACATCTTATTTTTACGTTATCCAAAGTTCCAGCAAAATGGCTCGGGATTGATGACTTGCAGCATGAAAGAAGTATTAAAAAAAATCATGCATCATTATCTTTATCATTATGCAAATATGTGGAGAGGAGTGAGTAAACAACATTTCCTTCAAATGATCTTCCTCTAACTGTAGATATGATCTAAACGCACATTCATCGAGATATAGTGCGATATATTTATATGTTTAAATTCATGTTTTATGATTTCTGAACAGGTTTCCTGGCAGAAAGCCAAGCAGCCCGCCTCTCATCCTCAGGAGGGTAGAGAGAAGATGAGAAATCTTTCATTCCGCCGTGCTTCAGTTGGTGAGTGGCGCATCATCGCAAACGAAACACAGAATTACTCAACGCCTTCTCAATGAATACACAGCTAGCGTAAACACACGGCTCTCTTCTGGAAACTGTGAGACGTTATTCTCCACATTTATTTTGATAGTCCCATGGCAGCATAAAACAACGTGTGAAGAGATTCATGGCACATTTCTTCAGTAGGAATTCATTGTAAAATACGTGTTGTTTAACACCTGTGTGGCTACTGATGCTGTACAATTCATACTGATGCCAACAATGATGCTATGCAATAGTGTACGGCCTTAAGACATAAGAGTTGAAAGGTTTCCCGTGATTTTAAAATGACTACATCCTACGAAATATCACTTTCTTCCTCAGGTTTCTCGTTAAAATTTGTATTAAAATAACAGAACTGCGGATTGTTAATCCGACATTATGTTTACTCTTATTTCTGACACTTCTATATTTATTAGATAAGGTGGTAGCAGAGCAACACATTCTATTGTCTCATCCTCTGTTTTTCAGTATGTCTCCTTAACGTTAATAGTTTTAATACATCTGAGTAGTTGCACTTGCCTTGCACTGCAGCTGGATTCCTTTAATGCAAAACTGCCCACATGATGTATCTTCTTACTCGGCCTCAGAAATGTAAACCCTGCCATAAGAAATAATTGACAGCACTTCTAGAAACTCCTGCTTCCTCAAAGGTTCTCTTCCTTACAGTGTGTGACTTTCAAACACCTAAAGATTCTTAACTGCACAATAGTGAGTCCAGACACGGCCTTTGTATCCTATACCTGCAGCCCACACAATAACACCGTATTGTTTCTGAGCCTCTCCTCTGATCTCTCACTGGGGCACGAGGCTTTTCTGACCACAACAAAGCTCATTATACAGTGACCGGCCCATTTGGTGTTCTGCAGAGGCGACGGAGTGCGAACACAGCACCTGGCTTTACGTGAGGGCAATTCATGCTCACTTTCTCTCTAGGTTTATAAAACCATAATGAACCTGTTTTTTCCCCCTCACGCAACCTCACTAAAAAAAATACTTACCAAAGCCAGTCGGGCGAAGAGCGAAAACATCTTTCTCATCGCTAAAAGCCTTCAGTGTCGTTCTTTGCTCTTCTTTCAGTGAAGGAATACTCGTCTGATGCTATTGCAACATCTACACTACCTTGTTCAGGAGCCGCCGTTGTTGTTCAAAACAAAACAGTCACCGCTCTGTGTCGTCTCCCACACACTTAAACTCCTCAGAGGACACTGATTGGTCCATGCTCTGGGTTTCTGCACACAAACGCTGGACTTGAAGCCTCATTAAACAGACTTTCATGTTGATGTGTAAACACCAGGATTCAGCAGCCTTGCAACGCAACCACTCCACTGCTCTGCCCCTCTGAGATCGATTCAAGGCGTTTTGGGGAAGAAAAAAAAAAGAAGCTTTTCTCTGCAGACATGTGGTTCTGACCCGCTTGCTGGTCACAGAGGGGTTTTCTACCAGCCTGATATAGAAGCTATAAGGCTTCTTCTGTTTTCACGGGAAGTTTGACAACTTCTTTCTTTTTTATTTCTCCTCCTTCAAAAATATAATCAGACTTTTTCCCTGACCTGATTTTTAAGTGTCCTTCCTTTTCTTTCTGTGCATTGATTTTTTTTTTTTCACAGTTCTCTGCCTCCATTGATAAACGGTATTTTGTGTAGTTTCGTCAGGTTTTTGTGGAGTCATGTAGATAATGTTTTAAGTGGAGTATAAATACTAGAGGTGTCATGATTTTTTTTTCGAATTCATTTAATTATTTACAGTTATTACATTTATCAGCACGGCCATTTACCTTTTTGAATTCTTTAAAAAGAGATGCAGCATGGTAAAATGCTGAATTTGGATATTTATAGTTATATATATAATATATATATATTATATATATAATATATATATAATATATATATATATATTATATATATATTATATATAATATATATTATAATATATAATATATATATATATAATATATATATATATATTATATATATATTATTATCTATAAATATCCAAATATATATACCGTATATACCACACTAAGTCCATATGGTAGCTAGCGCGACCGCAACAGAAATCACCAAAGAGTCTTTGTCTTTACAGTCTCTAAACCTTCTGCAAGACCACAAGCTAGTTTTTCTATCAATGGAGCGTTCGTTGTCTACGTAACTCACAGGGAAGGCGAAATGTTGCCACATCATAACTTCAGGGGGCACAGCGGTTTTGTTGTAACGCCGTCGTCTCCAACTCCGTCAGTGACCGCAGTGTCTCGAATGGTGCAGCTGCAGGCTACTGGCAAGCTACGCTGTGCCTCAAGTAGGCGGAGGTGGAGAAAAGAAAATCTGTGGAGAGTCGCCATCTTGCTTTTGACTTTGAAGGTCGAAATCGAAATCTTATTTCGGTCACTGAAATGGTCATGGTTTACAAGTTTTCAATGGTTTGAAAAGAGAAACCAAAGTAAAGAGAGAGGAAGTGCCTGCCAAAGTCCAGAGGCAGATGTATTGCCATAATTAAAAGGCTGTTGAATGCCCCCTCTGTTGCTCAGCAATCCTCAGCAAGGCCATATTGGACATATCGAACTCCACATGAGTCATCCATCTGATTCAATACAGACTAAGTTTTGTTGGACTTCTGACACACGAGTATTTGTTCCAAATCATGCCGCCAGTCATTGTCAGTGATTTAACTCTGGAGGAGTTAAAGGAAGGTGGACTCACTGAACTGAATGAGACGTCCACAGAATTCTGGTGTGGAAAGGTATCCCGTATCCATTAGAAAGTTCTGCTGCTGAATGACATGAAGTTCTGCATGCCAACAATGTGGGCTTTCACATTGTTAGCTAAATCATGTAAGCACGGTCCAAATTCAGTTTAGAAATAAATTGCTTTTGGTTGTTAAAGCTGCACAAATAGGTCTCCCACCACAAGGGAGCAGATAGCCTCCAATAAAAACTCAAAGCAATTAGCCGTTAGCATATCAAGTTGTTTCAGCTAACTTTTTTGGCAAACAATTGTCTACTCAGTCCTCCAGCAGAAACAAAGCAATGTCCTCATCCCATTGGGGTTGTCTTTCTGGCTACCTGACAAAGATAAGTTCAAAATTCACGCCGCCTTAAGTCTTTTAGTCTCCAATAACTCTTAAAACATAATATCTGAAAAATGCAATTGGCTTCATGCTAATGAAATCAAAGAAAAACTGTAATAAACGGCCTCCTTCTGACTGTTTAAAGCGCCCCCCTCCTTAATAAAATACGACAAAACAATAATAGACCAACACCAAACATTTGCAAATGTTTCGTTTTTTTTTGTGTTATTTGTAAGATCAATGCAGTTTTTTTTCTTCCAGAAAGGTTAGTGCATCAAAACCTGTGTATCATGAGTATAAATGTACTGCGTTTTTGTTGCTGATGTGGCTTTCATTTTACATTTCAAGTCCGTTTCTTCAAGTCAGCCCAGTGCATGAACTTTCCTCTTTTGGAAAATGTTTTGTTTTTCCCATCAGCTTTGAAGAACACTTGAGTCAGGTAAGGTGGGAAGTGGGTTGCGAACAACATCGGAGACGCTGCAGCAAAACATCAAACGAACAGTTAAGATGGACGGCCTCGGATGACTTTGTATCAGTTACTTATACTGTATCTTGCGAGGGTTTTAATGTCATTGTTATCATGTATTGTGCTGTAGTAAATAATTGTGTAGATGTGGCTGATATGTTATTAATTCACCAAAAAAACAACATATTTTTCAAACCTTCTTGTCTGTTTTTGTCGGGGCGTAAGATGACCTTGCTGGTTGTGTGTGTTCATGGTCTGCAGGTGAGGATTCCTTATTTTTGCGTTATTGTCAAGTCAATCTTTCCCCTGATGACATGACAAGGAATCTCTTATGAACTGATTTCTTTATGCTTTTGGTGATTTGACGTTTCGTCTTGCTCCACTACAGTGCAACAAATATCAACACCGAATGAGCAGATTTCTGCCATCAAACACAACAGGAGCTTTGCTCAGTCGTACACCTCAGGCTACGATATTAAAGCTACATTAACTGATATTGTTTGCCACTTGGGGACGACGTCACAGCAAAGACGACGCTGTCAACATAACATTGACATTATAATCCCATAGCACATTAACTCGTCCTTGTATTTCTAGCCAACTGAGTCCAATGTCCACTGTTCATCTCCACCAACTGCTGAAGGAAATATCTGTATATTAATTTAACATATTACTAGCTGTGTCTGTGATCTGATGGCGAGCAGGTGGCGTAGTGTTGTGAGTTTATCAGATCTCTTTCACTGAAAACAGCTGCTGAAGCAACACCGATGAGAGCGACACAAACAGTAAAGTAAAAGCAATCAGTTTAAAGATTAGAGTAGAGGGAACTGTAGAGTCGGGTGATAATTATATATCTGCCGGGTGATAATTCACTGGGCCAGCAATGTTTTGGGGCTAAATCAAGTCAGCTAGTCATGGCGGTTATTTAGCCCCAAAAATAGCGTTGGATGCCTGTTTAAGTCTTGATGAAAACTATGTGTGTGTGCCCAAACTGCTTACGTTTGCCTTCTTATGATAAGTGGGTTTGTCACTAGACTTCATTTGCATTGTTAATTCTAAACTATTGATTGAGTTCTTTGAAGTCATGACTTGTAATGACCATTGTAGCCTCTAGACGCTGCTGGCAGGGTTTTGCAGTTTATTTCTTGTCTTTTGTTTATATGCTGTCCTGGTTACAACAGTTCAACTCTTTCACCACCTCAACACAGTATCCCGCTTTGTTTTTTGGGGTTTTTTCTGACTTTAAAGAATTGTGCCCTGCAACTATACAGATATCCATCTCTACTTTTGCGCACCGCAGAGATTATTTTTCCTTTTTTTCTAAAATTCACACTGAGCGCTTGTCTCGCCTTCTTTTTAGCCATGACCAGAAATCATTTGGCAACCTGTGATTTTACGAGTTTTACAGGAACATTCAATCCAGGATTATCCCCCTCCATTGTGGAATAGGTGTGGGGCGGGCTGTTTCTGCCTTGATTAGCAGTGCAAGACAACAACAGCTCAGACAAATACAAGGTGCAGCATGGCATATGATTACATCTTTCAATTGGCAATCAACCTAAAACAGCATCGGTGTTGAATATGTAGCTCGGGCACTGCAGAATAGAAGCCCTGACAGCGTGCTTGTGTGGGTTATAACACCTGCCTAGAGAAGAGTGGCAGATGTGAGTCCAGGATTTGTTTTCACTGTCAGAAATTTGGAAACATTCGAGCGTACAGGCAAGATGATTAAAAAGAAAACTGTTACTTGATAAAGATGGCCTGGGGAGGTAAAGAGCCTCTTCACAGTCAGACAGCGTGTTGGGATTCAAATAAAGGACCAATATAACACTCAGCAGAGGGAGAAAGGGGACAGCGGTGGAAAAAGCACGCATAATGAGCAGCAGATGAAGCAATGACGCTAGCAACTGGCAAAAACCTTAAAACGAGATCAGCAGCATAAATCCCAGCAGAACTGAATAAAGCAATAGAAGACAGCTACCACAAATACAAATAACCTGAACGGCTACTTACACCTGAGGGAGAAAACATGTTTGTTTATGACAGATGGAGAGCAGCAGGAGCAAACACAGCCAGAACACGGTGAAACAAACACAAACGCAGCGAAGCATTAATCACTAATTACACCTGTTTAACATTTGCAACAGTCTACGATTAAAAAAATATGGTTTTGCAGGGTTTTCAAGCTGCTGTTTTGATAACGTCAACGTTTTCTCCTGATTTTCTGAGCACATTTGAGCAATGCATCAGTGTCAGAGCTGATGGTAATGTTACGATACAGTCATATTAATTTCCCCAGTGCACCATTTGTTCATAAGAATCGCTCTAATGTTGATCAAAAAATGAGATTTTCTTCCTCCGCTCTTCCAACTGTTTTTTCCTCCTCACACAGTTTTGTGTCAGAGGAATATTTTTCAAATGAATTGATCAATACACTGTTTGTCATCAGTCACTTGTCAGGTTGCCGATGTGGGAGTGTACCCTTAGTAAGCCACTGGGCCTAATCCAGCACTGCACATGCAGTCCATAATGATCAACATTGGCAGATTTGAATTGTTTTTTTTGCTTCTTTTTTTTTAATCGGTGGTTCACACAGAAGAAAACAACAGCAGATCCCTTTCATTTCCAGTTGGCATCCATCAATTCTGTAGACTGAAATGTCAACTGTTGCTCGCAGATTTTCTCCTAAACAAGGAAAACGCACTGCAGATGTTACACAGTCCTGTATATACATCCTGTTTGGATTGTGATGACCCCTGTGGTTTTAAGTTTGCTGTGCGATTCACCTGCCTGCGCTCTCTCTGCAGGTGATTGTTAGTGCAAAGCCTGGTTGCAGATGGAAGCCCGCGCTCTGGCTGACCCTCCGCTCTGCTGCTGCTCTAGTTGCTCTCCAGCTTGGTTTGGTTATGTTGCCTTAGTTTGTCTTCATGTTTTGTCTTACACCTTTACAAACACTTTACAAGACTCACATATTGTCTTTCTCTTATGCAGCACAAACACTGACACCGATTCCCATATTTCACTGTGCAAATGTTGTGAACTTTGACATGGTGTGTCTCCCAGCCACTCGGCTCGCTCACATAAACGGAATTTCATTAAGCCTCGGGAAATAACTCTGGATTCGGCTATGAGTGCCTTTTACCAATCTTTAGAATGTAATGGTTTAAATAAGGGCCATTCATGTTTTCATACTGGGAAGTTGATTTACCTCAAAAAAACTATCCGCAGAGTTACAGACGTCTTTTTCCCCAAGTCTATGGGAGAAAATCTCTTTGGGCCAAATGACATCACGTGAAGGATCCAAGAAGAAGTAATTCCACGATTTAGCCACGACTAAAATTGACTTCAAAGCCTGGCGCGCTTGTTGGGAGCTCGGTAATTATTAATTATCACATTCAAACAGGTACACACATGCAATTTAACCCATCCTGTAAGCATTTAGGAGCAGTGGGCTGCTGTACCATGTACCATGGGGTTCAGTGTCTCAATCAAGGACACTTTGACATGCGGACAGTAGGAGCTGGGGATTGAACCACCAACCTCGTGGTAAAAGGACGACTCACTCCACCCACATAGTTATGTATAGTTAGCTAATCATTAGCTCCTTTTTTTTAGCTTATCAGCCAAACATGCTCATGTTTGCGGCTTACATTAGAGCAGATAAAAAAAAAAAAAACTGTTCAATTCCTTCCTTACACTGTAATTGTAATCCAGTGTAGAGTATGCCTGCTGGTTGCTAGAAACTATAATTGTTGCAAATTGGATACAAAAAATTGGAGAACGATGTTGCAAGACAATTACAACAAAACATGTTTCCCATGACTTCCAACAAAGCTTTCCTCTCAAACCAACCGGTTATAGTTTAGCATCTCCGATGCTTCAGCACAGATAGCGAGATATCAACTCTCCTCCTTTCTGAGGCCTCGCCGTGTTACATAACAACAGCTGCCATCTCAGCCAAGCGGAGCAGGTACCAACCCTCTGTTGTCTTTGCATTAATTAATTGTACTAAATGTCAGTAGCTGCTGGCGATTAAAGGCGGCCATCATTAAACAGGCCATGATTTTGATAAGGGCAATTAGCCCACAAGCTGCTGCAGAAAATCAATGGGCAAAGGAAGAGGCTGGCTCCCAGAAATTCCCAGGACTTAATCTGCCAGCAATAGGAGGAGAGGAGGCGAGGACATCATAACAAAACCTGAGGCGCCAGCGTATCCCAGCAAGCTTTGAAAATGAAACCTTGTAATGCTAAACAGGAAATCGCTTGTCACAAAACTGTTGATGGATGATTAAAGTCAGAGGCCAAAATGGGAACTTTTTTAACTCTGATTAGAGAAGCTTGTATTCAACTTTTTGTATTTAATGAAAGCCCAGATTTCATACAACTCCAATCAAATGTGCACTTCTGTTTGTTCCAAATCATATAGCGCTATCGGAGGCCATTATTCAAACACAATAAAACCCAAACGTCAAAGCATTATCGATTCATTTTTATAGTAACAGTCGTTTCCAGAAGAGACTTGATGTGTCAATAAAACGCTTTTCCTCTCCCGTCCTTTGAATATTCATCTCCATTCCTCTGATTATGTGCCCGCTGGCAGCTTTGGTTCTAATGTATATGAGTGATGCCGCGGGCCGATAAAGCATCCTGTGGTAATGAAATACTCTGCAGCTGACAAATGGCAGTCGTCACCGCTCAGGCTTTATTAGGTTTAGCTCTCTTTAAATGTCTCCTTGGTGGCTTTGAGGAGACTTTACGCTCAGCTGTGAGACACAGCACAGACAACAGTTGAGGAGCATTAACTCTACTCGTTCTCAAGGTGGCGACGGGCTGACGCCGTCTATCGGGGGAAAAGCTTTCATCTCTCGTAGCTATTTCCTCTCAACCAGGTAAAACAGCTGTTATTGATGTACGGCTGAAACTTTGCTGTGACATTTAGTGTCTCCCACACAAAGGCCGGAGTATCGACACGCTGCTTCTGACACGAGAATCCGTCACACACACAGTGGTAGTAAAAATGATGGAAAAGATTGTGTTTGCCAGATACTGTATGTCACAAGCCCCGAGGTCATGAACAGTTTGTTAACACAGTAGTGACCAGAAAATAAAGGGAAAAAAAGCCAAAAGGTTCTCATAGCAATGGTGCAATCATTGCGAGACGTTGTTTTTAGGGGATTTCTTTTTTTTCTTGACCTTTTTGAACTTTTGTGGTTATTTATCTTTAGCAGACATTTGTCACATTGTGGGAAAACTTTTTCTTGCCCTTTGGTTTCCATACATATCCATTGCTCTACCTCATAACTTTAGAGATCAACTTTTGTTACTTTCCACTCTAAGTAATAAAAATAAAATCAAACAAAGTGAGAATATCTTTATATATACGTAGGCCTATTGCAACTTTTCTACTGGTGTCCGAATGGTAAAAGCATCAAAACAACGGCCATCATTCTCACACAAGTCCATATAAATGACTAAATAATCCTGCTGTCGCTCTGTACAGCCCACTGCCTCGATGCTCTAATTATCGACCTCCGCCTGTTCGGTTGCTCCTTTATGTAAATAATGCACTTTTGACCAAAGTCTAACGATTGAACACCAAACAAGCCATAAAAAGGCAAATGTGGAGTGTCCAAACCAAACCTATCAGCGCACAAACGCTGTCCTCAGATCATTTCCACTGTCGTCGTTAAATGTTTAACTAAATAAAGGAGCTCGAGGAGAATAGAGGAGGTTTTATCACCATAACTCACTCATATGACCAGTTTGTGACGTTTGCTCTGTTTCAAAGGGACCTTGTGTGTGACTTTGATTTCTATGAACTTATTGTTTGCACTGACTGATGGAAGTGTGGGCATATGAATGTAACCAAAAAAAAAAAAAAAAAGCTAGTTGTGAACCAGCCATGATTGTGGATTGTTTCCACAACACGATATGTGTGTCTAAAGAGCTCTGAGGTGATAACATCTCCATTTGGGAGGAACATAGGCGGTTATACAACTTCTTTTAGTAGTTTTATGACCAGAGGCTTCCTGCCGGTTCGGGGGAAATCAAACTGATGACCTTAAACAGGCTTGCCACCGCCTGAACGTTTTGACGAAAGAGAAAATCCTGAAAGAAGCCCTTGATCTTTCATTTCTAGGGGCTGACACCAAACCCTGACCTTTTCTGTTGATTCTTTAGATCCCTGAAACGCCACTAAACAATATTAGTTCACTAGAAGTATCTACATCCACACTAATACGTCTTTAGTGTGATCTCATCATCATCTTTCATTCATGATTTGCCACCAACCTGTATTTCTAACGATGACAAATGCAGTTTTATGTAAGTATCTAGCATTCAGATTACACACTGAGGGATGTGGAAGAAGTGAATTAACTCAGGTGTTCTTCACCAATGTGCCTGCTTAAAACAAAGACTAAAAACTGCTACGATGCAATACCTACACAATCAGCATGGCAATTGATTGTGTTAATCTCCTCTTCCAGGCCTCATTTAATTGTTCGGGGAAAAAAAACCCAACGCTGTCGGAAAATGTGTAGCAGAGTCACTGCAAGGAAAAGGCTCCGACAGCAAACACCGACTACAAGAGTATTGTTTAGCTGTCTGCTCTGAGCTATAGAGAATATGTAGAGTACAAAAGAAAAGAATCCTGTGTAAAGCATATTAAACCTTGTGCTCGGCTCTTTACAAATGTGTTCATGAAATTCGGAAAAAAAAAAGTTTTAGGGATGAACAAAGCGCCGTGTTCTGGCGATCCAGAGTAAAGAACGCCCTGTTATTGCTCCAGAGTTGTAACGTGGGGGAAAGTCATACTGCTGTTCTTTGCCGCTCTCTCCGTGTCATTGTCAAAGCATCTCATCCCATTAAATAGACAACAATCTGTTTCAAGCTTCAGGAGGATCGGTTCTCTCTCAAACTCAGGTGCAACTTTTCCATGTAGGAGTATAGCCTGGGTGTGATTCATGTGGATGTTGGTTGTTGTTTTTTTACAACAAGGTATATCATTAATATCACCTCTGTGCACTTTGGGGAGATTGATTAGGTTCACTAACCAGAACAAAATCTCCCTTTGGGAGGGATGAATGAAACACAATGCATGCAAGCGGCATTCGGATATTGCAAAGGCCAAAGCCTCGTATGATGAAATTATTTCTGCAAATGAGATATCTACTCATCTTTGTGAGAAAAACAGAAGAGAGCAGAGGGGGGGGGGGGGGGGGGGGGCGCTAATGTAATGTGGATTCACAGCACAGACCAGACAGTGTTTAACACTAATGTCTAAATACAGAACAGACCTCGGAGGTTTGGGGTCACACTAAACAACCGTGTGTTTGCGGCCTAAAGACCCTGTAATCATAACCAACGAACCACTACCATTAATACAAAGAAAGACTACGTTTTCTCAGTATTTAGGGGCGGTAAACCATGACACATGGTTTTCTATGAAATTACAGACATATTTGAAGTAGAAAGTGGTATTTTTAAAGTCTGTGCATGGAGTTCCGGGTGGATGGATGGATCAACAAATCACTCAGACTGCTGTTTGTTTCCCATTTATAGCCGACAGTCAACCTTGGTTTTTTTTTTTTTAAGCATGAACGCAATTGTAACTATGGCGATGAAGGTCCCCCAACCCTAACGCTTATTCTAAACCAAACAATAGCATTTCCTTTCAGTTTCAAAAGGCTCAGAGAAACAATGTTGTCCCACTGATAGGGGCGTCTGATTAAGAAAAAGCTCCTATGTGTCCTTCTAGAGGGACAGTGAGATAAAGCTCATTGCTATTACTATTCAGCACCAACATGTTCTACTCTTTCATAACAAACAAGATGCAAATAAGAAGTTTTCTCACAAAATAGAGATAGTTAGCTCGCTAAGAAGCTTCCATTATCGGAGTGGTGAAAGAAGAATTCTGATCATTTAAGTCATTTCCCTTAACTACAGTACCATTCATCTCTACAAAGCATCTTTTTCATTGTTTCTTGGTTTTCTGGTCCACAATTTTACTGTTTTCTTCACTCTAACAGCTAGCTGTGGAAAAGCGGTGATAAACCCACTTTACTCTAGCTGCCCAACACCAAATGGCAGAAACAGATAAGAGACTATAGTGGAGCATTTAGCGACTGTGGAGCCAGGTATTTCAGGAGTGGGTAAAGACCAACTCCTGAAAAGAAAAGAGAGTGAACATAAGACTTACGTTCATCAGGGGGACAGAAACACGACAACAAATGAATGATAATGAGCAACTGTTTGCTAAGGCGTGACGTATCAACTTTTAAAGGTGACATTATGTTAACAAGATGTTTCTGTGACCAAGTGACCGAAAAACAAATCTGTGTGTGATCCCCTCTAAATTGTAGTACGTTAGAAGTATAATGTAGTACAAGTACAAGTACCTCCAAGGAGGTTTTAATTACTTGACTTAATGTAAATGTTAATGCAGCAGATCTTCTCAGTTCTTTTCAGGCAACAGGGTGGAAATTGAATTGTTTAAAGTGGAGATCACGCGAGTGCTTGGGGAGCGCTCTCTAGAAGCCGGCACAGGTGTGCTAATTGGGCAGCTGACAGAGACGCATCGAGTGCGCCGATTGAGGAGCTCCCCTTTGTCCTTTCATCTCGCATGAGCGCGATGAGAGTGAGTAGTTTATCCCGATTTTATTTGACGTCACTTTGCAATTGTAGAGCTGTACCTCTAATCCCTCTAGTTAATTCTGAATTATGGTCTATTAAAGCACTAAAGATGTATTGATGCAGCCTACCGATGTGATTCTGAGCTTCTTTTTTTTTTTGTGATTTCTTTATTTACGAGAATGTGATAGAATTTAAATTGTATGCAGACTTTCTTTCAAGTGTGGAAATGAAACCACTCAGCGGCCCCTCAGACTGGAGAGAAGAGAGAATAAATGCTTTCAAATGGAATCTGCTGACGCCTTCTCCTTCTGTGCTCATCAATTAAGTTAAGTCCACTGCGTTCTTCTTCAACGTTTTTCCTTTTAGTTACTAGAACTGTCAAATCCTTCTTCTGCTTAGTGCTATATTTGAAATAGAAGATCAGCTTGCAGCTTTTATATTGCATGACTATTCAATTCACTACTTCAGTGATTTTCCTAACAAACTAACCAGAGTTAAGGAAGTATACCGGCGCTAATATAATTATGCAAAAGGCACACTGCAAAATTGAAAATAAAAAACAGTTTAATAAAGCCTATTCCAGCAAAGATAATACAGACAATAAAAAAACACAAGTGATGAGTGAAATGAAACAATACAAAAAATTCAATTGAAGCAGATAATTCAAGAGATTTAGGTGCAGAAATAACCCTAAAAACAAATGTAAAGACAAAAGGGAAGAGTGGGCCGATGAAAACCACACACACACACACACACACACACACACACAAGCTGTCACTGTCAGTGATGGGGCTCAGCTGCTTCACTCACTCAGTCAATTACCTTTGTTTTATGATGGACAGACTTTTCTCTGAGTAAACAATGTAATCTCTCTCCAATCAAATATCGCCGCGGGCCTCGTCGAGAGAAGATACCTCCACACTACCGACAACTGCTTTGTCCGTCCACGTTTATTTGCTTTTTGTTGACAACTAATAGAGTTTTTTCTAGTCACGTCTACTCCAAAACAACATGAAAAAGATTATTTTTCAGCTCTTTTTTTTTTTTTTTTGCACTGTCATTTTTAACCCACTAATGCCTACAGGTCCACATAGCTGCAATTATTTGTCCACCACAGAACATCTAGCTCGGTGAAGCCTTGCAATATTAAGTGCTCTTTGTGAATGTGCCCGTTTGTGTTGCGTCTCTCCCGCGTCACATCAGAATGATAAGTTCATCATCCCCTTGCAAAATAACAGTGTAATGGGAGTATGAAATTACGCACACGGTCCCTGCAATTGAATCCCCCTGCTGGTAATAATTCCTTTCCACCACAACGTAGCAGCTATTACGTGCCTGCTGCCGTACTTACAGGGTTTGTGTGGCGTTAAAGGACTCCAAAAGTTGCAGACAGTTTTTCTCTTATCTCCAGGCAGCAGTCACGTCCCTCTGACTTGTGTGTGGCTTGTTTTCATATTTCTGCAACAAGTTCCCACTTAGCCAAGCGGTCGCTGGGGAAGAGAGGTCACCAGATGCAAGAAGAGGAGGAGGAGGGAGGCTGAAGATAATATGTAATGACAGCGAAGGCAAGGAAAGTTGGAGGAAATAAAAGAGAGGATGGAAATGGAAGGAGGAAATGAGAGAAAATGAGAGGAGGAAATGAGAGATAAAGGAAATTAAGGGAAACGAGAAAAGGTGAGGAAAAGAAACGGTAAGGATAGGACAGAAAAAGAGAGTATAGAAAGAAAAGGAAAAATTAGAAAATATAAGGAAAGGAAACGGGGTGATGAGAAGTATAGAGGAAACAAGATTTAAGGTGTTTAATACGAGATTGGGACCATTTATATTGGCTCTCAACATTGCTCATAGCTAACGGCGCTAACAGTGCAAAATATGTCAACAGAGGTAGCAGTGTTTATCTGAGCGGGAACCACATGTATGAAGAGAACTGGATACAGCCTTGGAGGCAGCGCCCCATTCATTCCTGTAAAGCTGATCTTTGGGGCATGAAGCAGAGAAAGTTTAACGTCCGAGTTTGTAATTCAGATTAAAATATTCAGATCATCCGGCGATCTTCCGCATTATGGGCCCCTTTGAGCAAAAGCACATAGCGTTTCCTCTGACGCCGTCTCCCAGTCCTCAGTCCAGCCTTGTTCACTGGCTCATTCCCATGAAAGGAGGAAGGAAAATGACTTATTAAATTATAATTCCACTGAAGGCCACTAAGTAAAATTGGCCTCAAAGCCCGGCACTTTTCCTGAGGGCTTGGGGAACCGGAGGGTGGGTGTCAGCTGTAACCTGAAGCTGAAAGGAGATGTGAGAATTACAGAAGAGAAGAGTTACAGATATGAGGACGAAAGGGAAGCGGACAGGGAGAGGAAAGGGGAGGACGGGAGGAGGAGGAGGAGGAGGAGAGCAGAGGAAGAGGACGAGGAGTGGGGGTGAGCAGTTCCAGAAAAAGCTTAGCTGTTTATCGTTTAATTCCCCCGGGACGGTTGAAATCCTGTGAGAACTGACTACTGTAGATCCCTGGACAGACTCACATGCTGTATGTATATACACACACAATCACATACTGTATGTATATACACACACACACACACACATAGCCTGAAGGAGCCAGCCACTATCAAATCTCAGCAGGGCACTAAGTGTTGAGGACTTTTACACAGCGACTTGCCACCTGCTCAGTCAAATCCATTTTGACAGCAGAGATATTGATAGAAATATGCTCAGCGACAGCTTTATCAAGGTGTTAAGGCGTAAGACATGGATTTATTTCTAGCTATCAGGATGTTAATGATGAATAACAGTGACTGATAGCCAGAATGTAAACATCAACTCGCCGGGCTTGATTGACTTTTCAAGAGCCCGGCGAGATTGTGACATATTTTATGAAACGGGAACGAGGGTTGTGGACTGTTTTTCCCATGCATCTGTGGTACGAGGGCATGCATTCTGAGCGTCATATCGCATCATTCTTGACTGATGCCCAAGTGTTGAGAGCCCTCCTTTGATGCGTTTCTGTTCCTCCTGCATGTTATGGGAGATTGATGTCTGTATTTCCATCAGATAACTCCCCAATGGCTTGAGTAATTCCCCCAGAAACAAACAAGGACCCGGAAAACGTGACGAAGACGGAGTACGAGTCGCCTTCCCCGAAGCTAGACTCCCACTGTCTTTTTTTTTTTTTTTTCTTCTTTCCGTCCCCTCCTCAACGCTGGCTAGCGCTTTCATACACCATCGAAAATACAAATGATTATCCCATCAGTATTCACAGCCAGGGCCTCTCCCCGCTGCTGTCTACCTCTCTGTTGCCCATGCACAGCCGTCTCTTTCATTTTTCACATCTTATTTAGCCCACCTCCAACTCCCCCGCTGAAAGGCTGGATAAATTAAAGCATGAAAGGATCGGATAAATTAAAGCCGAAGTTGGACATGAAATCTGTGCGCCTATGTGTCGGGTATTTTAGACATTCCCTAAATTATATCCACATGGGAGGGGAAGTGGAAGGGGGCCAATGGAGGAGAAGGTTAAAGGGGAAATACAGCGTGGAGCCTTCAGAGCAGATCTGGAAAGCAGAATCTGTTCTTTTTCTTATACCATTAAGATCAAAATGTGAAGTCACATAGAAGTCACACGCACGGAGGGAAGAACAAATACTGCACTCACCAAGACACCTTGTTCTATTGATTTACGGTGCCCTGTGAATGAAACTGAGAGCAAACAATGTGGCTCCCCGCAGAGAGACAGTTTAGGGCTGACCTTTGTTGGGAAAGGGATGCTATGAAGTCATTGGCAAAGTTTAAAATAGTTTTGGTTGAGCACAACCTGAACAGAGGCGTCAAAGAGGAGCATGTCTCAGACGTGGCTCTGTGTGAAGCCAGAAGACTGTTGTGTAATAGACAGCCGTCTGCTTTTGAACAAGCACTTCTGAGAGTGAATATTGGCTTTTTTGGAACAATACCTCATGTCCTATTTCACAAGTAATAGCCTTTTATTTGCACAGCGTAATGCAGTCTAATGTGCTGCAACAAGCCCGCGTTATCACTTCATTTGAAGGAACAATGCCGACACGGTGGCAAAGTCCAGCTGTAGCCGCCACTTTCCCCTTGATCCAACAAAAGAATATTTGTCTCCCACCAGATTTCTCTTGTGCAATTATGCTTTGGCTCAATATTTACAAACGCACGCTCCCAGGGGGAGCGTTGAACTCAATTCAAGCGCTCTCCGGGAGGAAAGGAGTTTTTGTGTTCTTAATTTTTTTTTTTTACAAAACGCAACATGATTTTGCTTTTGAAGGAAATGAATGAAGGTAGGCAGTCAAATGTGAGAAAGCACAGATTTGCTGGCGCTCTATTATGACACGCTACGATATGCAGCTGTTTTTATAATGACTTTCAATTGTGCACAAATGTCCCTGGGTTTCCAAACCCATATTCTCCCAGGCGTGCCACTGTTTAATGTACACATGATGATTCGCTGGGAACGTTCCAGAGAGAATACCGGTGGTTTTCTTCCATTTGTGTTTGCCAGCCACATAACCCAATTCACCCATAAATATGGGCTATCATGTCCATTTTCCATGCCTGGGCCTCAGACTAATTTACCACTGGCAATGATATGAAAGATGAGCCTTTTGTCTCAGGGAAATAGGATTATCCTCATTGATGGGCAGAGGCGGAATCGCATCAGCTTTGACAGAAAGGGGACTGCTACCTGGGCGGATGACAGTCAGAATGCAGTTTGGGTAGGATGCAATACATACAGCAATTAGCAGGCCAGAGCTTGTAGAGGTTACAACATCTTGTCATGCAAAATAGAGTGAAATGCTTTAGCATATAGATGAGATGGACTTTGTGTTCCCGCCAAAGTGGCTTGTGTGCCACTTCACTCTCTCTGAATTTCTCTGTTTCTTTCGCCCACTCTTCCTCAGACACACAACACACACCTGCTGCTCGTGCACCTTTGGCTCTCGCCTCAATTAACTGTTTCTTTTCACAATATCTAATCAACCCTGGAGTTTACCTGCTAGGCGCTCTCCCTTTTCCTGTCTTTCTTCGTCCTTATCCGCTGTCTCTGTTATCTCATTATTTCATTTCCACTAACATTTTCATCCATCCGCCTCCAGCGAAAGAAATGGGATCTATGTCATGATAACACCCACATTTTAGATCTACACCACTTGGATTCATGCCCACTGGTGCACCCCTACCAATTTTCCGTGATACCGATAATTACCTTTGATGCATTTCTTTTCGGTGATTTTTCCCGGCTTCTAGTCACGCTTCAAGTTCCTCTGAAAGGTTTAAACTTCTGAATTATTCATATTTACCAGGCGCTGATGTGACAGCTATTGTGCTTGTAAAATGAAATGACATGTTGAATTGTTTCCACAAGTAATGTATGTTAATAATGTACATGATTACGTTCTTATAATTTGCTGCCTTAAATGGGATTGTCACTCAAATTCAGATTAAGAGCTCAGATACAGCTGTTGACCAGAAAACGGTGAGAACAAGAATGAACAAACAAACCACAGAAACTTGCCAACTACAGACTTACTGATACCTGAACACAGAAAGACTTAAAAAAAAGAACAGGGTTGCATGATTCTTGAAACTCCTTTTGATGTTTTTTTTTTCTTAGAAAGACGAATAGAAATTGTGACAGTAGAACGGACTCCGAGCCGTTTGTCGCGGTTATTTGAATAGTTCCAAAGGAAACAATGATTGGTGTCACACTCTCACATTTGAGATCTTTAAGGCCTACCGTCCACACTTTTATTTTGTCCCGTCTCTTGTTGATGCTCATCATGTAGCCTTAATAATCACATCCTCAATTATCAACATCTGTGAGTCCTGGTGTGTTACCGAGCCAACGGTCAAAGCCTCGCCTCGGTGAATCTGCGGCGGCATGTCGGAGTTAGCCCATTGCAACGCTAACAATACACAGACAAATGGCCGCCGCTCTCACCGTCCTGCTTTGTGGATTCGAATGGAAATGCCGGTTGTACTGTCATTCTATTTCTATGGTTTTTTTTTCCTCATCCTGAACGAGGGTCTGAGGGTAAAAGGTGTGCAACACAAATATATGATTCGACTTGACAGCAATATTGTTTTGCAGAGGGCCACAATAGAAATACTCTTAGACTTTGGTAATAAAACCTGATCAGTGGAGCCAGTGGAATCCATGGTATAAAATGTACAACCTCAGTAGTTCACACTGAACTGGAGACTTACAATGAATCAGGAAAACACACTCTATTGTTCCTATGACAACTTCTTTTCTGCCCAACATGTTCTGCTTTTCAATGCTTCTTTCATAGCTTTACAAGCTAAGTGTTGGATGTCTTTCATGGCTACATTTCAGCGGCTCTGAAAACAGTATTACTTTAAGCAATGTTCTCCTACATTACATAACGATTTGCTGCCAAAGTTGAAGCGCTGTTGGTTATTTCACCTGAGAGGTTTCCTTGTTTATGGTAGTTTCTCTGCCACAGGTTTGAAGTGGGCGGGCTCAGTGGGTGCAAAGTGATGTCACTACATGCGCGCACCATTCACAGTTCAGCAGTGTTTGAATCAGAATCTGAGGAGATTTTTTATAAATATCACTTCTCTTTAAGCTGAATTTGAACTGCTTATGTATTCATGAATATTTAATGTTATAGAGAATACTTAAAGACAGACTTGCCACCCTTTTTTATCTTGTACACGTCCCCTTCACATATTAAAACAATATGTGACTAGCTCACAGGTAGTAGTAATAATAATAATAATACATTTTATTTATAGAGCGCTTTTCAGAATACTCAAAGACACTTTACATTAAAATCATCATATATAAAAGCTATACACTAAAACACACAATATTGGTCACACATTAAAAGCAGTTCTGAAAAGGTGGGTTTTGATTTGGGATTTGAACATGGAAAGATCGGTGTAGTATCATCAGAATCACTGGAAAAAGGAACATAACTTCTGCAGCAATAAACACTATGGAATGGGACCAGCATTGGTAGACACTAATATAGTGACTGTAGATATAATTTACCAAATTTAATAATAAATAATAAGTTTAGTCTTATGTTACCCTTTCAGCTTGGCCACCAGGGTTTAATGAGCTTTAAAAGTCTGGCTGCAACAAAACACCCAAGATCCATCCCGACTCTCTGGAGCTCAGAGATTTGCCCCTGATGTTGTTTACAGACATTTTTGTGATCACCAAATAGAAGAAATTAGTGGGAAAAACACACATTATGTAGACAGCAATGAGTGAGCTGGACATACTAAGAGATCTTAAGCATGAAGCATCTGTTTGGTAGAAAACACCACAGTCTGGTCAGGTTGTATCTGTGTGCAGTTTACTGACAACACCTCACAGGACTTTAGACCAACTGACGTTCACATGTTTTAGTAGCCTGCCCTTTAGATCCCTAATGTATGAGATTTCCCAGAATTACTTTGAAATTCAATGACTTTTTTTGTCATAAAAGATTTACTTAGACGATTACCAGCATTGTAGTTGACTCCTATACGTTGTAAGGAGGCATGAATCCCTCTAGAATTGCATATTCTGATCTATTGTGATCTATGGGCTGATGTTGTGCTGCACAGGAAATTATGCTTTTTTTTTTCTTTCTTTTTTTATTGAATGAACACAAATGATAAAGAACAATGCTATCATTCCACATCAGGTCTATTCAAAGTAACCTGCAAGCCCCAGACAGCAGAAGCTTAAAACAAGCTGATAACGTCAATAAACTGCAGTCGTGACCTCTGACCTCCTGTCAAGCGGGCCACTATATGTGCTGAGTTCTTCTCACAAAAACACAACAAATCTGTCTAGCGGTGATCGTGTGATTACTGTGACACTAAAAATCACATTTTCAAGTCGGTCACGCATCAGCACACACCGATGAACAAGCATTCGGCACAGTTGTAAACATGTGTTTGTTGAATGTCCATTTGTTCGTTGTCTTTGATATTTCTGTTACTTGTGTGCTGTGAATGTAAAGTCTACATAGTTTGTCGTCTGTATGAGTTTTTCTAATCCAATCCAATCTACACGAGGGGCGACTGTGGCTCAGCGGTAGAGCAGGGACGTCCGTCTACCAGCGGATCGGTGGTTTGATGCCCGGCTCCGCTAGTCCATCTCGATGTGTCTTTTGGGGGGCAAGACACCCAACCCCCAGTTGCTCCTGCTGTGCCTGCGGCGTGTGTATGTATGGCTATGAATGTTAGAGTCCTGATTGGCAGGTGGCACATTGCATGGTAGCCCCTGCCATCAGGGTGTGAATGATGACACGTAGTTAAAGTACTTGAAAAGTGCGATACAAGCGCAGTCCATTAACCCTTTACACACTGAAACGGTCCAACTGGCATAGGAGAAGAAAAAAAAAAAAACGTTAGAGCTGCAGTAAAGATGAACATCAAAACAAACAAGTCGGCCAAATTCACGACAGAACAAGCTCGCCGACCGTCTTCGTCACCGTCATTAAGCGCCGCGGCGATGAAACATCAGAGCGCTCCGGTATAATCTCCTTCAAACACCCACCAGCCTTGTCCATCAGCACACACTAGACAGTCATTACACACACTACAGCAACCCACTTCAACTGCCCTCTCTGCCTCACACTGACTTTGCCGTTGACGTGCCACCAAACAGATATTCTTCTGTGCTGTCCGTCACTCGTTGAGAGACAAAGTAGCTCCAGCACAAAGAGTCTGAATAAATGGCCCGCTCAACTCAGCTTTTATCTGCGATAATTACAGAGCCACGGTGTGCCAGGAGCTGTAAATGTGTTGGTTGTTTTTTTAATCTTCCACCTCTGTTAAACGCTCTGCGGTGATACTCTGATAAATTGAGGGAGTATTACAGGTTACAGAAATACTAACGATAAATGAACCAATTAAAACCTAATTTCATTATTTAGTTTTCTTAGCTCATATTCAAGTTTACATTTCGGATGTATGTGGCCAGCAATGATGTTCATCAATGTCTGGATCAGTGTGTGTGTGTGTGTGTGTGTGTGTGTGTGTGTGTGTGTGTGTGTACACGTTACATACATGCATACATACATATTTCAGGTACAAATTCGAGCCCCTGCAGCCCAGGCAGTCAAACCCTGCAATGTCTCCTTTTCTTCAACCACCAGCGAATTACCTCACATCTCTAATAATCACGTCGCATAATGCCGTGAGGTCTTCGGGAATGATGGGAGCTGATTGCTCTCGATCATAATGAGCTCCTGGAAAATAGATTTGTCTAGACAAATTATTTCCCAGGGAAATATCCACTGCCCAGCGTTGTTTTGTGTCTCCAATCAGACCCACAGGCCTGACAGCTAATCAGCCCCCGTCGTTAATGAGTCTCCGTTTTAAATTATACCTCTGAAACACTTTTAAGGGTAAGGAGCTGACAGCCGAATGTGAGATGACTGTTAGAAAACATGATCCCACTAAATAATGATGTTCCTGGATGATGTAAAGCGTCACTTAGATGAGACCCACTGCGAAATTGCTGCATTGATGAAAAAGAAAATAAAAGTATGGCAAAGCAAGACTGAGTCATTAGTATTATTAGGAATTATAATGTCTGCTAGCCATCAACTGTAGGCGGATGTCACAGTAAACAAAATAAAAATGAAAAAAAAGATGTACAGGTTGTAGCATGTGGGTGCCTCAGTCAACACTCATCGTCATCAGGACCTCTTCACCCCGGACACCTACAGTACACGTGTACAAAGCGGACTCGCCCATCCTCCCACATCTACACACACACACACACACACACACACACACACACATGCACAGAAGCAAACACAGACTGTCATCTCAAATGCGAGGCAGCCAAGTCACATGCAACTTCATCTCCCCACAACGCCCACCCCCCCCCCCAACTAAAAATGATGTGTTTGTCCTGTATGATTTTTGCAGGCTGCTGACATTTTGTCCCTGTCTCTTTGAATGGTAGCTGCTCTTAGCCACCGTGATTAGCCTTCTGGAGACGGATGTGCACTCTAACCTGATGATCCATGCCCCCCTATATTCCCAGAGGCTAAGTGTGTGTGCGTGTGTGTGTGTGTGTGTGTGTGTGTTGAGGGGGAGGAGTCTGCTGACTTCAACAGCTGAATTCTTCAGGCTGCATGTCAGCAAGCACATCTGCCTAATGGTATCACTGCTGCTTGGCTGATGTGTGAGGTACGCCGAGGCAAACAGAGAGGGAAAGACGAGACAAACATATTTTTCACCACAAGTCCACTGGCACCCCCCCCCCACCCCCCCCCCGTGCTGCTTCACATTTTTAAAGGTTTGGTTCCTCAAGTCTGCCTTAAAGCAATACTCTCATGCCCATATGTACATGAAAAGGGTTTTTCATTCCGTGAAATTGTTAGTTCAGTCCACACTGACCTGGATGAGATCACTTCTTAGCTCGATTGAAATGTAAGCGATGGGGAACAAAATCCACAGTCCTCGTTCTGTGCAGAAATGCCATTCAAAATGAGGCTTCAGCAGTCTTAGTTTGCCGAATCAAGAGACCAGCTTCCATATTTAGTCTCTCATATCCCCAATGCCGCAGCCAGAGTCAAACTGGGAACAATATTCGGCCTAGGCAATTTGTTGCCTGGACCAGTCTCATCCCCAATGTACCTGTACCTCAACGAGATTTACAGTACAGGAGCACTCAAAGCCAAAAGCACAATAACCAGGAATAAGTTCACGTATGCTACACTCATAAAGCCAAACCACGCATTAACGAAACACACCGCCCTGAACCACCAATAAGAGATACGTTTGAGCCTCCTGAATGGCGGGCTCTGTTAACATTCACCACATGCATCACCTGCTGGGTGGTCCATAGCAGCAGCCTGCTCTTGCCCGTTGCTGCTCATCTGTCCAGGCTCTTTCCTCCTCCTCTTCATTTGGTGCCGACTGACTGTTAATGCCATCACTGTCGCAGCCAGCAGGATTTTTCTATGGCATTGTAACGACGTTATTTTTTTTGAAAAATACATTTGTTATCGCAAAACTCTTTAAAATCGTGTTGCAGCATCAGCCTCAAGATTTAAAAAAAAAAAAAGAGAAAAAAAAAGTCCACTTATCAGATGTGTCTGGGCAGGAGTAAGAAAGAAAATACAGGGAAAACGGTCTGGGGCATATTTGAATCAGACACTTTTCCTCTCTATTTAAGCTGGCTTGTATGGAGCCCCGGTGATATTATTCCCATCTTATGCCACAAGATAATTATAAAAGTACAACTCATTTAATTGTGTTTGTAGATGCTTGTCTCGTCTTTATTTTTACTTTTTTTCCCCCTGACTTTTTCTGCTCAACCTTTTTGCTGTTCTGCCATTCTTTCTCCATTTAATTTGTATTTTCATTAAACTCGCATCTGTCTTGATTTCATTTCGCTTGAAACTTGGAAGTGTTTCTCCTTGGTGCGGTTTCATTTTGCACAGAGAAAAAGCATGTGAGAGTATTCAGTCCACTTATTGGTCAGGTGTGTTTGGGGCGGGAGTAAGAAAGAAAATACAGGAAGAAGGTCTTGTGCATATTTCTGTGAGAAAAACATTAAAGGATAACAGTGGAGTTGGCTTTCACTCCATGGTAATTATTGGGACAGAACTATCCCAGCAGAATGCTGACTGCACTTTGAGGCAAGTCCAGGTGAGACCTTGGTTCATTCTCCGGCTAGCTGCTGCTTCTACTACACAAACTGCTACAATGTGAGCGCTCTACTGCATTCCAGAAAGCAAAGCACACCTGGCTACAGGAATATTTGAGCTCAAACTTGCAGAGTACACCTGGTAGTTGAGTGGGATCGCATTCCCACCACAAACCAGACGCTCCAGAGTCAAGGGTCTCCATGCAGTTGTTCTGGTCAGCATCCGAGTGCTATTTCAAAACTTGCCCAAACAAATCGCACAAAGGCAGAAAATGAACCAGAATCTAATTTAATTGGAATAAAAAGTGCAAGTGTGAAAAACGCTGAAAGGCTTTTACTTCTAAATGAATTTGCTCTTTTCTGAATGATGTTTGACGACTGAGAGGCGATATTTTTTTTTCTATCTTGTGCCACAAGATAATTATGAAAGTACAAAAGTACAATTAATTTAATTATGATAGTTTTTGCAGTTGTAAACAATTTGTAGACGCTTGTCTCGTCTTTAAGGTTTTACATATTGAACCTCCCACACTGAGTCAGTTGATAATGCAAAAGAATAGTAATAATAATAATTTGTAATAACCAGCCCAGGGACTGCCGATTAAAATTAGCTCATGAACTAACACTCAACTATACATATAAATAAATTAATTAAAGTTAAATGTCGTGAGCACAAGATAATTAACTTGTTGCCAGAAGATACGAACTTTTGCACACAAGAGAAGGGAAAAAAAGGAGGGGGGGGGGGGGGGGGGGCATTAGGCTGCTCTGTCATCTCCTAATGTTTAGAGTAAGTAATCTAGAATATTTTTTTTTTCCCCCACAAAATCTTCCACAACACTGAACGTGGAGCATCGGCACAACCGCAAGCTTGTCTGTCCGGTGGGAGCTCACCCTGTCTGTTTATATGCAGTGCAAACACACACTTGCACATTCTCACACACTCCCTCTTTCTCACAGACTCAAACATTTACACATGCTGCGAACATGCTGGGAAACACTGAATAGGAGCACGCACCGGGCTCTGTTGGACGAAGTGAACGATGTACTGAGAGCGAGAGACTCCCAGGAGAACCATTTAGCTTTCTGAGGAAAGCGCTGTTCACCTGCCGTCCTGACTGTCAAAAGGAATGCATTTACTTACACTCCCTCCGCTGGGAGAAGCTCTATTTTCTGTATTCGCCACACAAATGATAGTCGCTCCTTTTGTTTTATTCACACACATTCTCTTAGACTTGAGCAGAGAGAGAGAGAGAGAGAGAGAGAGAGAGAGAGAGAGAGAGCGAGAGAGCAGTCAATCAGGTTCTGGTTTGACAGGCCGTGTCTTCTTAACGATGCATACCATGGTAACACAAAGCAGCAAATGAACCGTTACTTCTCCACTTCCCATTGCAACTGTATTTATCATTCACAATTGATTTAGAAACGGCCTCTGAGAGCCTTAGCAAACACTCACTTGTAACGTTCAAAAAGATATAACATGTAATTCAATTTTTGGGAATCTGACGTCTCAGAATGAAGACCTCCATCATTAAACTGAGAACCAAAGAACATTTGTACATATTCCATTCGGGGCCCATTACGGTAAGAACTGAGCTCCTTGTTAATCTCTTGCAAAGGTCAGATTCAACCGACCATTCACTGCACAAGAGACCTCATGGGTCCAAACGTTTTCAAACCTTCACAGGGATCACAGCAGCTTTGCATTTTGGGAAGTCTCTCTTTAACACCAGCTCATGTTCTGAATGCAAATTCAGACTCAAATGTTTTCTACAACAGATTCTACTGCTGCCTTTCCGCATAGCTTCGCCTTTATTTTGTGTGTGTGTGTGTGTGTGTGTGTGTGTGTGTGGCTGAGTTGTACCTGTATTGTAGGGACTTAGTAAGTCTGTTTACACAGTCACATTGTGGGGACTCATCTTCCTTGTGGAAGCATAATGCACGTCCCCATAACGTAAACCATTACATTTTAAGGTAAGGGTTATATATATATATATATACATGCATTACATTGTGACTGTGTGTGTGTGTGTGTGTGTGTGTGTGTGTGTGTGTGTGTGTGTGTGTGTGTGTGTGTGTGTGTGCAGTCCAACATACAATGAGATTACATCACTAACTTGATGCTTGAAATTGCTGTAGAGCCTTGAGACCAGTTCAGGAAATTGATTTTATTCTTTTAAAGAGCCAGCCTTCTTCCCACACTTCATCATATTCACCATCATCATCACCATCGTCATCTTTATCATGATGATCATCGTAGTCGTCATCATCACCCTAACCCCCCCCCCCCCCCGTCGCCATCTGTTATCGTCATACTATACAAAATGGCAATACTGTATCCATAACAACGAAAGTAATAGACGAATATTCAGACAGGTCAATTTGCACAACATACTGTCTTTAAGTACAACACCTATAGCATGACTTCAATGTTTGTTTCATTTATAAAAAAATAATAGTACAATTTTAAGATAAAAACATGGTTTCACTGGGGTGTTCCGTTATAGACTCTCTGGAGGTGGTGGTGGATGTTTTGAAAAGATGCTGCACGTAAAGCTCATCCTGGGAAAACTTTTTCAAGCAGTTACACCGAGAGCGTACAAGCCACTGACCCATGCGCAATGGTCAATGTGTTTTATATTTGATGTACAATATAGTAAAAAAAAAAAAGTATGTACATAAAAGATAAGAGTCCATCATACATATCTTCTAGAGTCCCTCTTGCACAGTATCTTCTTGAACGACCGCCTGAAGTCATTGTTGAAGATCGTGTAAATGATGGGGTTCAGCGCACTGTTGCAATAGCCAAACCAGAAGAAGAACTTGAACAGGGTGTCGGGCACCAGGCAGGACTCGCACAGCGTCATCAGCATGTATGTGAAGAAAAAGGGAAACCAGCAGATGACAAACACGCCGATGACCACGGCCAGGACGAAGGTGAAGCGTTTCTCCCGGTTCTGTCGACCCTTCCAGCGGCTGCCCTTGGTGCTCGATGTCCTCTTTTGGACGCCATCATCCCCCGGTATGACTTGGCTCAGTTTGGTTTTCCCCTTGGCCACTTTCTTTTTGATCGAGCAGGGATTGTTCACCTTGTGGTCAGAGGAGGATGACTCTTCAAGGTCCACCCCGTTGACCTCGCCCTTCTCCTCGTCGGCTCCTCCTTCTCCTCCCACTCCCTCCTTCAGCTCGATGCCCTGCTCGCCGTTCAGCTTCTCGTGGCAGAGGCGCTCCTCGGTGTCACCTGCGCCCACGCCGTTCTCCTTCTGGTTGGCGGCAGCAACAGTCGCCGTCTTCGGCATCTCCTTCCGCTTCCTGTCTCCCGGCGGCGCCCGCGTCCTCTTCTTGGCGATCTGGTAGATCCGCACGTAAACCAGGACCATGATGACACAGGGGAGGAAGAAGGAGCCGATGCAGGAGGAGATGACGTACCACTTGTCGTTATTGATCTTACACACGGGCTCCTCCTCGCTGTTTTCTTTCTCCATGGTGATGAGAGGCGGGAAGGAGATAACCGCCGCAATGACCCACACGATGAAGATGATGCACTTGATGCGTCGCGGCGTCCTCTTCAGGTTGTACTCAATGGCCTGCGTGATGGACCAGTAGCGGTCTAAGCTGATGGCACAGAGGTGGGCGATGGAGGCGGTGCAGAAAAGAACATCAAGTGCCAGGTATATCTCACACCACACCTCGCCAAAGTACCAGTATCCCATGAGCTCATTGGCCAAGGAAAACGGCATCACGAGGGTAGCAACCAAAATGTCTGCCGACGCCAAAGACACCAAGAATAAGTTCTGCGGGGCCCTCAGGGCCCGGCTTGTAAACACAGCTATGACCACCAGCACGTTGCCAAACACCGTCAGCGAGATCATGATTCCCACCAGAACAGTGAGCGGCAGTGAGATCCGGAGGCTGTAAGGGGCCACGTCTGGAAGAGTCTGATTGGTCTCGTTGTCAAACCCCATTGGAGTAGATTGGCCCACTTCCTATGTGAGTTCCCCTAAGGTTAACAAATATCATCACCAGCAAGGACAGAGCTAGTAACTCACAGCAGGGCTGTGAAGGGAAGGAACTGAATCACTCCTCTGAGGCTTTCCCGGATTTTTCTCTTTCATCGTGTACAACCTCCTTGAGGGGAAGCTCGTATCATTTATAAGGCTGTCAATTCATCTGAAAATATGAGGCAACAAGAGGAAAAATCAGATAGCTTCAGCGCTATTTACACTTTTAAATCAATTATGACATACTTTACATTATTACAACTATGATTATCTCAAGCAGTATATCGGCTCTTTTCCCTGAATTGCATTTTTTTTTTTTTTTTTTTTTTTTTAAATGACATTTAAAGTGCGAAATGATATTACCTGAGCCAGAAAGCGGTGGCACAACCTCTCTGGTGCCAGAGGCGCACGGGCATGAAAAAAGCTGTCAGCGGGTAACTTCTTTAAACAGATCAATAGGAAGCAAATACGATCCATGAGGCGGATCAAGCGTGAAGTCTTCCCTCCGTGTCTCCTCTCTCCCCCGACACAATGGTCCCTGTGCTGCATCTAGTGGTGCTCAGTCGCGGACCTAATAGAGCGCTAATCATGTTATCCCGGGCGCCGCCGTGCTGCTCGTCTGTGTGCGGGTCCTCTCTTCTCAGTGTTAACCAGTGCGCCACTCCCTCTCTTTATAGCCCGCACGCTGCAAAAAGTGTTCCGTTCACAGACTGTCAACATGGACAGACATGTGGGTCTAACAACACCAAACACCAATACGCTTGTAAAGTAGTGAAGGAATTGCAGGAAGAAAACGCCATTAAAAATGAATCATCACCTGCAGGGAAGAAGAAGAAAAAAAAAAGTGTTACACGTGGACATATAGGCTACATACGGGTACAGGTGTTGAACAAATGAACAGGTACACATGCCACCACGTGCCACTGACATCATAAGTACTCAGGTGAGTGATCAACTCTGAAGTTTTAGTATTTTTTGTTAAAGTGTTCTGCATTAGAGTGTTTCTGTTATTGTGTCCCCCACACCCCCCCACTTCTGTCGTAATGCCTATAGACTAAGTAAATACATAATAAAAGGACAACTATGTACATGATCAAGACAAGTTTATTTATATGAGGTAAAAAATAATAGAGACCAAACAGAAATAAAATCCCAGTAGAATAAAATACATAAACATAAACAAAACAAAGTTTCAGTGCAGTAGAATTCAAATAAATGATTAAAGAAAAGTGCATCTTTCATCTTTAAAAGAGACAGGAGACATGCAGGGTTTTATTTTCGTAGAGAGAGGTGTATTTATGATAATGATTGATAATTAACACTCTCGCCTTGAATTCCACTTTCCATAAAAAAGTGTGGTTGTTGACAAACAGCCAAAATGTGCTGGATCCAGTCTTTTGTTTACGCTGAGATGTCAGCATCTTCTTGATTCGTTTCTTAAACTATTATTATCTTTGAAACTGAGCTGAAAACAATAAAACACAAAAATTCAAAGACTTAGACAACAGTTTAAAGAGTAAACCATAAAGGACCTGTTGGGACAGATATTTTTTGCAGTGCAGGTGCTATACTCCGTTGCTAAGCAGCAGCCAGAGCCACACCACGTGGATATAAAGAGAGGCCCTTTATTTCTTTGTCTAAACTTTATTTATTTATTCACCTTTTTTTTCCACCGCATTGTGTTTGAACAGAGCAAGAGGAGCCGGGTTCAACTGTAGCATTTGTGTTTACAATATAGATTTCATCATTTTAAATACATTTCTAAAGCAAACATTTAAAGTTTCTAAAGTTTGTTTGTTTTACTCAGTGTAACAATCAGAGACTGTTTTGACAAGGCAAATATTTAACATTATCTGACACCTCATGTCATTTGCCCAGTGCTGTTTCACTGGATGACATTTAGCTGTCAGCTGTCATGTCCTACAGGCTGAAGGATGTTGGTGATGGAAGCGGACATGGAACAGCTCACCTAAGTTTACTCTAAAAAACAAGTTTATTGTTATTATTTTATTTTATTTTTTTTATACAATTTTCGTATGCTATTTTATCATGAAATGCAGGTACCGGCGGTAAGAGGCGGGGTATTGACTTGTATGCAATCTGCAACCTCACCACTAGATGCCACTTATCCCGACGTACTGTTCCTTTAACTCATGAACAGGTTCTGTTTTATCCCAACTAACATCAGTGTCCGCCATGATAGAAAGCAATTTTAGTTTTAGCTCGATACCAAAGTTGCTTTGATATTACAATCGCAAATACTCACACAACACTGTAAAAAGTAGAGAACATGCAAATACGAAACAAATGAGTTATTCCCGTCACATTTATGAATGGAGTCCACTGATTTGCATCATTTCCGCAAATCGAGAAAAAGAGAACAACATTTCTTCAGATTTCATCCATCAGGGGATTTATCATTTTCCAAACTCCCAGAGTCTTCCTGGAACTGGAGCCCCTTCTTACCACAAAAGCTCTGACTCTCAGTCACACAATTCAATGCACTGTTTGTGGTCTTCTTTGGTAAATTTAAAATCACTCAGGGAGGGCTACTCGGAGAAGGACATTCCTGAGTAAACTGTGTGGGAGGCTGTGGTGGACGCTCCTTGACATCATCTCTGTCCTGGACATGGTGTACACGACTTAGTGTTGTGTCCACTGGATTAAAGTGCACTTTAATGGCGTTAAATCAATTTAGTGCCGTTGAAATCCTGCCACTCTTACACACATTTTCGTCATGGTCCAACATTATACATTTTCAAAATTTCAAAAGGTGATTTGATAGTCTCTACTGCAGGCATTTGTAATGAATGTTGGTTGTGGCACCGTAAGAACATTCTTTATGACACTTTTTAAGGAACGCTTTTTCAATTTTCAATTTTCATGTTTTTTTTAAACACACTATATCGTGATGTTTTTCTGACACACTATACTCACAGTCTGGCTCTGTAGCCAGAGGCCCTCTGATTTATGGGCATTATATCTTTTGAGTTGCCTCCTCATCCTTATCTGCGTTTGGGTCCAAACCTGTTACTCAGGATCAAGTGCCCAGGAAACTAATAAAAATGGAGGGCTGGACATGGACAGAGCAGAGGACCACAGGCCGAAGGCCCCGGCGGCTGGACGGGGGCGGAGCATGAGACCCGGGGCGGGTGGTCTGGGAGCAAAGCCGAGGCAGAGAAGGGAACCCCCCCGGCAGACGGCCCGGGAGCAGGGCAGAACTTCTCCGGAGGGAAACCGGGAGGGAGGGCCCTACGGCCACGGAGACGGGGCATACACACATTTTTTTGGGACATACCATATTATTAGACTTTTTATAGCATATTATGCTGTGACTTGTCTTATGAACTGTTTATGGCACACGCAACATTTTTCATGACTTTTAAAAAAATGCAATACGATGGTTTTTTTAATGACTTTTTCAGACAAACTTTACTATGAGTTTAAACTTTTTTTCACAACCTCTACTATGACTTTTAATGACTTTTTTCGTAATGCTAGACTGAATGTTTGGAATTAAAGTAGAAAAACCTTTTCTTTTTTTCAACATATACTATACGATGCCTTTTTTTATGAATTTTCTGACCTACTACACTACTTGACATACTATTCTGTAACTTTCATAATGGCATTATGAATACTATGACTTTTCCTGACTTATTTCAACTTACAATAATATGACTTTTTTAGGGATTTTTTTCGATATACTATACTATGACTTTCTTCAACAGACTATACTATGATTTTTTATGACTTTTTATGACTTTTTAAACATGTACTTTTGTGACTTTTTTCAAGATACTACACTTGAGTTTTTTTGTGACTTTTTCTAAATACTAAACTTTTTTCCGACATACTATACTGTGAATGTTTTGACATAATATGTTATGACTTTTTTAAATCTTTTTTTTCTTTTTTTACTATCTTTTTACTTTTGCTGTATTTTTTCCAACTTGCAATACTATGACCTTTTTATTACTTTTTTTGACATACTATACTATGACTTTTTTAGGATTTTTTTTTGACATACTATACTATGACTTTTTTAGGATTTTTTTTTGACATACTATACTATGACTTCTTTAGGATTTTTTTTCGACATACTATACTGTCACCTGGCAGTGGAAAAACATTGGTGAACCGTGCAAAGAAACTAAGTGAGGAAGGTTTTTAACAAACTGGAAAAAGTAACACACCACTTAAGTGTGACTATGACGTTGAAGAAAAGCAGGAGGATAATCAAACATTGATATTTAGTTAAGCAATCCATAGCATAAAAAATATCATGGTATAGTATGTCGTACCAAATGTAATGCCCTAAAAAAACATATCATTGAATGAAAAAAAAGTGATGTCTTAATAATTAATGAAAGGAACCAGATCCGTGTGGTAGAGCACTACGAATGAACCCGGGGTTGTGGCCCACGTAATGGGCCTTGGGTTTTCTGCTTCTGCAGAAAGGGAGTGATGGGAGAGAGGTGGGGGGGGCGGCGGCGGCTAATGGAAACCATTTCCTTCTTCCTGTTTTCTTGTGCATTAACAGCAGAGAGGTTTCCCCATCTACCCGTAGAGTATGACTCTTTTATGACTTTTTTCAACATACTATACTATGACTTTTTAAAGTTTTTTTCAACATACAATACTATGACTTTTTTATAAATTGTTTGACATACTATACTAATATGACCTTTTTCAACATACTATACTATGATTTGTAATGATTTTTTTTTTGACATATTACAGTTTGATTTTTTTGACATACTATATTATTAGTCTTTTATGACTTTTTTGACACATTATACTGACTTTTTTATGTTCTTTTGGGACATATTATAGTATGACTTATGTTTTTTTTGACATACTATACTATGACTTTTCAAAAAAAAATTCTCTGTTTTTATGACTTTATTTGACACATTTCCATGTGATTTTTTTTTGTTTTTGATTTAATATACTATGACTTTTACTGACTATATTTTTACATTTTGTGCTATGACTTTTTATGACTTTTTTCAACATACTATACAATGATTTTTTTCAGGACTTTTTTGATATACTATTATATTATATGACTTTTTAATGATTTTCACGACATGACTTTTTTTAAACTTTTTTCTACATATATTGACTATGACTTTTTTGACAAACTATACTGTAATAATAACAGTAATAATATCCTATGATTTATGTTTTTACATACTATATACAATGACTCTTATAATCATGTTTTTTTAAATCAAACATTACCTCCATTTTTTCATGCTTGTAATGTCATTTCTTTGTAGTGTGAGTGTGGCCTCCCATTGGCTGAGTGAGCATGACACCTGAGCAACATCACTCACAGCTGTTCCTGCAGAAACCGAATGATCACAACCGACCCCGTTCTCCCCCATTGATCTGGCCTTTCAAATTTGTAACTGACAGAAATTCATTCTTAAAAAAAAAAATATATCTACCTGTATGGATTATCTGATAGGCGGTTGCCCAATGATGACAAAGTATCTGGTGAATGTGAGAGAGGCTTTTACACTGTGAGTGACAATTCAAAGCGCTCAGTGCTCATATCAGCCTGATCACCTTTCCGTGCTGGTAAAATAACATCGCCACTGGACAGACTCACTGACTGCTGTTGGGTAAACAGCTGTTTTGTCGTGGCGCGTGTTGATACATGCGGGCGCAGACGAAGCGCAAGGATACAGTGACACCTGTCGTCTCCTGCAAGAGCTTTCCAGTTCCAGGAGGATGACGCCGTGGAGAACATGTATGTTTAAAGTGGTCTGACAATTTGTAGAGGATGAAGAATGTGAGGTCAGAGCGCTCAGGGTCTATTTTAACATAACTACTTTTTTTTACAGGTGATTTCGCGAACCCTGAATTTCACTGTAGCTTTGAATATTTGGACAAAAAGCTGTGATGATATTGTCTTCACTCTGTCAGCAATACTTCCTCAAAAGGAAACAAAGACAAATACAAAGGACAAATTCATAATTAATAAAATCTTGGTTTAAAAAAAAAAGAACTTATTCATTGAATATCAACTTAACTTATTTTAAATCTCTCAAAATAGTATTGGTAATTGTGAACCTTTGTGTTTTAAAACTACAAAGCATTTTTAGTGAAACTGAAACACAGGAGAGCAACACATCATAAATTTGTAAATATGTATCGGTTTATTACAGTTAAAAAGATGTATGTACATACAGAACATCACCACACATGGTCATTTTCACTCATTTGCAAAGTAGCACTCTGCAGCTAGTCGGTTTCAGGGTAACTGTCTTACAATGGGGGCGGCATTAAGTTTCGTCATTTACAACCAAGCACACAAACCGTTTCCTCTTTTCATTTGCCAAATAATACTTAGTAAAGGCATGTAACCAAAATAAAACAACAGAAGGATGCTTAGTAAAAAAACAAAACCGGGGTTGAATTGTTAGTCCGAATCCAAGTTCCTGTTGCCGACGCACAGCTTTGTATGTACACGGGTCGAAACGCCTCAGACCGGATCTCGGTCGCTGTGGTTAGCGATGAAGACTCACATAGAGGTAGTCGTGTCTGCATCTGCTCGTCCAGTCAGGAGACAACTGACCCAAACACTTCTGCTCAATCCGTGGACCCAGACCCCTTTACTGACATTGAAGAAAGAAAAGGAGGAAAGTGATTATCCGTCATAAAGGTTTTGCTTGGTGCGCATAAGGCAGTCAAGTAAATGTATGGAGATACTATAGCGGGCGGGGGGAGCTGGCAGCTACACATTAAAAGGGCCTTTCCACCAAAAGTGATTTGATCCAAATTACGAAAAAGTGGAGATTGATGTCGTGATGTGCTCTGAAGACGAACGTGTGTTCCTACAACATCGACCTGAACTATCTTAAAAAAGTGTGTTTCTGAACACTGCAGATTCTACAGATTATTAAAGTTGATGTCACATCATTGTACTGCCTCTGATCTTGTAATATTATTACTCAAAACCTGATATTACTTTTGAAACACATGAAGAAAAAAACGTGGTCCTTTCTACTGGAAAAAAAAGAAGCTCTGCCGTCGCAGAATAAAAATGCAAAGTCAGTTTTGGTGGAATTCCCCTTTAATGCCAAAGACAAAGTGAGACGCAAGCTAATGCGTAGCAAAATGGCATTATCTTCCATTGCACTGTCTTTATGTAAAACTCTCATCACATTACAGATGTTGTAATACTGAGTTTACCGTAACGTCAGATCACTGTACAGAGTAAAAGGAAAAATAAGACAGAAAGAAACTAGACCCAAATTTACATTGTAACGACCGGTTGCTTGTCATCAAGTACAGTCAGTGGCCATAGACACAAGGAATAGCCAAACAAACACATAAAAAAAGATCATTAAGGCTGCTTGTCAATGTAGATTAAGTAGGATAAGCATTGCCACACAATGCTTCGATACTCTTTGCAATATACAAAAAGGGAGCATTTGCAGATACACCAAATAGCCACTAAATCCAAGTCCTCTATGCAAAAAAACCCCCCCAAAAAAAACCCCGCCCAATTGTGACCCAGACAAATCATGTCTAATATGTGTTCAACATGCTTGTTTCCTGTACAAAATAACCAGGCAAGAAAAAGACAGGTTGTTATGATCCAGAATAAAAAGCAAAACGGAGCGAAATGACGTCGATTCTGCGATGCTCTCTGCTGCCTAAAACCACAGACGATATAAAAATAAACACCAATTATACTCCAAATTATTTTTTGGATGCACCGGTATGCAATACGTCGTCATCCTTTTTTGATCCAACAAGTCGCACCGTTTGGCTGACCTCGTCAGCCGGTGACCTTCTCCTCCACAGCGCATTGAAACTACATTCCAGGATGTGATAAATGCTCTCTGGTCGATGAGCCCCGGTCCAAGTTTTCTGCCCCACCTCCCATCATCCTCTGCGTCTTTATACATTGGCATTCTCAATCTTGCAAAAAAATGGCACATGGAAAAAAAAAATTAAAAATTAAAAACAGAGACCAAATGTAGAAATGGGTCACAGCGCTGTCGCCGCATACCTAATGCACGTCTCACTTTTGAGTACTCGTTGAAGGCATTTTTCACACAATTGTTTACAGCTAAAAGTAAATACAACAACAACAAAAAAAAAGAAGAAACTTCCAAAGCTTTTATAGAAAACCCAGGAATGCAATGCCTCCGGTGTGTTTGTTGAGCGTGAACACAGAAAGCCCTTTTTACAATTCTTTTTTTTTTGTCTTTTTTTTTCCGACAGTCTTGTACTGTAACTGCGTTAAGCTCATATATGCACCGTGTTGTGTCGTCTCATCGTCGTGTCCAAACGATTTGATCTGTGAGAAAACCACCAGGCCTGACGCCACGTCCTAAAGGTCAGTGGATTTGTCCCTCGTCTGCTTTTTCCGAGTGAAGTCCGCATCAGTGTTGGGAGTGGATCATCCCCCCCCCCCCTCTTGTACAGCATATGTTTCAGTCCACGAAAAGCAGCAACAGGTTCTGCTGGTAAATCAGAAGCAGCGTACACCCCCCCCCTCCCTCCCTCCCTCCCTCTCCACCCCGAGGTAAGCTGTGGAACCACAGCCCACTAAAACACACCAAGCTGCTGCAAAACAAAATAAGTAGACCCACACGTTTCAATACAAAAGAGAATCATGATTGAATATAGAGCTGGGATGCAACACATTTAAAAAAAGAAGAAAAAAAAAAAAGTTTGGTTTGATTACATTTTGTGGGGATTTTTAATGTACAGTCACTTGAAATAATACTAACTGAATACACATTTCATCATTTAGAAAAAAAAAGAGAAAACACTTAATGTAAATTGATTTCAAATGAACAGCGCTGATCTGAACTGCAAGAAGCCGTTTCACTTGAAGAAGAAAAGCAGGACATGGTGTCATATCCACACAGTTCTAGAGAGCACGCTCCGCTAAGATCCAAAGGAAGGAACAAGCATATTCTGAGCCCGCTGAACTGAACATTTAGATTCAATTTATTCAAATTTACATGATAAACGGTTTGTTTAACTGATAAAATACTTACTGAAACAAAACGCCCCCATTTCAAAAGAACCAATGAGAGGCTACTGTGTGTTCTTCTAGAGGATGCCAATGTGTGTGTTTTTTTAAAAAGTGCATAAGAGCAGCAGCATTGCTGGGACAGTGTGGGACAAATGAAGATCTATAGAGATATATATTTAAAAAAAGTATGAATCTAAATAAAGGGAACATTTTCCATCGTGTAATTAAGATTCTTAGGAAACAAAAAAAAATAAGGATATTAAACCAAAAAAGCGGAAGTGTGACCTGTCAATGATTTATTACCAAACCTGACTCCAAGCTCCGATACACTCACCACCTGCTCCAGATTACGTCTTTTTTTAAAAATGCTTGATATGTTGGTCAATGATCCATTGAGTGACAGCTCTGCAGCCCAACACTGAGGAGAATATCAAACCAGTAAACAGAACGGAGATTGCACTCAAGGCAACCACCAGGATTTGTGTACATATATAAAAACATCTCATTTATCCCATCACCGGTGCAGGTTTGACTGTTTTCAATACCTTTTTTGTCACACAAAAGAAATATAGGGGAGGGGGGGGGGGGGGGGGGGGGCACTGCACCTCCCGTTTTGGAGAAAAGTCCAACTTGCTTTTTTTTTTTTTTATAAATCATGTGTGATTGGCATTTCTCATATGTATACATTACTAGCTCACTGTTTAACAACTACTGCTGCTATTTGTTAAAACGATCTTATTTTACAACTGATATCGCTTGTTTCAACAGATTAACGCAACGGCAAAAAGGAACACTACAAATAAGAAAAACTTAAGTAAAAACAGCAGTAATATAAAAAAAAAAAAAAAAAAAAAAGAATTTTTGAAATAATTTATATCTTTGTATTCTCATGGACAATTGTGTTTAGAAATGAGCCACTGGATCACTCTAAACATAGGCACAGTATTTAAACATAAAAAGGTAAAAAAAAGAAAGTATAAACAAGCCATCATTAGACCTTTGTTCTCTGTGGTCAACAAGCAGTGAACACAAGTTATCTTGAGCAAAGGTGATGTTCAAAGAAGTGAATATCAAAAGAAAAAAACAACAAGATGACAAAAGTTAAAATTACGGCAGCAGCAGTAAATGTGAAGTTCCAAAGACTTGTTTTTGTTTGTTTTTGCATACAATTGTATCCTTGCTCACATAATAGATGCTTTTAATTACTGTAAATATATTGGCAATGGGAGTACGGTTTATATGGTTAAAAGACTTGCCACTTAGCTCACAGTTACTCAATATATAGAACTTTATATATCTTCAGTTTTGGCAAAGAGATGGAAATATTTCTTTTTTTCTCTCTTGTATGATTCAGAATGAAACATGAGTAGGAGGGGGGGGGGGGGGGGTGGCTGGGGTCCTAAAATGACCGTGATAAACTCTGGAGTAACACAGAAGTCAAAGCTCCAACGATCCGCCTCCTTTCTATCCAAGGATGGCGAAAGAAACATTTCCTCCTCCTCCTCCTCCTCCTCCTCCTCCTCCTCGTATTTGCCCCCGACACTGATTGTGGCGAGTCTGTTTTCTTTACAGTGTGTGATACACGTAATGGGGGCGGGGCAGGCGAGAGGGTTCGGAGCAAGCGGAGGGGGTTTGGAGTCGAGCAGGACTGGGACCGAGCTGCTCTCGGCTCAGACCATGGCACGGTACGGTCCCTGCATCTTGAGGAACTGGATGATGAAGGAGGGGCCTCCCGCGACGATCTGGGGCGGCAGGTGGCTGAGGGGACAGTTCTCGATGCTCATGATGGACAGCTTGCTGCAGAGGGCCAGCTCGAACGGTAGGCTGTGCAGGTTGGGATTGTCGTTGAGGTACAGTTCCTCCAGGTTCTCCAGTGTACCTGAGGACAGACGTCGGTTACTGTTAGTGCACTGCAGCCGTCAAGCAAGGAACCGGGGCCTGAAGTAAGAAGCCTCCTACACATTAGGATCGGTCGACTGGTTGGTACTGCTCCAGTTTTTTTTTTTTTTTTTGGTTGACTAAAGCCCGATAATATGCTTGTCGCCACTCTTGATGCAATAATTTCATTGTTACGGTGAATGGAAGCTGGAAATTAAAACGAGAGCGAGACGTAGCGTCCCGTCGTCCAATCCGGACGGACTCGGTCTCCCATAATGCATCCTGCCTGCCTGCCTTTCAACAGGCTGACTGACAGCAGACATCTACTGAACCAAAATAGCCGTCGTGTCGGCTCCAAGAAATCAATAAAGTTTGAATCTATTAATTCATCGTTTTTATTTCCCCGCCCACCGAAGCGAGCGAGGGGAATCTGCCTGCAGTGGATCACAGACAGACTTCATGTATAAGAGCTTTATCAAATGTCTTTCAAAGCTACTTATTGAGGTTTTCGAATGAAGCTTTTGATGCTCGTCGTCATATTTTTTTTTTTTATACACATTACATTGTTGGTTCTAACCTTAAGACAGGTATAATTCCATTCTGGGTCCAGTCTGAAGCCTCTAAAAATACATCCAGCATCAGCTTCTTCTTCCTTAATCTGTGACTTAACTCTTAACCTCAGCAGTGCAGCCGTGCCGATCACTCAGAGGAAGGGTCAGAGGTGGGGCGCACCGCTAAGCTCTTAAATCCTAACGCTTAAGTTCAGCTTTTTATCAAGGAAACAAATGGTACACTTTGAATTCAAAAAGAGACAACTAATTTGTAAAAAAAATAAAATAAAAAATTGTTAAAAAGTGGCACTAACTCTTCAAATATTTTTGATAACACAAATAAAAACAGATTATGGTACATATTAGAGGTTAGCCAACTTGTGCCCCTTCCTAAAAGACCAATTAGATGTACAAGTCACACATCGTCCCCACAGAATACTGAGTCGTTTGTCTTTACTATTGTTTTACTTTCATTTAGTTTAACGGTGTGTTTAATTTGGCGTCCGTTTTGATTGAAGATTGTGGTTTTAGTCAAACAGCCCAGAGAGGATCAGCTCTGGTTCCCCGCCATCACTGAAGGACACCGTCCTTTGAGTAGTGAAGAAACCTGAACACAGTAACTGAGCACGCTACTGACCTACGTGGCTGCAGGCTTGAGGGAAGTACTTACCGATCTCCTCCGGGAGGTGTTGCAGCAGGTTCTCCCCCAAACCAAGATGAGTCAGGTTGGTGAGGTGGCCGATGCCTCTGGGTAACGTGGTCAGCTGATTATTTGTCAACACCAATTTCTAATGAAAGAGGAAGAACACGGCTCATAATGTGCTCTAAAGGTTGGTTGAAATGAGAACAGTATTTACCAACCGTATCGTTTAATTACAATCAAGCCATTTATCACCCAGTCTTATCCACCATTGTCCTCTCAGAGAACAACTGTGGATGATTGTCTAACAAGTTACATTAAAAGCAAAAATCCATCTTTATTTACGGCAACATTAGAGACGTGCATCGCCACCGCAGCCAAATCCACTTACAGGCCTCATCAGGCGTGAACTGAAGATGAGCCTTTCCCGTTACAACGGATGGAGAAGAAAGACGACAACCTTCTGTGATCTCTGGTCTAAGTGTGAAGGAGACAAAACGCATTTCTGGAAAACTCACCTGTAAATCTTTCAAATAAGCAATTTCATTCGGTAGACATTCCAATTTGTTTTCCTCCAAGTCGAGCTCCCGTAGCTTTCTCAAATTTCCAATACCGTGTGGTAACTTCTTCAGGAGGTTATTGGACAGTACCAACACCTGTGAAGACAGTGACAGTTTCTCACAAATAGAAACAGTCTGGCATCATGACACAGCAATAAAAAAAACAAACGAGACTTTCTACTTCTTCAATAAACTCAGGGGGTTCTGCATTTGCAGGCCATATTTCTGCTACGTGGGAATAAAAGACTCACCTCCAGAGAGACTAAACCACAGACGTCCTCGGGGATCTTTGTCAGCTGATTGGTTGCCAGGTTAAGCTCCACCATGCTGGTCCATGTGCCAAAGTCTAACGGCAGAGATGTTAGCTGGTTGTCCTGAAGAAGACAAAGAGCATACATACCCTTAATAGCAGAGTCAGAGTCAACACAAGGATAGTGGCGTTCAAGAGGCTGAGTAGACCCGTGCACCACGACAGCTCTTTTACCTGGCTCTAGAAATGCATGTCTGTCTTAATGCCAATACAAACTTCAACAGAGTCCGCCTTGAGATAACGGTTGAGATAAATATGAGCAAATAGGCGTCGTTTTTTTTCTACGTAGATCCACTCTAGAATTTAAGTGGCACAACTGGCATTGAACACATTACATTACAGTCATTTAGCAGACGCTTTTATCCAAAGCGACTTACAATTCAGTATCTATACACCGTAGGCACGGCTACGGGAGGATGGACGGATGTAACGCCTCACATTTACATTCCTCACTATGTATAGAGTTGTTAAGATTTAAAATTATATTTCACACGTGCATAATTATTGTTCCTGACACAAGATAGCGTAGGTATGACAAGAAGGTCTAGTTCAATCTCACATGTTCACAAAGGCATTTTTTTTGTTTACATGTCACAGCAAGATATGAAACAAGAATATAAATAAATGAATAATGATTGGTGAAAATTCATGATTGTTTCTACTTTGTTTAGAAATTTTAGAATCGGCTGACAGGGATTTATCTCACTATTTTCACAGACAGACACGCATACATGTATATGTACCTTCATGTTAAGCTTGCTTAACACTTTGGCCCTGGAGAAGATGCCGAAGGGGATCTTGTTGATGCGGTTGTGCTCCATGTTGAGGGAATAGATGGTTGAGAACTGGGACGGTCCGCCCACGGGGTACGACTGGAAGCAGTTCCTCGCCAGTGTTAGACTAGTCAGGTTGACCAAACTAGACAGTAGGCCCTGGTCAAGCACAGCAAAGGGTAAATCAACTTGTAGATTGATATTGATTTTTAGCTTCCAGACTAACCATTGAGAGCCAAATGCACAACGGCCTTTGTACTTTCAAGAGCATTGCAGGAAACAGCTGATGTTAGCATAATAGAGAATAAGACGGCAAGTGATGATTATTATTATTTAATATATATACATATAATTTGTCATCATACAGCAATTGTATTTTAAATGTATATTCTAAGTGTTTCCACTTACCTCTGGCAACACCGAGATGTTGTTGTTTTCAAGGTTTAGCTCCTCCAGTTCTCGACATTTGGCTAATGATCTGGGGATGGCTGACAATCTATTGTATCGCAGACCTAAGCGATTTATGCTTGCCAGGTTGCCTAAAATGACAAAAAAAAAAAAAAAAAAAAAATTATTTATAGTTGTATTTTTTATTTTACCTTAACAACACAAGAAGTTTGCTTTTGAGTCCTAAAGTACAAGTAAATTACCTATAGTCTCTGGGAGGTCCAAGAGCTCATTGTGCTGCAAGTCCAGGTTGGTTATCTGTGTGCAATTCCCAATCTCCTTCGGTAGGTGTTCCAGCTGGTTATGGGCAACATCCAGAGTGATGAGGTTGCATAGCTCCCCTGCAGAAAGACGCAAACCAAATTCAGATATTTAGCCAATTCAAGATTGAAGCTCTTTCAGTCACCCACCCTCTGCTGTACTGAAGACATGCATTCCTTCATCTCTTATTCCCTCTTTACGAAATCACAAAGGCACTGGTGCAAAGCTTTCAGTGATCAACATTGGCGTCGCCGAGTAGAGACACGTGCCACCATCTATTCCACCTCCACCGTCTCAACAGTCAAGTTGATCAGCGAGCGTTGAGCAGCAAGCCGGGTCGTCACAGCCGCGGCGCCGCATTTCTTCCTCGGGACGATGCTTTTCCACTCGCTCTGTGCTCACTGCCTGCTTTTTATGTGCTCAACTTGAGACTAATTAAACGGCACGAACGTAGCGGTGCAAAAAAAAAGTGTGATGCATGAGCACGGGGTGGCGGAACACTACAAAAAAAACAACTTCCATTTAACCGTTACCGTGTTGCAAAAATGAAGCCGTCTACAGCTGATTATTTTAAAAAGACGAATGAGAGAAGCTGTCGGACTAACTGATGATTTAAGTGCAGGCCGACTGAGCCAGTGTCATCGATTAATACCTGGGGCAGAAGAAGTACTACTATCTTTTACTTAAGTAAAAGTACTAATACCAGAATCAAAAAAAAAAAAAAGAAAGGTAAAAGTCCTGCATTCTAAATCTTACTTGAACGAAAGTATATAATCAACAAAATGCAGGCCTACTTAAAGTAAAAGTAGGCAACTCAATATTATATTATTCATATAATATGAATAATATAATATTGAGTTGCCTACTTAAAGTAAAGGTAGGCAACTCAATATTATATTATTCATATTACTGAGGCAGTAATATGTAAGATGCATTTTAACGCTGTAGCTGGCTGCAATAGAATTCATTTGATTGATTTTTTTTAGACTGGTGGTTTCATTTACTGTAAAACATTGCGTTATATTGCATCTACTCATAAATAAATGCAGTGAAGTAAAAAGTACAACATTTCCCCGCTGAAACGTAGTGGAATAGAAAGTAGCCTCACGGTTGTACTCCAAGTACTCGAGTAGATTTACTTGGTTACGTTCCGCCACTGGTTAACACCAAACGGGTCTCAATGCAGAGGTTCTGCTCACCTATCTCCGCGGGCAGCTGCTTAATCTTGTTCTCGCGGATGCTGAGCATAGTGAGCTTGGAGAGGTTCCGGATGTCCTTCTCCACCGTCGTGATGCGGTTGAAGCGCAGGTACAGCGTGGTGAGAGACGTCAGCCGGTACACGACAGCCGGTATCTCTCTCAGCTTGTTGTGCCGGAGGTCGAGCATTCGAAGCTTCTTAAGAGAGTCCAGGGAGTCGGGCAAACTGGTCAGGGAGTTCTCGCTCAGGGCCAAAGTGACCAGGCCTGATAGGCAACCCACCTCGGCCGGCAGGCTCTGCAGCTTGTTGCTGTATAAGTAGAGTTCGGCCAGCTGCGTCAGCTCCTTGATGGAGGTGGGCAAGATGTGAATGGACCGTTTAGAAAGGTCCAGTCTCATTGAGTTCTCCTCCCGGCACTTGTTGAGCTCTTTGATCACCTCGGCGTTGCTGGACTTCTTGCGCGTACCTGCCGCCGGGTTCGGCCGCTTTATCGTGTTATCGACAGAGAAGGCCACACCCGGTGTTGAGCTGCTGGTGTCCTTCTTTCCTTCTTTGGCATCTTTCCCTTTGGTCTTCGTTTCTTTGCCACCATCCTTAGCTAAGCCGGCTAGAGCCCTGGCCTCCTTTTCCCTTTCTTTCCCCGCTGGACCACCTTTGGGGTCCTTTTCTTTCGAATCTTTTTCTTTGCCTAAAGTACTACTCATGTCGACGTTATCGAGCCTCCTGCAGAGTTGCTCATGGGAGTCTCTCTTGTCAGGTTACTTATTCAGGAAAAAGGGGGACACAGTCAGCCAAGGAGGTTTTTAAAGAAAACATCCCCGTACAGGCCCACACTTTTATGATTATCCTGGAAATAAAAGCCTTGTGATCCAACGTTTTTTTTTTATAGATACTTTAGATACTTTGTTCCTTTGTTAAAATGCCATGGGAGAAAAAAATCCTTTGAAGTAGCTGGACTGTGGCACCCATGGGCCACATGCTTTAGTGTTTGAACTGCATACGATCCCAGGACCTTCGGATACAAGTTATTTCAGGGTGCAAAGGGCGTCACGGTTTTTTTTAAATCCCTCGAAGATTTGCTGTTGGGGAAAAGAAAAATACATTTAGTTTGCGTTTACATTTTCACCTTTAACAAACATCCTCAGCATTTTGAATTTCAACAGTTGAGGTCTGTTTCTGGTCTACGGATTTGTCACCGTTTCTATAACTTCAGACTATTGATAACTTGTTCCTTCACCCTTTATCATTTTCTGCCAATTTCCAGAGAGAAATAAACAGATCAGTTCCAAAGGGAACAAGAAGGAACGTTCTTCTTGATTTTCTGTCCTCATGCATCCAAAACGTATTATGATTCTAACTGAAAGACACTGCTCACCACAGTTTACAGTAAACAGGGTCTGCTTGTAGGGAACACAGATCGAAAAAAGCTTCCACTGTTAGAAAATGAAGAGGAAATAGAGAGAAAAAATGCAAAATCAGCTGCCTATACTGCATCAGATACCCTCATATAAACACTGGCAATATTAATACACAATAATAAGTCCTGTGTATATCCAAAATATATCATTTTATTTTTGTCATACTCTGCCCAACTAGGAAATAGAAGAAATTTGTGATTAATTTATATAATTTAAAATGACAATGTGATTCAAAGCACTATGCAAATGTTTGATTGTTTTGCTAGAATGTAATGCATATTGTCTTAAATACATCCACCTGTGTCTTTAACATTTTGGCAGAAATTGCATAGATTTGACACTGTTGAAAATATTTGGTGAATAAAGTGACTTCTTGCCATCAAAGTAGAGGTTCACACTATCAATGATGATTGTTGTTATTATGATCAGTTGCAATGATCCTGAAATGTTAGCAACAGTAGCATGATAGATTAACTTGAATAACTAAATGAAACTATGATTATTAACATACTGTAGGTGTGCGACAGAGCAGCTTGACTGCTCCTATCTGGATTTTTTTTTAAATAACAAACACTCACTTATGTTCAAAACCATAGAGAAACAAATGCTCTGGATATGCTAACCATCAAATAGTTTTTACTGTGATCCCAGTATAGCATTGCAACCCTAAAAAGAAAGAATTTAAAACGTAGTCTGCTGAATCGGAAACGCTCCAAACATGTTTTGATGGAATAGTTTTGGCTACGTTAAGCCGAATTCTTTTCCGATCTGATAGGCAGCATTCAAAAATTCCCCACTTCACTTTGTTTAAAAAAAAACGGTCCTGCACAGCAAAGACAACGAGTGTGGGAAATCAAACAGCTTCAAGCAGCTTCAAATACTTAAGACTGACATAGTGCAGCTGTAAGTGATGCGTGCAGAGACACACCAAGTTCCTTGTTTTTGTCTATTTCAGCAGCATTCTGCAGGTGAACCACAACTCTGACAAACTGCTTTGAGTTGAAAATGATTTCATGCTGGAGAAAAAAAAAAAAAGTCTGAAAAAAAAAAAAGAAGAGCTTTTCTGCCACAACAAATTCACACCGACTTTCCTCCTACGAAATATTACAAATATATTTGAATAAACAATCACTTGAACTCATTTCAACTTGGGCCTGTTGTGGGCTAAGGGTGCAATGTAAGCTGCATTATGTAGAAAAACAGAAGGAGCCCTAATACTCTGATAATATTCTTCCTTGTTCATGAAAAAGAGAAAAACACACTTCAACAGGTTTGGTGGGTTGTCAGTACCACAAAAGGGCCAGTCCAAGCAAATCTGTTGAATGTACTGCGCATTACCTCACACAAACTTACCCCTACTAAACAAACATGGCCCAGCGGGTGTTGACATTACCGTTAGCCTACAGCCCCACCTTAACATGCATTTAGCTGTTTAGGCATCCCATGTAAAGCCTGTAACACAACAATCACACTAAATATTTATGTCTCAAAGACATCCAGACAAAACTCTTTGGATCTTTACGTGACAATCTGAGCCAGAATGGCATTGTTTAGTCTCTGTGGCTGTTTAAAGCTTCCCTGCACTAGTGCAAGCTAAGCTGTGGCAGAAAGAGAGGCAGGTTTGGCTCAGGATCACAGCTAAGTGAAAAGGTTAGGACTGCTGAGAGTAATCTTTAGAAGTGGCCTTCAAAGCATGAAGTCCCCGCAACAACAGGTCATGTGACCTTTTGGGTAAAAGAAATGTTGGGTCAACAGCAGCACCCCTAACATGACAGACTGCCTGACAAGTGTGTTCTGTAAATAAAAAGGCTGTCCGCTGCTCTTTCACACCATCATAAATAAGAAGGTTAACATGAACCACTGACTGTAATGTGTACAACATGATTATTAACATACAATGAGAATAACCAGGCCAGTCCAACTGCTGGAGCTCTCTAAACCAAACTGCAAACAACTTCCTTTTACGGTTGTACTTTCCAAGTCCCTGCCTTGGTACATCGTATTGTTTATAACAAGCTGCATGTAAGCATTATCTGTGTAGATTTATTTCTTTATTTAAAAAAATATCTCTACTACTTTCTGCTTGAACCTAAGACGATACCAAACAAGAGCAGACAAAACATTCAAAATAATTGAGCAACATCATTGCAAGTCAATTTTTACTACTGAACCTAACATCTGCCAAACTAAAGCAGGCATACTCTTAGTTGCATCTTTAAAATGCATGCAGAGGTTTCTGCAAAACAACACATAAACCATTGGACAATGTAAATTAAACAGACAAGAGCTAGGGCCAAACTTGCACACATTTAGAGAGTTCTATTAAGTTATTACTAATCATTTATTAGATACGAATATGAGGTTCAACTCATACAGCTTCGGAGAAAAGCTAATGCACGTCCATCGTCAACACTAACACAACCATAAAGTGCTACTCGTGGCACTTGCAACCCACATAAAAACTGATGAAGTTTCCATTAAAGATGTTGTGGCTCATCTGACAATGCTAGTGCATGTGGGCCTAAGCATAAATGTCTGCTCTCCTGCTTCTGTTTGTCCATTACAATGGATTCAATAAGAAATGCACCACTGTAAGTAAGCCTGTCAGAGAATACAACCTTACAACACCAACGTTAGCTAACGCTAACTAATGGTCGTTAGCAAACTCACGTAGGCTGAAAATGTCTAATGTTAGCTAAAATAGCCTTGGAAGTGACTCGGAGAACAAATGTAATGTTACAATACACATCTCAAGCGACCAATCTTCAACAAAAAGGGAGAAAGCACACTGGCTAAGCCTAGTGAAACAACTGACAACAAGGCAGGAAATAAAAGCAGCTTAGCTAAACGTCAACAGCGAAGCAAAACGTCAGTGATGGCAGACGGCTAACCTGCTATCGTCAGCTAGCGAGCAAGTTAGCCCGCAAGCTAACAGCGTTTTAACCAGCGATAGAACAATTCAAATGAGGAACAGCAACGGCTAACATGACACAATAAAACAACCGGTTATTGTTACTCGTAGTAAACACTGCTAATGGTCTCGAGACCTTCCCTGCCATATTTACCAGCGGTTAGCTTTGAGCAGAGCTAACTGTGGTTAGCACAGAGCTAACTGTGTGAAGGCCCGAGCAGAGCGGCTGTCCGCCGTGAGTTGGACCGAGAGGGGAGATCTCTGCTGCAGCCAGCTGAACGCAACCGGGCAGCAGACACCCAGAGAGAACAGAGCCGGTGAATGCGTTTTAATATCCCAGCTTAACGGCCACGTCAGGCACACAAGGTGCGAACTAACTGTAACACAATACACAAGCCCCGTTCCCGTGTTGAATATTAGCCGAGGAAAAAAAGAAAACACTGTGAAAAACAGCGGCCATTCCGAAGCTGAACAAAAGAGTGCGTTCGTACTCACCACCGCAACATGACAATGAAACGTGACACCCGCCGTAACAAGAGGCTGACGAGTGTGTTGTCTCTGGAGAGGTGCGTAACGTCGCTATGGGGGTAAACCGTCCACTGTTAATGTGATAATAATATCACTGTTTTACCTTCAGAGGTGTGACTCCGCCATCCTTGCTGCTGCTTCCTCCTCTTTTCCTCTTTTCCTTCACTACTGCTCTGCTCCCTCCCTCCTCTGCCACCAAACTGCGTCATTCGCACGCCTAACCAATGTTATCACGAGACTTTGAAATACAAGCAAATATGCGTGGATAAACATTGGCTTCATTTACATAATATATTTTACACAAGGAAATTACTTATTTTGTGTCAGGTTTGTATGAAATAATAAAAATACGAAGAATAACAATACAAGCAAAAGTCCTACGTTCAAAATGTTATCGAAAGACCCCTGCAGACATAAATACATACTTTGCTTGGGATGATAATATGTTTGTTATGATTTTCCCAAGAGATATCACTTCACTTACCTTGTTAACAATTCTTACATCTACCTTTCCCTCATTGAAAAATCCAGATATCTGAATATGCAAACAGTTTTAATTTGAAAAGTGGAACTCATATTTAATGATGTGATTATTCATATTTTCTACCAAAAAAAATATATTCTGTAAAGTAATTCGTAAAGGTAGCTGTAAAATACATATACGAGTAAACAGTACAACACTTTACTCTGAAATGCAGTGTAATATAATAATAAAGTAGCGTAAACTGGAGGTAAAGTGCATACATTGTACTACATGCACTTAAACAAACGTATTACTACAAAAAAGTATGCAAAACTCTTAATTTAAACAGATGAACTGTGGAAAAAAACAAACATGGTCATGATTTTGAGTTGTATTGTTCTGAGAGCCGCCTGTGGGTGACAGTAAAGCACCGTGGCTGAGAAATACAGCGAAGGAAAAAGGGATCTAGTATGAAGACGGCGCAGTAATAGTCTACATCCACAAGGTGGCAACAACGCAATATAACAGAAACTGACTGCCGTAAAACACCAACGAAGAAGAAGATAAAGCGCAGGAAAACGTCACGTGATTCTCGTTGATTTAACAACAGTTTAAATCTCTTCCTGGTGCTAAAGGTGGGATTATGTATTTAACTGTCTCTGGGACTGTCAACAATTCTGTTTTTTTTAAAATGTATTTAACGTGCTCACACACGACAACGGACATATATAGCAGTGTATTGTCAATTAACTGTATTTCACTGGTAGTTTGACAAAATAAACGTACCGTTACCTAAACTGTCTCGTTACGTGCTAAACCTAGCTGGCTTTATGTTGAGCTAACAGCTAACAGCTAGCTATTATGTTTACAAATTTTGGGGTGTCAGTCACATAGCCCTAACGCTAATGGTTATATAACGTTACTCAGCCATCAATTAACCAGGTTAACGGTAACGCTATCGTTTCATCTAACCACCTTTTTGGAAATTGTGGTCGAATGGGATAGAGACGTGAACATTTAACATTGTGACAACAGCTAAAGTTCACAAAAATACCACAGGACAGTACGGGTGTTAGGCTGGGTTTGTGTTATCCGTGTCTGAAGTGCAATGCTGTGTCAGATAAAATATGTTTAATGTAGTAAACTAATATGTTTACTGTACCTTTCAGCAATCACTCAGACGACACAATGCCAGAAGTCAAGTCAATATTCAGAGAAGTTCTGCCTAAACAAGGTTGGTACCGCAGCAGTGGTTACAAACAAAAGGCTGTTTGTGGTGCTCGATACAACATGTGAACTGTTTAGAAATGTGCAAAAGCTTGCAAAATTACTCAGTGGGTGCTGCTCTGTGCTCGCTCTTTACAGTCTCTTTTACGGCTCAACACCATAGACATTGTTGCTGTGTAAACAGTTACACAATATGGGTCAGTACTAGAGCTGGATGTAGTTCTGGTGTTAAGTGTAATGTTTTCTAATTGACAGAGCAACAGATGTGTGAAATGTCCAGATGTTGCATGCAGAGAGAGTGATTGTTAAAAACAGACCATCAGTTGAGTGTTGTTGTTGTTTATTCTTCTTATTTCTTACATCCACAGGGCAACTTTCCATGGAAGATGTACCGACCATGGTTCTGTGCAAGCCGAAGCTTCTCCCGCTCAAATCGGTCACTCTAGAGAAACTGGAGAAGATGCAGATGGAGGCTCAAGAGGCCGTCAAGCAGCAGGAACTGGCAATGAAGGAGCAGTTGCAGTAGACGCCCAGTGAACTATTCAAAACAGCAGGAATGGTCAAACTGGCAGAAAATGCCTTCGGATGGTTGGCGAAGATCCAGAGTTTTCACGCACTGATATTTCCATGGACAGTCAAGTGAAATTTGAAGAAGTGACTTGATTGTTTGGCTTCGTAGAGCAAATGAGATAGGAGGGGAGCAGTCACCTGAGCTTAACCACGCAACTCTTTTGGAAGTAAGGATTACATCTATCGCTTGCCGGACTTCCCAGTGTGGCCTGTGTACTTCTTCTCTACTCTCTTATTTGTATTGTTGCATCTGTAATTTGGCTTCCTTTTTAAGTGAGTAGAGGGCAGAGCAAAGAAGTGGTAAGATGTAGTTTGTGTTGATCGTGTGACATGCACAAAAACAGTCTTGGATTATTTAACAGTGATTTAATGAACAAACAAGGAGCAATACGTGGTACATTTTACACACATTAGTATTCCCCCAGATATAAAAATAAACGTTCTAAAACACCATTTTGTAAAGTTATCCAACTGGTATTTGTTTTTCCACTTTACTCATGTCTTGATACCTTCAATAATGACATCTTTGTGAAATTTGAAAGGGTAAAAAGAAAGAAATAAAAGCCAGCACAGCGTAAAAACAGCAGCTAGTTAGGGGGCCAGTATTGCAATAAACCAACGCGCTCCCCTTTCTTTGTTTTTTTTTTTTTTTAATACCCCTTTATAAAGCTTTTGACGCAAGCCAGTCATGTCTGTACAAACACTGCTTTCTACAAAACACGAGGAGTGGCAGTGAATAACGGTAGAATACATGAAATGACTGACACGGTGTGGCACTTTAAGGGTTAGCTTATGTCAGTGTTTGTATCGAAACACCTTGAAGAAAGTGATCCACTTCAGTTTCAAGCAAAAGTGCAGTTGTTGTTGTTTTTTTTTACCCGCCTTCAGTTTCAGAAATGTACATTCTTTTGACTGTTAGAAGGAAAAAAAAAATAAAAATGTACCCGACTTCTTATGAAAAATATACAAGTAAAAAAAAGTAGCGTCGTCCTTTACTTTTCAGGAAGTGTGGCACATAAAAAGGTCTCCTCAGTAACTTTCAACTTTGACAACACCGCCGTCTCCCTCGCTGACGAACCTCTTCCGGCCTCTGACAACAGACAGAACATAACATAAAAAACAACAACATGGAAACAAGAGTGTACGGTGTGTATCTGAGAAACCCAGTGGCGAGCACTTACCGACAGGGACAGAGATCTCTTAACTTCACATCAATGATTCCCGTACTGAAGCTCTGATCAACAACTTGCTCCAGGATGAAGTATGCCCGAGGGACATCAATGTTGATTTCAGCGATGTCCATATAAACTCTTTCATAGCCCTATGAAAGAAGAAAAAGACACCGTCTATGAAGGCTGTAGGTTTGCATAAGGACGCTTGAAGCTGACGGCTGTCAATAAGACGGCCGTCTGCGCTGGTGAGGTGACTGGAGAAGGTAGAGAAGTGTGGCGTAACCACGGAGTCCACGCTGCTGTGTGCGTCGGACAGCACATCTGTGGTCACTGCAGAGATTTCACACACGAAAAACTAAAAAATGTACTTGGTGACATTTGCACAGTAAGAGGATACCATCTAAAGCTGTTGAACCATTCTGTTATTATACCTCAGTCTCCTCTGAGCTCCGCAGTGTAATGGAGAGACGGTACGGATGAAATATTGAGTTTTTAAAATCATATTGAGGAATTTTATTTAAGATTTGAGTTGGTTTATAACTTTTACAATTGTAAGGTGCTTATAAGTGTAGTTACTAGTTACAAACTGGTGTAGTTATGGCTCACTAGAACAAATAAAACTGCTGGTTTGAATGGATCTAGTCTGCACTTCATCAGAGTTGGTGAATTTACAATTGTGTGGACAATAAGACAAACGGTGTCAAAAGTCAGTATCAGTTTAACAGGGCAAATATTACTTTATTCTCCAAATATTACAATGATTTTCTCAAAATATTTGAACTATTTCCAGACTTCCCAGAGAACACAGATATGTGGGATATGTTTTGAATGTCAAGCTTTTAAATTCCACAGGGTTATAGAATAATTAAAATTAATCTAATATAGCATTGAGGTGAATAGGTGCCACATGCACATTTAAAGAGAGGGGGGGAAGATTAAAAAAAATGCCTACAGGTGTGTTGACTCAGCAGAGATAACATTAAATGAAAAAAGTTGATCTACAGAAGAATAAATATTTGAAAGCAATACCGAATGCCTTTGTCACCATTAATGGATGCAGAATGTCTGTAATACAGCATCTGTTAAGGCTAGCAAACAAATGAGCTGATGCTTAGTGAAATAGTGATGTGCATTGCTTAATTCAAACACCAGGTGGCGCCTTACCCTTCTCATTTGGTCCAGAGTGATGACGGAGGAGGCGGAGAGCGACTTGAGTAGCTGCAGAACCATTTTCAATGTTTTCTCTCCTTTGGACTCCAACACCATCACTATCGCCTGAGGGGAGCAGAAATATTCACAAGAAGCACTTACTGCACTGCATAGTTGTTCATCTGCAGATCTTTAGTTGAGACCAACAGGTGTTTGAAGAAAATTCAAACCGAGATTTCTGTGAAGCCTTTTACCTCATAGACAAACTCGTGGTGGAAATGGGGAACTTCCAGATCTCTCAGGCACCTCTCAGCCTCCTTGCTGTCTCCAGAGAGGATGTACTCCTTCAGCAGCAGGTTCATCTGACAGTACAGAGGATAGCAAACGACAAGAATTAACCTGTGGCAATTATTCTTACAGCTAGAAATAAAAAAAGAGCACCAATCAGCTGTAACTGTAGGGAACTGTTGGACTTGAGGATGTGTTAAGGCTCTAAGCAGAACAGATTATAGTTTATGAATCAAAATGTCTTTTTAATGCTGGTGAGTTTATTTATTTATCGGATCGGGAAAGATTTAGAAGCACAACATGCTTAGATTTGACAGACAAAAGAATAAATAATTCTACTGAATTTTGGTTAGAAAAGCTGAAATGAGAAGTGGATATAGAGAAGATAGACGAGTGGTGATAAAGATCAGGTCTTCTGTAATCTACCTCTTTGATGAGCTGTGTGACGGGTCTCTGCCCCCCGCCTGGCCCCCACTGGTTGTCTATGCGCAGGCCTTCCATACTCATCTTCAGCAGCACTGTCGCCCGGTCCAGAGACACTCTGCAGGATATTAAAAAAAAAAACCACCAAAAAACAGGCTGAGTTTGTTGGTCACACTGTGTTTCATCACTGCTTTCTTCACAGTCTCCTCTCTCTGACCTGCAGGTGGTCAAACTGTGTCTCCTCTGATTTACACAAATGATGCGTTTTGTTGATCACATTGTTACACTTACTGCAAAACACTTGGGTGAGGACTTAGACTCCTCTATGTGATCTATAATACTCAGATATGACATAATAAAAAGATATGTTGCCTTTACCTTTTAATACATTTCAACTCTTGTTTACATGAGTGAATGCACACTTCAAAGAAAGGTCCAGATTCTCCTGCACTCTTAATGCTATATCTAATGATAGGACTATTATATGTACACACTATCTGTATGATATTATTGACTGAGTGCTCTTTTATCTTTAGGGATTCACTATAACCTCTGAGGTAATAATAATAATAATAATAATAATAATACAGGAAACTAAAATCACAGCAGCAGCAGAGCTCTTGGACAATAGAGTACCTTGTGTATTGACAGTCAACCCGGCCTTTGTAGGCCTCAATGTAGCTCTTGGACAATATTTGGTCGCTCACAGCTCGTGCAATGAATTGGCCCACCAACTGGAAAATGAACACAGATAGATTAAAAAAAAGTGTAAACAAACAAAATATTGAAAGATGGCACAGTTTAATATTAATGTTATTCTGCCTGTACTCCTGAATGTACTCCTAGTTCTCTTCTGTCTGTCATGTGTTTGTTGCGTTACAAATGGGCTACAACTGAATGTTGTTGTCCATCCCTGTGTTGCATAATGACAATAAATGATCCCTTTTTTTTTTTTTTTAAATCTGGGAATTAATTTGTATTTCATTTGTATTTCCTATATAGAAAATACAAATTAATTGTGTTTCTATATCGAAAATACAAGAAAAAGCCATATTTAAAATCAATAACGTAAATTGCTTCAAGGACCAGTGCCCTGTCCTCAGTTAATAGAATACAGTTTTGTTGCTTGAGAATACATGAAATCTAATTGATTTAATACATCAAACAATTGTGTGACACATTAAGTCGTAATTACAAAGTCCTTTCAGTTTGAAGAAGTGGTCCCATAAAAACACCGGCGGTTGACCGACGGAGGCCACAGAGGCTTCCGTGTATCTGTTGGTTTACAGTAGTGAGGCCATGTGATTTAGGGGATGGAAAGAGCTGGCTTTGCTCTTCTGGCCTGGACAAAGCCTGCGCTTATCACTGATCATTGTCCCTGTTCAGACAAGAGGCAGCTCTCATCTGACCCGTGGCTGTGGCTAGACTCGCAGGCACATGAGGAGAAAGAGAGGAGGGCGCAGTGTGTGTGTGAGAAACTGAAAAAGAGAAGAGTGAAAAGGGGGTAAAAAGGGAAGGAGGTGTGTGTGAGTGAGTGTGTGTGTGTGTGTGTGTGTGTGTGTGTGTGTGTGTGTGTGTGTGTGTGTGTGTGTGTGTGTGGGGGGGGGGGGGTCATACCCATTTAATACCCATTTAAACCCACAGAGAACAGCAAGAGTGGGACCGAAATGACTAGTGAGCCCCAATGAAACCGTGACAGGAGGGGTGTGTGTGTGTGTGTGTGTGTGTGTGTGTGTGTGTGTGTGTGTGTGTGTGTGTGTGTGTGTGTGACCAATAACCCTTTGAGCGTCCTTTGCTGAGCTTGCATTTTGTGAGCACAGACAGACAATGAACAGAGATCTCATGTCTGTGCAGGCTGAAAAGGAGAGTGCTCAAATACACACATTACACACACACACACACACACACACACACACACACACACACACACACACACACACAACCCACAGTGTTGTTCCCCTCTGCTCCACCACAGACTGTGTAGAAAACACGACGCCTCAAACAGAGGCGTACTTTCAGCAAAGCATTCTGACGAGTCTCGTGTTTACTGTAATGGGACTGACATCAGTTTGTTAAAATGTCCTGTAACATGGTGGAATGTTTGATTGTTGGACATGTGTCAACTAAGTCAATATCAGTTCCTTCAGTATTATAGTTTGGATTTCTCAGTTCATACTCATCCTGAATTGACAACAATTTAAAGTAATTTAACACAAACACATAAAATAAGTTGCAAAATTGAGCTTGGGGTGTATACACACACACACACACACACACACACACACACACACACACACACACGTATCTCCAGACCCTCGGGGGCACTCACCTGCGGGGCTCTGGGTGTATCCAGGACGAGGTCGGGCAGCTCTAGGAGCAGTTTGTCAAAGGAGCTTTCCATGTCGCTGCGGGACAGCACCGGCCCACACAGGTCAGCCAGCAGCCTGGAGGTGAGCTCCCGGTGGCTGGCTTTGGCCTCCAGGGCCAGTGACACAGCCAGCGAGGGAACCTCGCTCCGCAACGGTCCCAGGTTCAGTTCTGAAAGCAGCTCCTGGATGAAGAGAAGGGCGTCAACTAGCGCACGCGCTTGATGGTTCTGTTCTATGTAGAGTTCTGCTTCTGTTACGCATGAGAAGGTGTTCACTGACGGGCGGTTTCCTGCACACTTACCGCTACTTCATTTATGTCTCCATGTTCAAAGTACTCTTGCACTATGGGGGTGACTGTATTCTCAAAGTCCCTCTCATCCAGCGGAGGAACCACAGTCTCATACACACAGTTTTCCTGTCAAAACACAAAATCACATTCCAGGTCTGGTGTTTCGCATTAGATTATACAAGCGATCGCGCTGATCCAAACACTGCACGCGTCACAAAGACGTACAACATGGACACCACAGTCGGTACCTGAGCTTCGTCATAGTTGGGGTCTTTCTGATCAACCGCCTCCTGTTCATAAACTTCACCAGATCGGCCCCACACTCCTTTTCCTCCAGCCCCACCTGCAGACAAAGATCAGCGACGATGTTAAGACGTCTGACTACGTCACAATCGTCTATTTAAGAAAAGGTGATGTGGTGTAAAAGTGTCCTTTTCAGGAGATTTAGTGGCACAAATATCTGGTTAATGTGAAACACGAGTGTTATTGATTTTCTTTTATCTAATAGGTCCCAATTCATTCATAGAAAGAAAGTTAAGTTGCAGCTGTTGGGCGCGTCGGGCTCTCTGAACACGATGTCCCTGAAATAGAACTCCTGAAACACAACGTCAAAGCCTTTTCAAAAAGGGAAACAATTAGGAGCGTGATGTCATGTCGCAAAATGTTGACACACCGAAACAGAAAGGCCACGCTGATCTCTGGGCCGTTTCGAATTGGAATCGCATTGTAAAAGCAACAGCTACTGGGTCCCCCGTTTACTTCCTGTGAAGCTGACACAATTTGCATACACTGCAACAGGAAATGGTGAAACGGTTCGACAGCAGGGAAACATCTTCAGGAAATAACAGTCAAGAAAAATGAGATGAATTTTGACAAACGGTCAACCAGTCGGCCTTAAACTTAAACTTAAGCACGCAGGCAGTTACTCAGTGTTTTAGTCAGACTTCCTTATCTCACACAGCACAAGTTAGACTTCGTCAAGGTCTTGTTCCGTGGTCAAAACAAGTAATATTATAGTTATAATAGCATCGCTTAAGTCGTATGGCTCATAATCTGTATGCGTGATCTGTACTAATACCCGTTTTTCACCCAAGGACCAAATGTGCTGCGACGTAATCCCTCTATCCAGGGTGGGGACGTCTTTGTAAGTGTTACACAAACAAACATCTGCTGGGCCTGAGGTAAGCACTGACAGATTGAAGACAGTTTAAGAAGCCCCGATACCAAGCGGCTTGTGCGACGGGCTTTAAAACCTCCATTAGTCCTAACCAATATGTGGCACAGCGCATGCCGCTATATTTAGCGCAGCCCGCATATTGCGTGTGCAAAACTTCAGCATCTAAAAAACGTGCTGGACGCTCGTTTACTCAGGACACGGATTCTGCATATCCACTGTGCAATAATGTGGACGTTCGATGCAGGAGAGCTCACAGCTCAAATAACAGAGCTCCACTGGTGCGACGGTTCTGTTATGCAACCAAAAAAAAGAAGAAAAAAAAGAAAAGAAAACAGACATTGTGCCAAGAAAAGCTCTACTTGCTCCAGTTCAACCGCCCATGGGAGCAAAGTGACTGAGCAAAGTATCTGCAGCGTGCAGCAGTCTAATGGGAGACATACAAGTAAGCCTTGCATACTCACATGTCTGAATAAGGACCCATAGTGAGTGACAGCCGGACAGGATCCTGTTGACACGTGCTAAATTCTGATCTACTTATACATTTGAGATGTGTCAGCGTTCATTTTAAATGACAGCGAGGGGCAGGGAGAAGGCATTCGGTTTGATGTATAAATTGGACAAAGAAAGAAAGCCATTATGGAACATCAGCTGAATGCCTAATGTCGTTATAAGAAGGGTCACCAACAAAAAGAATATAATATATATATATATATATATATATATATATATCTAGCTACCACTGTGCCTTTCAGGGGCTCTAAAACAGATAACAGACCTCATACACAGGACAAACTAATGCTCCATACACCTTGATGAAGTCAATTTACACTCTTAAAACAACAGCCAGCTGTTTTTGTAGGCTGAAACCTTCACATCACATCCAATTCATTGAAAGAGAATCACTATCAAAGGCTTCTGGTACACTAAAAACACATATATTATTGTTTTGCCCCTCGTGGAAATGTCCAGAAAAGCTTGGCTGAGCATGCGGTAAGAAAAAGTAAAAGCGTGCGTTTGGATGGGAGTGAGCTGCTCAGAATCACCTCGCCATTTGTGTACATGCTAAGTGGCTTACGGCTGCTAGATGGAGGGCCGCCAGGTGACGACAAGTAGGTCACACACTGACGAAGGCCACTGAAACACAGAGGCTCCTCTAACCTTTAACGACCAGCAAAAAGGTTATCCATTGAACGGAGACATTTGACCTCTTTAGTGTTCCAGTGTTGCACGATAACATTATTGTTACATTATTATTATGATGTGAAATCTTCTTACCCTTCTTTGGTAGACCTCTTCCCTTGCCCAGGCGGGACTTCCTGTCCAGCAGCTTGCTCTTGGGGCTGGCGGGTGCCACCGAGGTTCCCCTGACCGCGTCCCCGTTGTCGCTGAGAGAGTCCCCCCGGCCCGAGTCCCTGGACGAGTTCTTTCTCAGCCTCCGCTTGGCCTTCGCCTTGAGACGCGCTTCGTGGATGCTGTTGCTGGACAAGGACAACCAGTTGCCATTGATCTCATTTTTGATGTTTTTGTTGGAGACCGATCCTGTATCGTCTTCCTCTTCAGATACCAAGGAGTCACTCAGGTCCTCTGCCTCTGTTGGATTTCAAGACAAAATTGGGGGAAGAGTTCCAATGTTGACTAGAGCTGCTAACATACGTTTTTCTTTGTGATCTTTATTGCAGCAGGGGCCCATGTGCAAATACAATAAACGCAGTAAAGATGTATTATGTCAGACTGGCTTAACACAGTAAAGACAACCACCACATGTAGGAGGTGTGGCAGAATGACACCAATGACATTATTCAACATCACAAAACCTGCAAGCAGTGCAAGAATGAACCACATCCGCAGAAAAAAAGCCCCAAAGCCCCACATCAGGCATTTAAACAGTTGACACACTTACCAATGGGGTTTGCGTTCAGCCAGGCTGCGCAGTCAGTTGCCATGTTTTACAAAAGAAAAGTGATTTTTGCAGCCGGAACAGTGTGCAAAAAAAAAATAATAATAACGTCAAATGATACCTGCAAAGAGGAAACAGACGTTTTAACATGCAGACAAGAGTTGATAACATGCCCAGACATGATGCTGCAGCCTCCCCTCCCCCTCCCCTCCCCCGTTCATTCAAAGTCACTCTGTTGATAAACAATGGCTAGCGTTGCGTTAGCTTCAATGCTAACTGTCAAAATGAAGAGCTGCGTCAAAAGAGCGAACTCCAGAGTATCTAAATGCGCATTTAAAACGACAACTACTCAGAACGCACTGACGCAAATATGCAGTTCGCAGTTTATTAACCGTTGTCATATATCGCTGACTCGCCGTTTATCTGTTGTTGAAGACGTCAGAGTCGTTAAAAGATAGCATTGTTATCTAACTGCTGGCTGGCTCCGCGTGCATCGATAACACCGTTAAATCCAAAACAACACCGACGTATAAAAAGTGCACGTCTGACTCTCTAGTGTCGGTTAAATAACTCACAATGAATAAGAAAAATCACTGACCGTCGGTCGCGTCCAAGATTCAAACTCTGACTCGAGTCCTGTTGTTTTTTGTGTTATCTACCCAGCAACGTCGAGTGAGTTTGCTTTTCTGATTGGCTTGAGTTGCGTCGCGTTTTTTTTTTTTTTAACAAAGAACCAATAAAAATGCAACACGGACTTTTCTTCTCGCATGTTCCGGGGTAGTTCATGTTGTTTACATGTGCTGCCCCCTATCGGTGGTGCTGCAGAGCTGCTCTTTCTATTTTGGGACGTTATCACATCGACTACGACATTCTGGCTCAATAATGATGGTGACGATGGTGATATTGATGATAATGATTGATTGTTTAAATGATAATGATTTGTTCTTCTGGCCAAAGCTCGTTAACCACCCTGATCAGTTCACTTAAAAATGATATGTTGGTGTAAACCTACTGTGTGAGTAAGCAGACTAAATGTATGACAGTGTCGTTTTTAATAAAAGTACAATCATTTTGGACAGGATCATTGATAAATGTCCAAACAAAATGGAACATCACAACAACTATTTAGTTTTAGCACCCAGATGTGTCTTTATGCCTCAACACTTGGGGGAGCTCTTTTACAACACTCCCACTCAAGTCCTACCATAAACGGGTGAATTACAGAACATGGATGGATGAACGGTGTACTGTACTCTGCGTGTGTCACGGTTGTGTTGCCATTATACACTACATGGCATGCGGAATATGTTAGACTATACACAAAGTGTACAAGTACAAGTTTGAAAATGTTTATTTACGTTTTTTGCATCAAAAATCATATGAAAAGCTCGTCAAAGAAAACAACACTATCATTGATGTCACAGGATCAGTATTCACAGTATACAAAAACAGAATTTGGCTTGATAATCCCTCTGAACAAATCACTGTAACATGAAACATTGCTTGTTTAGCTGATAAATTAAACACATGGTCCAGTTTAAGGTCTTCAATATTTAAGGCATTACATTATGTCGGCTAATGTGACTGGGATTGCTTAATGAATTCAATCCAACATGAAACTTCAAAAAATAAATATTTTTTGCATAGTTGCATCATTATCAATCCAAATGATTTCTACCTGATAGGCATAAATCATCGATGACAAGAGGACAGAAAAAAACAGCAAGAGCCTTAAAATCCCCCCCATATAAATACAAATGTAATGTTGTGTACTAAGCTATACATCTATTAAACATATACAACAAACCTGAGAATCATATTTTTAACTGAGTGAAAACATTTCTTTGGCACATATTTCAAGTCATTTTGCAACCAGTGTGTATCATTATTGGTAAAATTGATTTAAAATCTGAAAATGGACTAACATAAGCCCATATTGTAAAAATGTGTTCTTCTCAGTAATTACACATCATTGCAAATAGATTTCCATTCCAAAAAAAAAATAACAAATACATTTCATCACACACAATCCAATAAAATAAACTGTAAGAAAATTGATAAACCAAAAAAAAAAGCAATTAAATACTGTAGCCCCAGGTATTTACAAAATTGAGATATCTATAGTTGTCAGTGCCAATCAAGACATCCAAACATCCCTTCTCCCAAAACGTCAAAACCAGTGCAATTGTCCTCATAGTCTAGCGTTCATGTGTCACATTATCTATACTGTAGTAGTCCATCACCTGGCACCAACAGCACACACACACACACATACACGAATCTTTCCTCTGCTGTTCGCTGTACAAGACGTGAGAAGTCAAGCGGATGTCACTGTGCAGCTGAGGTTTCAGCAAGAACCCCCGACAGACTCTCCTCTGCCAGCTGGGACAGGTATTTCTGTGGACGAGTGGAAGAAATGAAAAATTGTTTAATCGCATATACAGTATATATATATATATATATATATATATATATATATATATATATATATATATATATAAATCCAATAAAGGTCAGGACAAGAAAGCTGCATCTTGATAAATGTCAGCATTGTGGTCAAACAACCAGCTGGCAAGTCGTCTCCACCAGCAGCATGCTGGATTGTTTTTCAAGCTAATCGCTCAAAAGCCATTTTCTTTTTCTTCTTTTTTTTTTTTGCAGCAGTTAAATACTTTGGTGAAAAGCTGCATCTGATGCTGAATCAGATGAACTGAATTGATAGTCATGTAAACAATAATTAGCTAATATCTGTGAATGTGTACATACTGTACATGACAGACAGCACAACTGTTTAACTGTTTTTTTTTTCCCTCTCGGAATGTAAATCCATCAAAAGTTTGAATCGCTGCTCCTCCGGCTCGCCTCAGCTGTGCAGCCGGGGACGAGAGAAATGCTAGATGGCTCGGTGCTGAGTGGCCAATATTAATAAGAAACCTAATACAGTTTCAAGTTTACATGTAATGCGTACGTTCGTTCATGCATTTTCTTTTGGATTAATGTGTTGAGTATTTCTTCAATTAACTGTTTATGCCATAAAATGTCAGTAAGAAAGTCTGTAGAATCCTTTGTTTGTCCAACAAATAGTAGAAAGCACAAAGACATTCAATATAAAGTCAATAAATTCTATCCAGCTAAGTTTTGGCATTAGACAGTTAATCAATTATCAAAACTAATATCTTTTTGTTTAGAAAACATCATATTTAATGTAAGATTTAAAGTAAGCTTCATCCCCAAAATAAGACATACATAAGAAGAAAGGCGAAGAAACTTAATATAACACGCATGTGCTGAATGTTTGTGAAGCAATAACTCAGCAACAGGTGGTGATCTTGTGAATCTTGCTGCCAGACCACACCGACTGTGGACCACACCAGCCGTGCCCACAGTACAGTGGAGTATGCCAGCATACAGATTTTCATTTTTCATATTACATTTGGCAGTAAAAAAGGTGTGACAGCACATGCAGACATGTTGTATATGTACTTACAGAACATACAGTGTGTCTGCACAAACATTTTTAGCCTCCTCATATAATTCAGGGCCAATGAATCCAATGTGGAATTAAAATCCAGATTATCATGTCATTCCTTCTCATCATCATCATCACCATCATCATCATCATCATCATCATCATCATCATCGTCCCCTGAAGGACCGGAGCGCCACCAATCCGCGTGTACCTGTAGGTTCCTGTAGTGCACGGTGCTGCGGCAGTGAGTGGTCTTTGCAGTCTCCTCACTGTTGTAGAACAGGCCGCAGAGTTTACAGTAGAAGCCCGTCTTCGGCACTATGAACTCCACTCCTATTAGACAGCAAACACAACTATTCAAAGTCAATCCCAGACATCAGCACCTGACAGACGAGGGTCCTCACAAAGGGTATTTACCCGGACAGCACTTGAGGCAATACAGTTGCTGCACTTTGTCTTATAGTTTTAAAAATAAAATGATTAAAAATAATAATAAAAATCAACACATAGAAACTAAAGCATGCCTCTGTCAATGTGGGCTAAAATAATAACTTATATTACCTCTCTTGGTGAACTCTTAACTACACATCTTGCTTCTGCACTACAACTACAACATACTAGGGCCAATTTGATTCAACATTATACATTTTTTGAATACAACTTTTCATTCAATTAGAATGAAAAAGGACAACATACAAAAGATTAAACCAAGAATGAAAACCTTTTGTCACTCAGATATGAAATAAATGATGTAAACTGCACACAAAAAAATCTTCTATAAAAACACCACAATTTTATTTTCTCCTTTGATGAAAGAATTAAAGAGGAAGGGACGCTCTTCTACCTAAAGATATAGTAGAGTAACGTCTATCTGAGAATTAAGTCACTCTTCCTCTGTGTGTGTTGCAATCCAAGATTCTCTAGCCCGGCCGGCCGCGCATCTGTGTGTGTCTGTCTGTGTGTGTGTGTGTGTGTGTGTGTGTGTGTGTGTGTGTGTGTGTGTGTGTGTGTGTGTGTGTATGCCCCACTGGCTAGCTCTGCACTGCTCTCACACAGTGGTTACAGCTGTAAACCCCGTCCTGACCGACAGTGTCTTCGCGGAAGCATAGCGCCCCACCCCCCTCCGGTAAGCACTGTTAGCTCTGTGAGCACTGTTAGCTCTGTCAGCACTGTTAGCTCTGTCAGCACTGTTAGCTCTGTCAGCACTGTTTGCACTGTTTGCACCGTTAGCTTCTACAGCCGCGTTGAGAACCGTATGGAGGCAATAGATATGCTCTTAATTTGGAATTTAGATATTTGTGGTAACCTTTAACATTTTATGCTGATAAGATGAATACCCTTTTACAAAAAAAAACAAAACACATCACATGTATTAGTATGTCTGTTATTTTAGTCACTGTTCAGATGAGTATCAAGGTACACTTCAACAACACATATCTGGCTGTGACAATGCTATCAATGGAAACAGTTTGCTCTGGACACGCACACACACACACACACACACACACACACACACACACACACACACACACACACATTCCCAGGGCATCACACAACAGGAATAGCCTCACTCATGTGTCTGTACTGTGGGCTATTGTTGTTACACTGCACCAGGGCTTATGTAAGTCTCCATGCAGCAGGCCCAACATTGGCCATGTGCTTGGCCATGTCATTCTAGCCCTAATGATAATATAAATACTCATCTCTCAGGGGTGCATTTCACAACCTGCTCACGGAAATAGGTCAGCAAGTGGCCAAGCAATTCCAGTCAATTAGAGTGCTAATGCAACAGGTTGTCAGTGCACTTATTAATGGTGTACATGACAAGACTATATCTTTAAAACTAAAACCACGAGCTCAAGACTCTATGAACTTATCATTCAATATAGACCAGTTCAAAGACCGTTGGACTGGGTATTAATTCAGCCAGAGAAAGCGGACACAGTTTTATCATTATTTCAACCGCTGAATATTTTTTTACATAACCAGAAATTTGCTGTCAGAATAAAAAAAAATAATGAGGATCTCAATTTCAGTGTATTTTCAAACATTCTGGTTCAGAGTTGATAATAAAACTGTATGCTTACCCAAAGGGATGCTGTGTTCACTGACAGCTTTGTCTTGCTCGCGAGATGGCGAGAGAGCCTCGATCTCTGTAAAAGGTTATGTAAGTTTTAAGAAAGGCAGGATGCACAATAAAATACAAATTGTGCTTTTTTTTTAGCCATGATAGGAGAGAAATCACAATACTTCAACCACTAACTCACCACGACGTATTTACTTTTACTCAACAATATATATTTTTTTGACACTGGTTTTAGGACATTACATGACAGAGTTGCAGGGAATATCTGAAACTATTTCCTTAGGGAAGAAACAAAATACATTTGAAACAATCATTGCTGCAGGAAATGCTGTAATGTGATACTCTTGACTTTCTTTGACTTCTCTTTTGAAAATTACCTTTTTGATGAATGTCATCCTTTTGTTGAACCCCATTATTGATTGTTTCCGTGACCTGTTCTACTTCCAGGGTTTTGCTGTCCTCTGAAACACAAATGTGACTTTCCATTGGCTCCTCTGATGGCCCACTTTTGGTTACTTTATCCTCTATACATGTGTCCTCCAGCGCAGCCTTGAACTCCTCACTGGGGAAGTCAATAAGGTTGGGGATTGGTAGCTCAGGCGTCACTGGACTGAGTGTCTGGTCTTCAGGACCGGCTACAGTTAAAACACTCCTTGGTTTCTCATTTACAGATGTTTCTGCCGGGTCTCCAGCATCCTCACAGAACTTTGTCTCCTGCACCTCAGATGAGGAGGAAGAGGAGGAGGAGGAGTAGGAGGAGCTAGGTGGTAGTATATGCTCCTCCACTGCTTCTTCCTCTGCAGACTCCTTGGGGCAGGATACATACTCTTCCAGCTCGGGAAGGTCTGGCTCAATTATGGAATCATCTTCTCCTCCCACTTCATCTACAGTGACCAGTTCCTCCATGTTCTTAGGATACCAACACTCTTCATCAGTGTCATCTCCACTTTCGCGCTCCTTCACCTTAGAAAATGCATTGAGAAAAGAGCCATTAATACTCTACTCTGCAGTAGTAGTAACCTGGAGCTTTAAAGAGGATGTTTACAGGAGTTTGAATGCGTAATTAAGATCTTAATGCTTACTTACACTTTCTCTTTCTTTGCTACGTTCAGTAGACGCTTTTGGCATATTGGTTTGCTGAGGTGAAACCGATTTTTCTTTTGACTTGCGATCCTGGAAAAAGAAATGCCTTAACAGCTGGAAGGATGTGCCACGCAAAGTATACAACAACAAATGATATTACAAAAGTTACTCACAGTATTATCAGTAGTGTTTTCTTTCTCATGTTTTTCCGCCGTGATGCATCTCCTGCTTGTCTTCTTGCTCCTGTCTTTGCCTGGTGAACCCTGCCTCTTGTCTTCTAGTGTTCTGCGAAGGCGCTCCTCAGTTATCTCACACTCAGAATGCTTCGATCTGCTGTGGTAGTCGCCACCATCCCTCCTCTTTGGCTTGGTATCATGCCTGTATGGAGGTCTGGGCGGCTTGTCTGACTTGTACATTTGTTCCTTTGTGTAGAACTCGCCCTCCATATTCCTGTAAGAGCTGAAGGACATGCCTTGAGGGCTGCCTCGTGGGTGCCAGTCTCTGTTGCCCCTTATCCCTTCACCTCCACTTCCTCCTCCTCCTCCTCCTCCTCCTCCTCCTCCACCTCCTCCTCCTCCACCTCCACCTCCTCCTCCACCTCCACCTCCACCTCCACCCTCTCGCTCATCTGCAGATCTCGAGCTGATATGATCCAAGGGTTTCTGATAAGCCCTCCGACGGTCAGCTGCCCGTCCATTTGGCCGATCGTCATCCACACTGCCCCCATTCCTCCATGGGTCATCCCTCTCCCTTTCGTCCTCACCCCTTCTTAAGTGTGAGGACCTATCCCAAGAGCCCCGGCGGGGGCCCAGGCCATTGCTGTTTCTTTCCGGACCCCTGCATGGTGCTCCCTGGGGGCTGGGGGCTGAGCTGCATGATGTAAAACTGGGGCTGTGGGAATGCGGACTCAGTGAGCGGCTGATTGGGCTGCGGGAGCGTGCTCTCTCTGGCATGTAGCTGGAGGGAGATGATGGTCAGATAACATGGAGAAATGCTCTAAAACGGCACTTTGTGTTGTAATTTTGGAGATCAGAAATATCACACAGGCTTAAATAATCATCTACAAACTGTTTACCTTAATGGATTTCCATTTTGCTCCATTGGTGACTCAAAGAACTTGGCTACAGACAAAAAAAAAAGGAGCCTGATGAAGTAGAATGAAAAGTTGTCTTACTGTTCAAGTTCTTGCATCTCGTCCATTCCCCGCTGAGAGGTGATGTCCTGGATGATGGACTGAAGATCTTTACCTGGTTTCTATACAGACAGTAAATTCCAGTTAAGTAATGAGCCAACGCAGCCTTAAACCTGCTGTTTACTTTGTTGTTCAGCCTTACCTTGAGTTGCAGCTCCTTGTACCTCTTAGACATTCGTATTAGAAGTTTCTGATTGTCAATCACAGCTGGAGTGAGCTGGTAGTATTGAACCATGGCCTGAGCGGCTTCAATATACGCCATTTCCAGAAATGCCTGACGGGAGAACAGAAAATGAATACAAACAATAATCCCCCTCTGACAGTTATATGGTTTCTCTTGCATCTGCACAATAATGCTTCACATGTCACATGTTAGACTGGATTGAAGATAATCTTTGAAAATCATCATCTCAAGGTATCACATTTCATGACCATAACAAACCACCGTAACAGATGCTTTAGTCCCTGAAACCAATACCACAATTTTAGTACAAATGCTTTACATGTGATAGGCGTGATATTAATGGTGTAGTTCAGTCCTGATAACTGAAACCTGAGTAGTTGTACTGGTACTGTACTGGTAGTTAAACAGCCAGTATGTTATGAAAAAGTACGTGATATTACATAACAGAGGCAGCAGAAAAAAAAGCTGTTGATTAAAAAAAAATGTTAACAGACAATTTGATTTCCATTTTAACAAAATACTTGCAGGTTCAACACTTGTCTTGGAACCCGAAATCTGTGCAAACAGAAATATTTATAGATATATATGAATAAAAAATAACCAAACAATAATAGTCTTGTACCTGATGAGTAGAGCGCATGAGAATGTAATTGGTGACTTTGCCAAAGGGTAGTCCCAGGTTGATGACATCATTCTCTGTGCAGCTGCCCTCAGGGAGGTTGCAGATGTGGACGACTCGCCCAACTGTGGCCTTTCTGGGTGGAAATGGCTGCAAATAATAAAAACAATTACATCCATGAATATTGTTTGAAGTAAAAGACAGACCAGTATGATAAAATCCAGTATATCAATATATATCAACATCCTGCTTACAATAACATTAACACCATGAAAAGTATATACTGGGCCAGTCGTCTGGTTTGGTTCAGTTGTTAACTTTATTGTGCAAACCTGCCGACACCTATATGAGGACAGGAATCTAGCTGCAACGTTGTACGCTAACTGCTCCAACCACAGCGCCTCCTTTTCTATTTCTTCATGGGTAATTATAAAACATAAAACATGTAGCTATGACAGTTACGGAGCTTTTAAACTTGTCATTTTTTTCACTTTTCACACAGCTAGGCTTGCAGTTTCCCCCCCGGATTCTCAACTGGATACACAGAAATAAAACAGAGATTAAATCAATATTGACCCTCTCATCTAACTGTGGGCTTGATGGCAAAAAATTAAAAACTTCCAGAAGCGTCAGTGTGCTCTTTTAACAATCTGTGTAGCACATCCGAGACAAAAATACTGTAGGAAACTAGTCTGTCTAACATCATTGTAACACTATCACACAGGATGTCATGTCAGTTTCCCTCCTTAATACAACCCACCTCATTCCATCTATTAATAGTTCCTTGGCAGTAGTGCAGCAGTGATAATGAAAGTTTACTTGTTTGGATTTAGAGACTTGTCAGCTGACTGGCTCGAGACATTTCACACAAATCTCTCTGGGCTGCCAACTACAGTGACTTGCATTGCTTTTTTAACTTAAAGGAAAGTGGGTAAATGAGCGTTAAATTATATATTTTTTTCATGAAGAGACACAGAAGGCCGCATAGAGACAGTACAGAGATGGTGAAACTAATTTAATCTGCTTTGGTTTTAGATATTGCGTTATCATTGCTTCTGACAATCCATTGCTTTATTATTATTATTATTATTATTATTATTATTATTATTATTATTATTATTATTATCGTATTTACCTTTATAGATTTGTTTTTGAGGCAGATAATGTTATCAGTGTTTAGTCTTCCCTTCCTTCTCTTTTCAGATTGGTCTTTACCTGAATCTTTCCCTCTATGGACTCACAACCACCACATTTGTCAAACCTCCATCTCTGTCCAAAACAGAATTTAGAGAACAGCCATGCTGAGACGGTATCACAGATAATCTAAAGAACTAGCTTTACACATAGTGGAGGATTATTACATTACAGTCATTTAGAAAAGCTTTTATCCAAAGCGACTTATAATTCAGTATCTATCTATACACCGTAGGCACAGGAGCAATTTGTGTCTTGCTCAAGGACACATTGACATGCGACTAGCGGAGCCAGGGATCGAACTGCCCGATCTTCTGATTGAAAGACGGCCCTGCTCTCCACTTAGCCACGGTCACCCAAGCATGTGAAGAAGAAGACCATCGCATTATATGCATCCTTTTAGTAGTTGTTTCACCTTTCCCATTAGTTCCCCAGAACAATTTACTTGCTACATTTATAACTTTCAAAAATGCAAAGGCCAGCACCACTGACTGATTTAATCTGTCTATCTTTATTCGTCAGTCTGTAGTCGTTGGACATACCGTTTGACACCTCATGTTCCCCTAACATCATTGCAGAAAGTGGTTGTAAATTCAGAGCGTCATGTCTTGGAGTCTTATTTCTGCAACCATTGTGCTGCCACTGCAAGTTTCCCAGTGCCCCTTCTCCTCCTCCTCCCCCTTCTCCTCCTCCTCCTCCTCCTCCTTCTCCTCCTCCTCCTCCTCCTCCTCCTCCTCCTCCTGCTTTGCTGGCTGATAGACCTGACAGACAGTTACATGTGCGGGACAGACTGGGGACATATTACCACCTCGGAGCAGCAGCTAGAGTCTCTGTTTTTACAGGGAATTTGTTCAGGGAAAACACCAACACTAACATACACTTCACACTGGGTCTAACAGCGTGACGTGTAGAATGTATAAGGAGGAGGAGGAGGAAACTTTTACAACCTCAAAGTCACTTTACTATGCATGTTCAAACATAATCAGAACCAAGTATATCAGTATTGATAACATGCATGAAGCACTGATCACAAATAATCCATAAATTAAATGTGATTGTTTCTAAAACAAATTAATAAACTGACTTTCTTTTAAAAGGGTACTTTTTGCTTACTCAACTCTTTTACAATGCGGATTCTATACATTTTAGGCAGTTATTTCTATCCACAAATTGTGGAAAAGCCATATAACTATCCATACAACCCCCGATCAAATGATGATCTGTATGAGCCAGATCAGTGAATTTCGATGCCACAACAAAATGCCAGCAGTTGATAATAATTCTATCAACACCTCCGTGCTATCGCCAGGACACACAAAGGTCAGAGCAGGTCGGGTTCATTAAACAGATCCAGGAATAGGCTGTTTATGTCCTTGCGATATTAGAGAGAACAAGAGTCTTGCTCACTGCACTCGCTAATGTCTGACCTGTAAAATGTTGTCTGTGTCTGGAAGCTCAGACAGTTTGACCACAGGCATTGATGTCACAGTCAAGGTTGGCTCATGCTTCGAACGGTAGCTGTTTCTGTTAACCACAAACCAGAGGCACAGACCTTCATGCCATGTCAATGTCACTCACAGGGAGGCAGCACACCGCCAGGTTATCCTTACATGGTCTATTACGGCGCTTTACATATATGGAACAACAAAAACAAAACTTTTGTGGAAAAAAAAAAAATCAAATTTTTCCGTCGAAGCGACAACTTAGCTAAACAGTGTCATGGTTTTATGCTTTAAATCACACACACAAAACAGGTTATGCTCTCACAATCACAACAGTTTGATTCTAAGAATTAAGACCAATTAACCTGGTCAGCTCGAAAAAAAAGGCTTTGATTGAAGTGGAAATTAATTATGAAAGAAAAATACCATGTGTAATTAATGATTCTCTATAACGTTTGCTTCACCACATCTTAATTTTGCTTTTATTTCAATTAAGCCAAAAGACAATCGGAAAAAAATACATAATTTCTTGTCTTAAATGCACTTTTCCATAAATCTACCAATCAGTGGTAATGTCTTTACCTGCCAGAGTGTGTTCAGCCATATGTTCTGTGGCTGAATACACTCAACACTATGACCTGCTGAACTAGGGCCAAATGGCGTAAAGGACAACAACCATTTCACACCGAGCGCTTTCCTGTTTTCACTGACAGCGTGCTGACTATCATTAGCTGGAATCTCTCCGCGGTACATGTCTGTTTATTTGTACAAAGCAGGAACCATGTTGGAGGATCCGGGGAGATAGTCAGTCTGGTTTCACAGTTTCTCCCCACGTTCCTTCACACGCCCACCCCTCAGATCGCTTTACCCTTCTCTCACCAGTCTGAAATGTTACACCACTGCCTTTGGGGTGTGACCAGGGGGGTGTGACCAGGGGGCCTTAAGGTCTGTGCTCTTCACAGCGGTTAGCTGTAATCCTGTGTTTATCTCTGTATGAGTTGCCTTATCACATAAAGCTACTGTGTTACTTCAAGCTGGGATGCGGGAAAAGTGCGGTCCAAACTGCTTTGTATGCGCAAGCATGTCAAATATATGCTTGTATGCATGTGCTGATGCACGTGTGTGAGCTTCTCCGTACAAGTTGTGCTCATTTTTGTCTTTCATATCCAAACATACATAAATAAAACTAATAAATTCACAAATTATCATTGCATGCGGTGGTGCGTGTGGATTTGTGTGAGTGCTCTCTGTTCAACACGGGGCTTAAAAACCAGTAAAACCCCACCTGTTCTGCTTTGACAGGTGTGTGTTTATAGCAACCAACATTAGCTCATGTAGCACCGCCTATAAATATTTTCCCACTGCCACAATAAAACTCTTTGACAATAACCGACCAATGAAGCGTATGACTTTCATGTTACCGAGTTAAGGCTCCCGTTAAATTGGCCTCCCTGGCACTGAAGAAAAAAAACCAGACGGCGGATACGAAACAGCAGAGTCACGCGAGTTTGTTGAAACGGAAGAAGTGGTTTTACAGTGGAAGGAATGTAGGTTAAACAACATGGCCTCACTCAGAATCTGCATCAGCCCCCGTCAACCATACAAGTCCGTGTTCTTATATTCATATAATTATATATATACACAACCTTAGAATGAGCTATTTATATTGACTGAAGGAGAGGGTCCTCTTCACTGAGCCGACTGTCATGTTTCTACAGTAGCCTTGAGCGGACAAACTCTAGATGGGGCCTTTCCCTTTTTTTTCGTGTTTTTACATTGGCTGGTGAAACCTTTTTTTTTGTTATATTATATTGAATCTTAATCAATATCACATATTAGTCATGCAAATAAAAAAAACTGCATCCTACGTGTGAATAGTGTGTGTACTGTATAATGTGGCTTAATCAAAGAGCTCTTGGGACAGGGCCTGAACATGTTCTGTTTCAAGAAGTGCAACTAAATACACGATGGACAGTGTGTACAGTATGTATCTGTGTGCAGGTATGTGTATAACATAATGCCCGCTGACTGTTGAAAGCTGTGTGCTGGGCACTAGTCCACAGGTTTGCCGGGGCACATTTTCACCTCGCTCATCATCTGCTGGACTGTGCTTTGCAGGACACCTGCATTTGTGATGGACGCCTATCAACAGCTGCTGTTTTTCAACCCCAGTCAGGAGCCAACACTTTTGGACAGGCTAACCGACTGTGGGGCAGCAAGCGGCGACAGATCTTTTCCTATCAATTCTCAAATTGAATTGTAGCCAAAGGCAAAGTGATGAGAGCTTTTCTTCATTATTGGTACCCTGACACATTCCTACAATCTACTATATTTGCACCCTCCACAAGTTGACAGACTGTGTGGCTTAGCGCTAAAATAAATATAATATGAGTAAAAATGAGTAGTCTTACAATTGTTGAATAACTTCTGTCTATACAAGATGGATAAAACATTTTGGACTAATACCCATTTTAATTTGTTTTCTTTTTATCACGTCACTGCAGCTGCTCATCAGCAGCCCATTAACATCCTGCATCAGCACCCAGAAGAGGTACATTCAGTCAAAGTGAAGTGACCTGTGCAGAACGTATGTGGACAGCTGCTTTAGTTAACATGAAACAGTTTTACAGTTTTAAAAAAGCAAACAATTCAAGACGCTGCTGAGTTGTGTCCGGTCATAACAAAGTTTTACAGAAGGACTCACTTACAAATGGGAAACATGTGTCACCCTGCCTAAAATAGAGCTAATGAATCCGTTAATGTAAGTAACAATAAAAGAATCCCAAAGTAAGAATAATATTTGAATACAAATTCTATAACAACTTCCTCGGAACACAAGTTTTTTGTCATATAAACCCATTTTACTGCTTAAAATGTATCCAGGGGCTGAATAATAACTAAGAGGTAAAATACAGATATTAGAAAAGTCTCAACACTTTCTTTTATATCCAACATTTTAATGACACGGAGTGAAAAAGAGCCCAGACAAAGCCTGCTGTTGGGCCCCGGCAGCTGTCATCAAGAGGTTCTGGGTCTATTAATTTAGCAAACACCTTCTGGCTCCATTCATTACACACTTTGCACACTTTTTCCTGCTGCTGAGCAACACATTATTTTAAGAAACACAGAAGAAATGCACTATATAGGAGATATGCAGCGTAATTAGAGACAAAAAAATATAATAACATATCATCTAACTCTGCACCAAAGAACACTGATGAAAGCTGGCCATTGTCCTCTGAGTCTATTATTGCAGCAGTCATTATAAGAGTTAAATTATGATTTATTAATCACCATCAATCAATTTCCATGAAACAAGATATGAACACGGTGTTCGGGTTCAAGGATGACAGCTGGTCCCTTTCACTGGCATTCTTCAAAGCCGGTCACAACATTTGATTTATATGTCAAGGGCAAAAAAACATACATTTGTCTGACCTTTGACTCTGGCTGGTGTGAGACGAATCCTGTATCTGATGCGGGATAAGTCTTCATGGCTGCAACTGGCAAGTATGATGCATTGGCTCCTGTAGCTACATCTGTGGAAACAATTTGAAATTTGGATTTAATGATGTCTGCATACAGTCGACCAAGTGTGGGATACAGTTATTTGTTGACATGCATTGTTATAAATATTACTTATAGTGAATAATTCAAATCATCATTAGTTATTTTATTATTTTACTTTGTACAATCATGGAATTTTAAATGCATCAGTGCTAAAACTGACATCTGGGAAGGTTCTCAGTTATACTCTATGTTTGAAATTCCTTCTATAATATAAACACAAATGTTACATTAAGGCTTATTTTTAAATTTTAAAGACTTTATTTTTTTAAACTTACAACTAGTTGAATGTGCTGTACTTAAAATGATATGGCTTGATTTCTCATCATTGGCCCATGGCGCTGACTTACTACAACAGTTGTGTCCTGGTTAGCTCAAAACAGGACACAAATTGTCCTTCTTATTCACAGCTATTGTTCCCCAACCTTTCTGAACACTGAACTAAAAGAAGAATCAACTAAAGGTAACATATGTTCCAGTAAACAACGGTTCTCTGAGTGAAGAGACAATCTCTCCAACTTAAAGCTGCTCAAAGGTTTTAGGTGCAAAGGCTCATTCAAGCTGCCTGCGGCCAACCACAGGTGGTTTGCCTTCAAGGAATTATACATGAGTGATAAGTGATATAGAAAGGGATATATATACGTAGATATAGGGTGGACAGATACTGTCCATATGGTAGAAAACTGGTGCTCAATTTGTTTCTGTGTCGAAAAGCACTGGACAAGTGACATCAGCTTTATGGAGCTTGATATGTGCAACAACAACTGCATATTGACATTTGGCTTAGTGTTGTGGTCCACCATATTTTGGATGTTCATTCAACATACATCAATGTACTAAAATACACTGTGTCAAGTTATAAAAACATGATGCCTCATGCCCTCACGTAATCCTAAAAATACCGCATGACCTCCATCTATCACGCTGTTTCACATATTCCAGGAATCAGATAAACTTCACTCTAACATTGCTAACAAACAGAGGCAGTTGCGCTGACATACGGGTTACCTTACCTTGACTTGCAGCAGAGTAGACCATGGAGTTCGTCCCTCCGGGGTTCAGACCTCCATCAGAAGACCTACCGACAGCGTAGTGAACAGCTCCAGCCGATACCACCGCCGAGCTGCAACAATCAGAGAAGGCTGATTTTAGCTGCCTCTCCCCTGCATTGCTCGCTCATATCTAGTGACAGAGCTCATATTCATAGAAACATCAAGACAGCCGTATATAGAGCAACGAAACGCAAAATAAAAACACTCGAGAGATATTGCTCTGAACTGATCAGTATCATAAAACATACTGTAACTCAGCTGGTAAGCGAAAGGGGAAATTACCCAACCATGGTCAAGGTTAATTATAAAAGAAACATGTTTTTAGCTATTATTGTTTGAAAGTGAACTAAAAAGAAAATGTCCCGCGTGAGGCCACTAGCTTTGTGAACATCTCAAATTGTCAGTCAATAGTAAAACAACATGGTAGAGGACATTTTGCAATCACGACCTACTTTCAACTCTGTTCAATACATTTTTGAGTAGCAAATAACTCACTTTTCATTTGCGTACAAGGTACGGTTCTGCAGGTGTAGCTTTCCCTTCACGTGCTGGTCCCAGTCCTAAAACACACACACACACGCACACCATCCAAACATAGTCTCAGACAGCTTGGAAACACTGGAAGCTCACTGCTTGCCCTCCCATGGTAGGTCTTACATACCCTGTGTATAAGCTCATGGCTGAGAGCAGTTAAAGAGACAACATCTTGGATTGGTTAGTTAGTGGCTGCCCCTTAAATCAAAACATTTAGCCACAGTATATTAGATATTGTCAGGCTGAAATGCCAATTTTCCAATCCAAAGATATTTTAGTGATTGGATAACATCACATGACTTCTTGTCTAATTTGAAGACAAGCTTGCCCATTTGTTCAATTCTCCATTGTCTAGTTTCGATTAAGATGTAAGCTGAAAAATATAAAACTTGCAGGTGAATCATTCCGTATAGTTTCAGGCATTACAGTCACATGTATGCGTCCAAAACAAGCAACCCCTTATACATTTACGTGCAAGCATTTATATTTTGAGTGATCGGTTCACTCACCTTGAGGTTGTAGACCTTCTTGTCACAGATGCTACACTGGTGCGGCAGTTGATTGGGTGTGACAGCATGGTAATCATTGACCTGGTAGGGCTGAAGTGTCCTGGTACCTGAAGATGCGGTCTCCTCATTTCCGTGCAGGGGCTGGTAGCCCCCAAACCCTTGCGAGCCACTTGAAGCAAAAGAGGAAACCCCACTACTGGGATTGAACTTGGGGTCAGGGGTTGGCTCCTCTGGGTTATACAGTTCCGTTCTGGACCGAATTGGCTGCCCAGCTGCTGTCCACACATTGGCAGCATTTGAAACCCTATCCACCCCTCCAGTGTGACTCAGGTTAGCGGGGCCTTTCCATTGCTCCTTATGCCCGGTGGAGTTATAAACATTCATGTTCTGCTCATTGACACTAAACCCAGATTGTTGTCCAAGCACATCGCGCCCATAGAAATCTCTCTGAAAACCAACATTGTTCATGTTTTTTGCCTGAGTGTTAATCACCGTGTACTGTCCATCACCAGCTGTGGCTGACGCTCCAGATGTGCCACCAACTAAGTTGTACTGAACACGCCTGTCAGTATCAGAAGGGTAAGTTGACGCTGATGTTTTACCGTACTCCGCACTCTGTTGGCCCACGGCCCCCCGTCCACCAGGGTGGTTCACTCTCACGTTGCCTGGGTTTTGGTTGAATCCCCCCCCAGCCAAGGCCCCCAACGCTGAATTTGAAGAGGAAAAACCTAGCACTCCAGTGGGGAAAGCACCCTGAGGGTTCCCAACCATAGTGGTCCGTAGCTGATTGAACAGGGGTTGGGACATGGCGACATTGGAAAGAACCTGATTGAGAACAGTGGCAGCAGTGGCTGAATTGCCACCCTGAGCCAGTTTCAGGCGATGGAGGGTAAGCTGGGCCTGGAGCTGAGCGAGCTGGAGGCTGGCTGGGCTCAGGAGGAACTGCTGGTTCTGCTGCTGAGGCCCCGCCTGCACACCACCTGCGCCTACCTGGAGGCACTTCTTATCGGCGCTGTCCACAGGCACCGCACTGATGCTACGGGGGAACAAAAAATAAACATCACATATCTCAAAGGACAAATCCACTCACCTTGTTAGATCTCACAGAATAGCTGAGAAGGTAACTATAATGTAGGTGTCTATGATCACAAGCATGCTCCTGGAGTGTCAATCAGATCCTGTCACGTGTCTCCACTCCTCATTATAAATAGTGTAAAGCAACTCTGATATTCAGCAACCAGTTGCATGACTCCAGCCAATGTAAACTGGAGGGAACAGCGTGAATGCTGCCACAATGTCAGCAGGAGCCAATAGGATTGAGGTATTTTGGTGCCAGCAACAAAAGTCATGCGTGTCTATTTCAGAACTCAGAAAATCATGTTAAAGACATTTGTTTTTCAAGATAGCTACTGGTTGAACAGGATATGAAAGTATGGGTGGTTGAATTGAGAAGGCAATGTCTATTAGACATTTTAAACACAAATTAGACACACTTAACTATCTAGAAGTGAAGTAGTGGAGGGGGGTTTACAATTTTCAGTTACTAGAAAGAGAAACCTGGCATGAAAGAGCAATGGATAGTCATTATTGTGAATAATATGTCAATTTCAAATGTTACTTATCTAAAGCAGGACATTTCGTCTTAACATCCAACACAAAAAACATTGTTTTGCTTTCAGTTAAGTTCACTTTCTGTTGGAAAGTTTCAAGTTCCCCATATTCACACAACTGTGTTCCCCACAAGGCGAATCAACCAGCAGATGGGATGAAGGTGCACAGCCATCAGCTGGCTGTCAGTGTTGCTGGGTTTAGGATACACTAAAGGAAATAATCAGTGTGTCTGTCTCCTGGTCTCAGATATGATTGTCCAGATTATTGACGAGTAAAATCCGTGAACTCCGAAAGAGACAATTCCTCCTGAAGTTCTTCTCTAGCTCCTTAGACCATGTACAAACGTAGTTCATACATTGTTTCAATGAAATCTAACCAACATTATGGAAAATGATGGATTTCACCTTCCACAGAGGCACATCTATGGAGCGGGTGCTGCAACATAATTTAAATTTCTCGGATAAAGAGAGAGTTAGTTGAAGTAGAAGAGGGACGGCTGTATAAAGCACGGTTCAGCTACACTGCTCCGTACACCGGGTTCTTACAACCCAAACTGTTAATAGAACCACTTAGAACCGCACCACCAACTGGTGCTGTGACCATGTTTAACTGGCCTGTCCTTTTCTGATGAACGCTCTCACGAGCTGTCTAAACTTAGTCTACTAAACTATTCATCACATCGTCTATGTTAAGCACCTGACAGCGCCCTATCTAGAAAGTGCCCCTACCAACCCTGCTAAAAGGTGACAAGCCATTGAGATTAGACATGGTGAAATCTCAAATTGTCCGAGAACAAGATTTGTCAGCCACAAAGTTCGCACGCAGAGACGCTGATGCCGTGCGTTATGGTTATTTGTGATCACATTTCCACAGATTCTTCTTAAAAGGTTGTACTGCACATGACGAGGGAAGGATCATAATAAAACGGGTTGCGGTTGTCCTTTTTACATATAGGGGACAAAGAAGAGACATTTTTAAATATGAATTCATGCAACTGAATCTTGCAGAGGATTATCGCCTCCAGGTCTGTCTTCCTACTGGCTTATGTAGTTGTTATGTGGTTTTGCGAGTACATTGCCACTTCATAAACCCATCATATAACAACCATAATTTATACTCTAGGCTATACTGAGCTATAACGTACCCTGCTGTCGACATATGGTCCAGAAATCAAACCCCTGATATTGAAAATGAAAACACAACAAAACTCAAAACTAACGGGACAAAATAAAAAATCTTACACAGTAAAAGTACACAGTATGTATATATGTATATATATATATATATATATATATATATATATATATATATATATAGTATATATATTTTTTTTAATCACATTCCATTTAATCACATCCATTATTGTTGCTCCACCAATTTCACACAATGGTAGATTACATTATGAGCAACAGTAATGAATGTGATTAAATGGTTTAAAAATATATAATAATACACATTTTATGAAAAACTTAATTTAGAGCAGCTTCAGTCACTAAAAGTGTTCCTGATATAAAAGCCTATCGCTAAAAAATACATTAAAAAGTACCAGCGTTGCTGTTTTCGAACAAACATCTTACAGACAATTTTTAGACTAAAAACCTGATGCTAAGTTTGCATTTCTTCCCGTTAAGAATTTGTAACTTTATTCAGAAAACGTTGAAACAACAAAAAGTTATATTTGGATTTACTATTAGGAAAGAAAAAAAATCTAAATAGCTGGCAAAAATGTGTTAAAGTGCATTAAAGTGCAGAAAGTGCATTAAGTTAAAGAACCACATCTTCTATTGAGTTTAAGTTTTATGTATTTGTGATACATACAATAACAAAACACATAAAACAGACCTATATTAAAATAACAAACCACAGTGTAAGGAGTGACACGTGTAATCATGATAACTGACTCACTTTTGGACAATTGACAGTTATTAGTTTCACTGCTGATTGTACACACTCTTAAGAGAGCAAGCATGCTGATGGAGAGATATACTTACGCCATTCCAGCTTATGACTCAGAGCTATAAATACTGGAGCTGCCCTCTGCCCTCCCGACACACACTGTCCTGAATAGACTAATATGGACTCTTGGGCTACTGGCACAATGTGCTAGATAGACACTTTAGACCAGTTTTGTGATGAAGAAAGGGACAATAGGTGTCGAGAGAGAGAAACACGTGTAAATACAATTAGAAGGAAAATCAACAGTATCACAGTGTTACTGTGATTTAATGATCTTATTTTGCAATAGTGGACACGGCCGCACCGCCTGGACACATTCCTATACAGCTGCCGTGGAATATCTACCTTTTGTTATTTGCATTCATTTATAATAAAATGTTAAAAATATCATAATGTTAAAATAGTTGTAACGCATTATTAGAATATTTGTTATCAAAGAGTACCAGAGAGATTAGCTAAATATGTGTAGTACCTCTAATGTATGCAATAATAATAATAATAATAATAATAATAATAATAGTAATAATAGTAATAAATTAGATGTTCTTTCTGGTAAATGACAAATTGATAAACTCAAGATAATAAACTTTGCTAAATCAAGAGCATTGCTTGGTCTCTGCATTTGGGCAGATGTTACGTATGGATCATCTACTCTTTGTTCTTATCATAAACTTAAACTAGGAACACAAGTGGCTTAAGAAAACATAACGAATGCTGAGCAACCCAGAATATTTGCTCATTTATCTAATGCAGGAGACCAGAGCTGACATTAGGCTTTCAGTAGCAGAAAAAAATATATATTGAAGAATGAAATCCATCTGTAGTGATGAAGTCGGTTTTATGAGGAAGAAAACTAATTCAGAGACATACAATTTAAATTACATAAAATACTTCTTAAAAGTATTTTTAGAAACTCTTTAATGTAAGTTTGCACAACTGTATCGTTATTGAAAACGGTGGCCAAATGTTCACAACATTATGTGTGAGATCAGAATATAATATACAGATCTCTATACAGATTTTGTGACCCTTCTATGTATATTTTAAATAAAAAACAGTCTGTTCTCCATGTATTACTGTTGCTCGTCGGGAATGAACCCCTGACACCCGAAAAAGCCTCTCACAGTCAAAGCCATGTCATAGCAGGGCTCATTAGCTCAGTCTTAAGAATAGCTTCATGAGGTTATTTAAATACTCCTGCACACAAACACATTTCTGTCATGTTTCACAATTTTAAAAGCAAGAAAGTACACAATGCACGAAGAACAGCATCAGCTTAAAAAATCCATGCAATATCTGTATCATTTATAATGAATGTGCGACCTACGCGTTAATTAACGTACGGAGTAGCAGAATTTGTGGTGCACTTTCTCAGCTCACAATGCTTCAACCATGAGGCTTATGAAGATGAACACTATAAGTTAAATCAAGTGAACTTATCTATAGATATATCTATCTTTTCTGGCCATTTGACCTGAGTCAAATTGTATTCTTTCTGGTTTGTCTCATTTTATTCACCCAGTCTGGTAATTCTGCCCGTCCAGACATTCTTTTTCTTACTTTGACCAAGTATCCACTACATGGAAAAGTGTACATATTACACTGAATTAAAGTTATAATGAGTAGACTTCCCATCCAGTGCAGGTCTACTCATCAATTTGTTAAAAACAAACATAGGAATTTATTTTCAATTTAATCAAATAATCAAATATCATGCAGAAATGGCCGCTATATTTGAAATGCCTGTCTGCTCTTGAGGCCAGACTCCTCAATCAACCGACAAAAGGTAACAATTAAATGTGAACATTTATCGGCAACAATTTACTGTTAATTTATCACAGACCCACTGCTGCATCATGCAATTTACAAAAAAAAAAGGAAATGATCTTAATTATAGACAGCTGACATCAACTTTAAAACTAAACATGCTTAAATATTGCAAAATATTTCAAACTAATCTGAATGGTTAACATCTCTCTGTGCGCATCTCAACACAATACAAGCAAACTGCATTAAATATGTAGATTTTATCAGAACAACTTTGAAAAACAAATCTACTCTGTTTTGACAGTCTAATTCTGAGCCACATTGTCCTCGCAAAGTAAAAGGAAAGCCCCACACACACACACACACACACACACACACACACACACACACACACACACACACACACACACACACACGCACACTTTCACAAAGATCAGGGCCAGCTCCGTAGTCATAACAAAACGCCACATGGGCCCAATCCGTTCCCAGAGCCTCATTGGAGGAAGTAACAAATTAGAAGAAGGATTCAAGTCCAGTCCATGCGAGTCCACTGAAACATCCAACAAAAGTATTCCACGATGTCCAAACATACCGCAGCTCTAAAGACAGCTATAAATCGTGCCTCAATGCCGACCGCCCCAACTCAGTGCAGCTGACAAGATTTACCACCTCAAACACTAAACTACAACAGGCTTATGCTGAAAAGACACCTGGACGTATATTGCAGAAACACACCAACCTTGACAAGACAGGCAGCGGAGGTCCAAGCTACACCTCTGACACTAAACTCTGCACTGCTTGTCTGCAGCCTGACCTCTGTCTGAGACTGACGTATAAGTCTCTACCCACTAACATGACGACGATGCTGGCACATGTACATTAGCATAACATCACATCTAGTGGTCTTCAACCCTATGTGAGTGACGCTGCTCCCCTGTGTTACTGACCGCTGGACAGGCAGCAGGAGACGCATGTGATGAAAAGTCACAAGTGGTCAGAATGTGTGTGTGTGTGTGTGTGTGTGTGTGTGTGTGTGTGTGTGTGCGTGTGTGTGTGAGTGAGTGAGGACGTGGGTAGACCAACACAGGAAAGTATTTACGGAGGAGACCTTGCTGTGCAATCCTGAAGCTGCTGCTTCCACGGCGGCAGCAGTTTGGTCCACATAAAGATTAATGTCGAGGCGTCAGTCTGGTTTAAAGTAGCCGAAAACACTAACAGCTAAATTACTATTATACAAACACATCCAATTTGTCATAACATACGTAACATAATAAATAAAAGCCCTCCTCTCAAAGCATGAATTGCATTTTCTTTAAAGAACACCAAACACTTTGCCACTAACAAATATAGTTTGTGAGGTAATGTGGTTTTGATGGACTCTTTCCTGGCAGAGGTTTTCATTTTTTCTGAGGGTGCCTGTTGGTCGACGGACAAAGAACATATTGTTATGTCCACACACACACACACACACACACACACACACACACACACACACACACACACACACACACACACACACACAGCGAGCTTTAACAATACGGCTTTCAGCTGTGGATTTTGTAGCTCTGTGAACGTGTTTAATTGTACAAGTGGCTTCTTCTGTGCTTTGGAAAAACGGATCACCAACTATTCCAAAAGGCAAAATGTAAAGTAGAAGAGTCCCCAGAGAAATGAATTCATCAAGATATACTGGCATTACTCTTCGTAGGTTTAAACAACTACAGTAAAAAGTAAGTGTGAAATGTATCAACTTGAAAAAACGTGAAATGAGAGGCATAATGTGAGCTACCACGTCACGAGTTAAGCAGCTCAGACCTTCCTGTGCTTGTAAAATCAAAATCAATTAATTCAAATTAAATGAAGCTGCCTTTCATTTAACTGCATGCAGAAGTTATTTTTCCTTTGAACATTTAACACATTTTAAAATAAAAAACAGATTTTTTCATATACAAGAAATTATGCAAATACAAAAAAGGTATATTTTAAGCACATTTCTTTTAATTATTTACAGTAAAGTAGATCCGTAAGCCAACAGTTTACTCTTCCATATGAATGACTAAACAATATATTTATTATTCCTCTGTTCACAGAAATGTTTGTCGTTCAACAGGTAAATTATTTTAAATATCAAATGCTACACATTTAGCCGATGCTATAAAATAGTTAGGAAGATAAAGCATGACATATTTTTGTACCACCACATTTCTAACAACCATGCAATGATATGAATATATGCGGAGTCCAGAGGAATATATCATTTCATAAAAGGGCTGTTTGGATTTCACTTTTATGTTCTATCACAGCTCAATTAAAGATGGCCACAAAATAAAACTGCAATTTAATGTAATTCTTTTCCTTTCATTACCTTTTTGTCTATTTCGTTATTTTTGTGTACTCTTGTTCACAAAGCAATATTATTAAAAATGACTCAGAACTGTTGCAGTCAAAAGTAAAAAGTACACAGACAGGTATCCCATAAAACAAAACATCTTACAACAAAATACATGTCCTCTACTGTATAAATCTTTTTTTTCATTTCTGCCTCCATCCGTAGATTTTTATGAACTGTAAATGAGTGCTTTATATAATCACACACGCATTCAACTCCAACAGAGGTATCACCCTGACAGATACAGTCACTCCATCTGTTAGCATCACACAGACGGCAAAGAGAGAACAAGCCTTTTTTATCCTGTGCCAATACCATGCGTGCCATTAAATACTCTAAAGGGATGTTATCTGAATATATTATTACCATTATTATTATTGTTTCTTTGGCCACTAATGCAGTGAACTAATTCCAACATTGAGAAAGGAGTAGGGTTACATCAATAACAAAAACAACATATGCTGCCATGCAGATAATCCATAACCCTAATCCAGTGAGTATTCTTTACGAGGGCTCACAGGTTGTACCACACGGTCTGTCCAGTACTAATACTGATGTAAAAAGAATTAAAATGTAGGCCCTTGTATGTCCAATATATGATTGTAATATATATATATATATATATATATATATATATATATATATATATATATAATAATAATAATGGACTCTGTGCAACATGGTCTACGTGCAATAACTGTTGTTTTTTACTGTTTTATTTTTTACGTCATTATGTTTTATGTCATTATGCTGCTAAACAGAACAGACTGTTCAAACAAAGTTTCGTTGTATAACATGCAATGACAAATAAAGAAATCTAATCTAATCTAATCTAATATACATATATATATATATATATATATATATAATTATGTGTGCCAGGTTATATTTTCAAAACTACATTTCAAGTTGAGACCAGTAAGTTATCTCACTAGAGCTGAGATCCAACAGGCATATTAAATAAGTCATTCTGTTACTGCACAATGCATGATAATCACACTGTTTTGTCATATGTATTTTAGTTTTTTAGATTAAATTACATTTTTATTTTTTACGTTATAAAATGGTCAGCTGTAAATGCATGTAAGTGTTGGTGAGCGAGTGTAGGATATTTTATTCTGGAAACAAGCTAGTCACTGGTGTTAATTTAAAACCTTTCATCTCCTTGTTGATTTCACTCAATTCTTTATTTTTTCAACCCTTTATTTTGGTCTAATATTTTCTATTGTTTATCAGGTCTGCTGTTTCCTGCCACTGTGTGGTAGGATAGGACAGAGTTTATGATCATGGGAAGAGGGGGGGAAAAAAAAGCAGACACACAGCACAGGTGTCTCAGAAAACACGTGTTCCACGGCCCACTAGGTGGTGCCACATATTGCTATAACAGGCCCCGGGAGGTCTGATAGGAATGTATCAGCCTTCCATATGAGGGCACTGTATGGATTTTCAACAGCCGTTCCCATTCAGCCTGATAGAATGGGAGTCACGATGCTTACATTTGCAGGCTGTGATTTACATATGACTCATATTGTAATGTCACTTTGGTAACTCACCTTTGAAATGAAAGTCCTTAAGAGACATTTTTTTTCTCCCTTTTACATAATTTGCTCAATCTTACAGATAGACAGAGTGCTTATTGAAGATAACAAACTCACAGGCGAGAGAGAGAGAGAGAGAGAGAGAGAGAGAGAGAGAGAGTTATGCATACAATTACACTTCAGACTCGAGACACAAATCAAGCGGAGACCATGCAACCCTTAAGCTTCCCGATAAGGCAAAAACAGTTACTGACATTCCAGAGCCTTAATTTAACTTTTCAACAAATCAGACACATAGCCACCATCATGCCACGAGAGATGGTTTCGTGGGGCGAGGTATGGGTGAGGAAGCAGGGTCAGCTTGCGTTGCTCCGCATTTGGCACAGTTGCAAACTGATTTACGGCGCCCTTGCAATGGGTGAGGTATCCAGGCCACAGAGACACATGGTCTGGCCGCTCATGACCACCATAACGGTGGTATGTCCGCAGAAAGGCATCAATTTGATTCATACCTATCTCTGATGATGCTTGTAAAATGGTCAGATTTATGGCCGGGATCAGTCACAGGGTTGTTTTTTTTTTTTTTACGAAGTAGCATCAAAAGGTAAGCTTAAGTTTGTGAGGTGACTAGAACCGCATGTTCCCGTCCTTGGCCTACCACTGTCCAATAAACCTATTTTACGCGCCTAAAGTTTACATGCCGGACATTAAGTCGCTGACTGAGTCACACACAAACACACACGTTAGACCCATGACAGGAAACTAAACCCTGAGAGAGCTACGCCGGAGAAACGTTTTTTTTCCTCCATTTCTTTCACACACACACACACATGGTAGCTAGGTGATCTTGTTTCAACCATTAGGAGAGCGTAACACGGGATATTAAGGTCACAGAGAAACATACATGTCAAAAGGCACCTTCTGACTTGACAGCTGCCGCCCAACTGTGAAACTTTAAAAGCATTCCAAAAAATAGGTCCCCTAGCAGGAAATCTGCAATTAGTCTTTAGAGCTCTGCTGACACACTGCCCACGTGAGGACTTAAGAGGGACACCTGTTTGGGGCATTTGCTAAGACGTAAAATATCCCAGTAAGCTCAATGACAAACCTCAATTTAAAGAGACAAAAACTCAAGAAGTAAAGTTTTACAAAAGCGTGAAGCACACAATTTATATTTTTCTTGCCTGGACTAAACTGTGCTCACGATGCACTTTTCTAAAGTAAACCGGAAAAGCTACACTACAAACACTACATTCCAACACCACCGTTTTTTGTTTTTTTTCCCCGACAGATTATTAACACGTGCGCGTCTTTTCTGACGTATCAGGTGTTCTCCGGTTAGTATTTAATGTGAGCGCGCTGACAAGAGCTAAGAAAAGCCCTCGAGTTACCTGGGATCCGCTGACATTGAGTGTCAAACTGGGTGTTGAGAGCTGGGGGCCAGGTGACTGCGTCGCCGAACAGTTTTCTTGGACTTTTGACAGAGTGACACCATAGAGCCGTCTGGCCTGTCGAAGTTGCAGCCGGCAAAAAAGAAGGATGTCCTGCCGCACAGGCGGAAAAGGACAATCTAAACTTACAGCCGCTATAGCTCCTGTTACAGGAGTGCCACAAGTTTGACAAAAGAACAGTCCCTTAATTCTCCCGTCAGTCAAAAAAAGCTGAGGGTGCTGGAACTACATAAGAGGGAGAATTACAGGGGAAATGTGAGCCAAATCAGGGAAAAAAAAATTAAAATAAGAAAGTGTTTAAATTGGACTAGAGAAATAAATATTTCCCAGGTAGTGATTGAAGCACAGGAAGCATCACAAGACTCAGAGGTGAAGTAATATGAGGAGTGGGGGAGGGATTGTATTGGCTTTGACAACTGAGTCTGACCAGCCATTTTTCCTGCTGCACTGAAATAGTTATTTATAGCTGCTGCCTGGGTGTAGACAGTAAATTTTTCTTTAACTAGTTGCTGCTGAGCTGTCCAGTGACACAATAAAAGTCCATAATTCTTCTTTATGAAATTCTACAGGTCCAAATATAAAGAAACATAATGGACCATCACATTTCCGGCACGCTACTGATTTGTTCTATTCAGGAGCATCTGCAGGGTACAGTAGGGGACATCTCACCGGAGTCTTCCCCGACAGTGGTCGGCAACATCGGAGCTATTTTGGTGTACAAGGTGACGTAGCGACGATTCCCACAACCCCTCCTTTGAATCTTCTCTCTTTTCTTTCATACCCCCCCCCCCCTTCTCTCTCTGTTCTTACCTCACTCTCACTCTCCCCCATCTCTGTCCAAAGCAAGCATTGCATTTTACCATCTGTCACTGCCGTCATGCTTTCAAATACCAATCAAACCCAGTTGTGTTGCCCCCTCTCACTGACATTCTAGCCAGCGGCAGTAGAACTCCCTTCTCACCTCCTATCATTTAAAAAAAAAAAAAAAAAATGTAATTGTATAATCAGGCTACAACCTTAGGGTTACCGGTCATATTTTTTATAATATTGTGCACTTATAGGGAATTAGAATTACAGTTAAATCAAGCATATAGAACTGAAAGTAAACAAACTGTCCAAGCCCTGCGCCACTGCGACAGGTGGTTGAGATTGATTGCCAAGGGAAGCCCCGTGGTTTAAGAGACTGTTCAGGAAACAAACAAAAATGGCAAATAAAACCCCTGCATCAGCAATAACTGCAGGCTTTCCTGTCCAGTTAATGTAATAAATACCAAACAAGAGTGCTTTCTTAAGGCTTACAACATGACATACAGTAAAAAGTCTTTTAACAGGATTTTTAAAAATGACTCCCATCACCTTACATGGGAAATCATATTATAGTATGTCCATGAGCCATGAGCCATGGTGTAAGACCTGCGGTACAACATCAGCTTGAGGGTGGCTTTACTCATCCCTACAGTTCTCTTTAAGACAAAATATGCCTAATATCAATAATTAAACATTTGAAGCTGTTGAATTTTGTGAAGCCGCTGTTACAAAATCAATCTTCAAGCTTAAAAAATGGTTTACCTATTGATATACTGTATACACATTGTGTTCAATTTGCATTATGGATTATTATAGTACCTCATTTCAACAAAATAGTGACCGGCACTGAACTTTTACTTTGAAAATACATAGTAGACGGTCTTTACTAAGCTCAAGCATGTTCCTTGGTAATATTGGTCCCATATCATATTCAAGATGAAAATGTGTTAATCTGGTCGTCTCAAATGTCTTGGAATGCTGACATACAGTTTCAAGCAGATCACATCAGCATGATACATGCACACCACAATCCAAAATGATGTCTTCAGAACAATACATGGGTGAAACATTTTGGGAAAAAACATTCACACACACACACACACACACACACACACACACACACACACACACACACACACACACACACACACACACACACACACACACACACACACACACACACAATAAAGATCTGACAGTGATAGGGAGGGCAGTGTGGCCATATGGCTCAACACTGCTCAAGTAGTCATTACAGCAAATTACACAAATAATGAAACAAGAGAACTCTGCAACTTTTCCAACAGCTGCTCAACAGAACCCTCAAAATGAAAAATAAACAAAAGGGGGGAAACGGGGAAAAAGAAAAGATCGTCCTTGAAGAACCCCCGGTGTAAGTGAGAAATCCTTCTCAAAGCTGGTGGACAGAATGGGTTGGCTATGCCACTGAGTGATGACCAACAAGGGATTTCTCCGTGGAACCAAGTGACTATTAAAGTAATACATACACACATAAAATAGAAACAATTAAGACACTTTGTGTTTCGTCATTTGATGGCTAAAAATATACAGCATCAGGATCTAGCTTTAGTTTTGTGCAGAGATCCTTCTAAACTAAACTAAAAATTCATTATTTTGCATCTGAGACCGTGGAAACCAGAGCTGCCAGCTGTAGGGGCGAGCGTGTCAGATGTGAGGAAAAATGACATGGTAGGATTTGACTTCGTTCAGAAAGTGATCTATTAGATGGAAGGCATTCGCACCGCTGTGCAAAGACAACGCACTGAGCCAATCTGAGATAGAGAGGCTTTATCTTCACTTTACTATCTGCAAGGGGGAAAATCCACACACTGCAGGGAGGCAGGAAGGTCACTGCCACGCCATCTTCACACATCGATGAGACTTTGACAGCTGTATCTAAGCTGTCCCAGACCAGCACCCATCAGTACAATTCTATTCATTTGACCTGCAGTGTAAACTCTGACTCTACAGGTTTGGTCTGAAACAGATCGTGTTACTCAGAAGAAAAGTGGAAAGGGAGAGAACAGATTCATATCAGCAGTGCAATTACAGCCAATTACTTAATAACGGCTAATCTTAAAGGGGAAGTCAGTAGCCACCACCTGTGCCCTCCCACCTCCCCGAGGTGCACTTGATCACTTGGGAGATGAATCGGTCTTCAATATGGGTTTTGACCTTGTGCTGACAAACAGAGACGTTCTAAGCCGCTTCCCTCATCACACTGGGTATTTTAGGTGGCCCATCAGCATGCCCAATTCTTAATCTGTTCCTCAAACGGCCAGTCGTGACAGCATCATTTTCTCTTTCTGTCTGTGTGTGCATCTACACCGCTCTCTCGCCATCTCTCTCTCTCTCTCTCTCTCTCTTTATTTTAAGGGTTTTCTGTTTCACCCTCTCTGCCTTCCCACTGTCTTCTCCTCTTTAGCCATGTCTCCCCAGATAACACAACACACACACACACACACACACACACACACACACACACACACACACACACACACACACACACACACACAGACATCTCTTCATCCGACCCTGATAGCAGTATGGTAGAGGCTGATAGCAGAGGCCAGGAATAGACATTGTCTCTACCTTGGAGCCAGCACCAAGAGTTAATGTTGGAAATGGAGATTAAGAACGCAAAGTTGTCTTTATGACGTAAAGGAGTAACTCCCCTCGCTTTAGTTTGCCCATTCGCACTACGGCACTAAACATGGACATATTTGGTAGTCAGGAAGTTCTCGTCTTTGCAGAAATGGCTGCATTTTTCACAAAAGAAACCTTCATTTAACACCCACACTGACAAAGTCACAATGACTGCTGTTAAGTCAAGTCTGGCAGCATTTTGGCAAAAGTTACAGTATTATAAATGAATAAAACCTGACCGTGCTAGTGGATGCTAGCATGGAGCTAGCCGCCACAGAAAAGGTAACGTCTTTTCTATCATCATTATTTATAATTTAATAATATGTCTCTTCAGCCATCATGAAAATGGGGTCATGACTGATGATGTGTGTCTGTATTAAAAAATGTGTTTGGTTATCATGGCACCTGTTTTCAATACGGTACAACGTTAGCATCCGGCTAAGTGTTCTGTTGGCAGTAATGTTTACAAGCCAGGAGACCGAACTTTCTTCACCGTGTGCTGAAAACTTCTGTTTTTGTTCCATCAACACAAACGATGATGCATTACCTGTTCTAGTTTCCAAAGTAACTATTTTAGTGTTATGTAAGGTTTGTGCTCACTCACTCCAGACCCACAAACCTTTAGATGACTCACCACTACACCCAAAATATAGCAAAATGCGCACCCCTGCTGCTCCACACTTTGAGACACTCAATGGCACTTGAATTCAAGAGGAGGTTGTGCTTCATCACAGATCAGACGGTGCGATGGAGGACGGCAGACTGAAGGTAGATATATGCTTTTACATCGAGGAGGCACATGTTATAATCACGTTATTACACTGTACGTAAACACATTCTCTAATTTCCTTTTCCTGTATATTTCTCAACAACCTGGAATCTTTCTTTGATCAAAATTGTTTTGCTCGGAAAATATATTATCATCAACTGGCATTAATTTGTTTACTTTTATGGCACAGGGAGTTCGGCATGGTGCCGTGGTTTTTGATTACAGGCAAGATAATACAAAGTGGGTTTGGTGACAGATTGAGTGGTTCTCACTGGTGGTAATGTGGTCTCATGTGAGCCACTCTTCCTATTGCCATCCCGCTCGGCCCATTTAAATCTAATCCCTGAATGTAACTCTGTTCCAAAGTTCTGTGGGATCCCACTGGTGTAAAATCTGCGGTTAAAGTGTGAAATAGTTTCAGGGAAAAAGTGGTTAGGATAACGTGTAACAGTAGCTGCAGCGCTCCTTATTGCAAAAAAGTTGCACCAGATCCAGGAAACACAAATTGCGACATAATACTCTCCTTTCGCCGCAGCGACTGACGGACACTGTCGACAGCGTCATCAACATTTTACCAACGAAAACAACTACGCAGCTCAAATTCACCCTGACTAATTCACAGAGAGACAGCTGATAAGAGCCAAAAAAGGTTATCACGCTACATGGAAAGGTACCTTAATTGTTCATACATTATGACCTCTAGTTTTCAGCACATTAAAGGAATGTGTATCAAAACAGTGGGTTGCAAAAATTAGTCGAACAGTAAGAATAATCAACCTTGATTGCAAAAGACGTAACTTTCCTAAAATTTCCTAGAAATAGCATAACTTAAAATGTTTGCTTTATTTGTATGATTCTGATCATTGTTCTGCTGGATTATCCTAAAATTGGGGGCTGAAATAGAGCTATGCGTGCTCACTGCTCACCTCATATGTTTGCATTTTAAAAAGAAAAAAAACTTTTTCTGACATCTCTAATTTATCGACCATGCCACATGGGAGCAACAACCTCCATATATCTGGACTAAGGGGGAACCTCCGGATCAGACAAGTGTTGGGGACATGGAATGTCTGATAATTTATACACTTCCCACCTGGTGCCCTACAGACAGCATTTCTGAATGTGCCAGACAGAGAGCAGTCTTAACCATCTGACTGACTCCGCCCCTTGCTTTTCCTTTCGCCTCAGAAGTTGGGAAAAAAAAAAAAAAAAGCAACATGAGCCAGCCCTATAACATGTCTAACCGTATTTTAATACCGTCACAAATCACCAGGCTTCTTCAAGCATGCCACTCATTGCCACACATGGTCAAAAAGGTATTGAAGTGTGAACAGCGCTGATAAGCTTTCACCGGCTACATGTTTACGAGAGTCTGCGAAAACACACAAGCCACTAATTAGATCGAGTAAGACCAACGGTGGTAATAGTTATGGAAAAGAGCATCTACGTCCCTGCAGGACACTGCTGACCCCAGACCCATAAATCTGGATCTGTAAGACAAGTGAAACACATAAAAGCTTGTTTTAGAACCAGCACATGTTACTTTACTGCCCCAACAACAAACTCGTCAGTTTGGTACGGCTTCAGTGCGTTGCACACACGATAGACATGTGGGGGGGAAAAAAATAAATAAACTGATATACTATTTTAATTAAATACTTTCATACCAACTTCTAGAAATCCAAGACTCTACTGTGTCCAATGCGGCATTCTTATTATTGCGTTAGGATGAACGATGCAAAAATGGAAACTGCCAGAAAAACATGCCAAACGTACCACATACCGTACAAGGGAACGTGTGCGACGGTAAATTCACCAATCAACCAGAGTTCAGCAACGCACGCGTTTCCAACTGAGGCTACTTGTAAAGTAGACTGACCCTGAACTCCTCCAGGCCATAAGCTGTTACATTTACAAGGACACGTGTCCATATAACATTGTTGAAAAACCCCGAATTCGGATGGATGACATTGACGAAGAACGTGGGACAAATGGGATTAGATAACAAAGCATAACTCTTTTAAATACTCCAAAGTGTTTTCTATTACAGTGATGTGATAGTGGATCAACTTGGTGATTCAAATGTGGCTTGGTGACCTTTATGAACTAGCTTTTTAAGAAGTTGCCAATGTGCTGGGGATAAAACTCTTAACCCTGTGGCCAGATTATACTACCGCAGGCAAATACCAATGTTTTATCACCTTCACCCTTGGGCCACATACTCCCTTGACTTAAAGGCCAGCCTACCACAAACGGATGACTTGCTTACCTTAAGCCAAAAAAAGAATTCCCCCTTGTCGCACTTAGGTTAGGTTCGTATCATTGTAATTATCAAAGGTATTATATGTATTTCAGTGTGAGAGGGAGGCGCGAAACCTCGTCATTGAATTTGGTCCAAGTTCTTAGCACGAAGCACATCACGCTGTTACCACATCAAACATCTTAACACTTGACAAAGTTACGAGTTGGCTTGACATCGTATTAACCGTTTGATACAGCTGAAGCCGAGACCAGCTGACTTTTCCCCTAAGGCAAGATAATTAAAAGCTTTGTGGCCTAACAAACACATAAACATCTCCCTGGTCTAAAGCGTCGACGTCAGAACGGAGGAATCCTATTTCACTAAGTGATCATTTATCTGGCGATTACGAATAATTATAGGGAGGTAATTAACACCACGCCTTCCTTCTGCCTGCCTGTTATTCCCTCTCTTTCAGGGGCCAAGAGCCTGAGCCTGGCATCTCTGCTATTAGGGACCTATACATAGCCAGCCCTGCTGATGGGATGGGGTCCACCTGATGGTGGAAGGATTCAAGCTCTAATTCAACATAATCACTAACGGTCTAGCTCTTTTGATTTTTGCAATCAACTCATTTAAAATCCTAAACACAAACTTAAGAGTAAATCCTTAACTTATGACGGAGTGCATGTACGTCATGTCGTCTGCCCGCCTCCAACCCCGCCTCTGGAGCCCTGAGAAGGGATTGTCCCACAGACATATAATAGTACACACACACACACACACACACACACACACACACACACACACACACACACACACACACACACACACACACACAGCAAAAACATCCACATGCAATCATAACACCATCACAATTAAACAGAGAAATACACCAACAAACAAAATGCATCGTCTTCACTATAATTCGTCATGTGCTAGCAGGATCACTGGTTCATGCTTTTGATATTTCTGTTTGTTTAAATAAACACTCAACATTATTACTTTTGCACAATGTACCATAAAAATCTGTGGAAAGATGTCATTCACTCTCCTGCCCAGTAAATGCTAATGCAGCTCACCTGCAGAGGAGCTGCCCCACATAAAAACTCCTGGAAAAAGCCTACAATTAGTGATACACAATGTCCATGCTCTTACAGTGGTAGGTCACTTCCCCGCTCTTTATTCAAATAAACACACGTCATTTCCATTTGGAAAAGACCAAATGTGTTGTTTTCAACCAGTCTGCTTTAAATTATTTAATTTACTTACTTGTGCAGAACAAATAAAGCAGTTATCTAGCTTTAGACTGAGAAAAAAAAGAATATATTCATTGTGCTGTCCAAAAGGCTGTGCGTCTGTGTGTGTGTGCGTGTGTGTGCGTGCGTGTGTGTGCGTGTGCGTGTGTGCTGCACCTGTGTGCGGCAGAGGAACTGTAAATTTGACGTCCTGTGTTCTGGCCCCTGTCACCGTGTGGACAAAAGCAACATGCCTTTGGGGTGAGCACACGTGCTACAATCTCCCCTGGCCTCAGCTGTTGGTGGAGCCTCACTGAGCAGAGCGGCTGCGTTCGACTTAAAACGGGGGGGCGTGTTAATGCGTCACTTAGAAAACCCATACTCTCTGACTGTTAAACCATGGAGGGCAACTGCTTTCAATACATTCTCCAAAGGCCTTTACCGTAGCGTTATATACTTCTACATAACAAGGGAGCTGAGAGTAAAGACGTCATAAAAACATCTTAATTCTAGTTTATTTGGTCACTTTTCATAGTAAAGGAGCAAATGATTTTGGTTTCTAAATGTTTTGTTGGCTAAAGCATACATTATACTTTTGCGTTTTTGTAGATACGAGGGTTGGTGGGGGTCAAAAGGCGTGAAATGTTGTCATCTGCACATGCCCACATGCCCACATGCCCCGTTTGGACCGGATTTGTGAGCACACTAACTGTACCGACAAGCTCGCCAACTGTTGAGCATATCTTTGCATGCAGAAAACTTCACTCTGCTTCGAAAAATGATTAGCTCTGCAGCCTGGCGAGACAAAATATCTTCATTCTTTAACACTGTTCCCCTCAGCTCAGCAAGGTCCTCTTTGTGTTTTGGTGTATAACATAGAAAATAAAGTCAATTTTGTGCACTCAGCTTAGACAGCTAAGAAGCTACCGAAATATTTTCTTTTTCTCCTAAAGAGGTGAAATGTTTTTACTGTGAAGCAGCTCCGGAAAGTGGCAAAAATGTCAGTATGGACTTTTTCCACACTGTCTGAAGTGTCAAAAGAAAGCGAGTCTGTATGTGCCAACCAAAGCAGCAGCACCATTTAATCCTTCCTCTTCTCTCCCTTTTACTATCTTTTGAACAAATACCAAAAGCATCTGATTGACAACAAGTAGCAGAGCCCTCCTACTTATGTTAGCCTTGTCAGACGAAAATAGTGCAGCGGTGGCAGTACTGACAGGTGCTTAAAACAGCGTCTGACTCATTTATGATGACTCATAGAACCTAACGTGGGAATTAATCATTCTGAATTCAAGCAAAGTGCCCACGTACCACGGCCTACCTACACCACCTAGAACCTACAGTACCTGATCAACACAATGGTGAAAAACTCAAGTGGAGATTTTTGAGGGAGCATATTTTCCTTCTTCTACATAGTTGACCAACTCTATCCTTTCACTAACAGATCTTTCCTGCATTGGGGTAAGGATACAATATTTACATATTTTTTTTAAAATGATCCCGCCTTGCAAAGAAACATGAAATAAAAGAAGCAAGACGAGGAGGTTCCTGCTGAAGAATGCTATGAATAATCAATCGGAGAACTTCATGTACAAACCATGGACTCGGTTCTGATTTCAGGTCCACAACCATATTCATATATTCATTCAAGAAAGTATATGTCAGGAATATACAGAGTTACATTCTGACTTTGTCACAGCTGTCATCTGTTGTCCCAGGAGCAGCACAGCAGAGCTCTTTGCTTGACACAACAGGAAGGAACGGTCAAAAAAACACATGGAGGAAAGCCGAGACCTTGCTGTAACCACGTATTTCTGCCTTTTGACAGATGTCATACCCAAACCACGAAGTCAAAAATGGAAATGTAACACAGTATAATATGAACTATTATCAAATTCGATTGTCAAAAAAATAAATTACATTAAAATATTTTCTTGAAGGCATGGCTCCCGTCAACCACTTCCTGTTTCTGGTTATTGTTCCGGTTTTAACGAAGAGTTGAAAATCCGACGTATCGACGATACAACGGCCACATGGGCAACACTAGTCAGTTACTGTCTGTCACTCACCCTCAATGACTTCTGCTTTCCGTTAATCAAACGCGACATTGTGAATGCTGCATGAGGAACATCTATGACATATGGATTTGTGCAAAATTATAGTCTGCCATTTCTAAGATCTTGTCTTTTGCTTCTGACCCTCTTGCTATTAGAGTCCAAGGGCCGTGCATCATGATGATTAACGCACAACAAAAATACGACATCATCTAATGATGGCTGAAGGACCACAGTGATGTCATATTCCCTTTCATCTCCCCCCAAAAGTCAGCCACTTGAAAATGATATACAAGGATGACGAGGTAGTGTAAAACGTACTGAATGTTCTTATCACATAGAAAAACATGCACACGCAAAACCCATAAATACGCAAAAACAAACAAACGTCTTTGCTGCCCGCGCTGAATATTTACCATGTGGGAGTGCACTTCATTAGTTTCATATGAACAACCCTTTAAATTTAGATGTGCTTACACCGAGACCTTTAAACTCTGCCAGCTAAGCATCAACGACTGGGGAAGGTAGTGACGAGGAGCTGATCCCCGAGGACTTGATTGATTGTGTCCAGTAGATTCAGCTCAGGTCAACTCCTGCTTGGTTTTGGAGGGAGCAGAAGAACATGTGCTTACAGTTTATTTACCATGTGAAGATGACACACCTGCACGGACATGTGATTTCAGTGCAATCAAGTAAAACTCACTATGGAAAGATATCGAAGCTATTGGCTTTTGGAGCCCTGTACTTACACAACTGTAACAATCTAAATACGGTAACTGTGTCTCTTTATAAACTATGCTATTCTTTATCGGTTTTGTGGTAGACATTACAAACATGACATCGAAGCTGTATCACTATCGTACAAGCTGACATTTTTACAGCTGAGTCACGTTACAGTTTCGTTTCTGGCGCCCCCAGAACAAAACACTAAAACTGTGAGGGTTTCAGGATTAACTGGTTTATCCCACTCAAGCCTGGTCAAGGTATGTGTAAATCTCATTGGTAAATATATCCAGATGGAAATATTTGACAACACTCTCTCCTCGTTGCTATCTTTTAATGTTGATACAGTGAATGAAGACATTTAAGCCTCTTTAACTCTGTCCGCTGCCATTGTTCCAGACAGTTAGTCCTGCTAAGTCTACCAACTCAACGCCTGTAAACCCTTCTCCACTAAGACATAACAATACGCTGCAGGAGGAGGCAAAGATCGACAGTGCTGGTGGATATTTGTTGACGTTTAACAATGAAATCTTACATCACAAGGTTGCACAATTTCTGTTATAGCAAAAAGTAAAAATATTGAATTAAAACAAAACGAATACAACAAAGCAACCAAAACCAATCAACCAATCCAGTGTTTCCTAATAATTTTGTCCATTGCATTCAAAATGCTACTTAAGTAAAATTACAAAAGTATTAGCATTAAAATATACTTAAAGTACCAAAAGCAAAAGTAGACTAACTATGCAGAATGGCCCATTTCAAATATTATATTTATGGTAGGCCTATATCAATGGATTTTTTAATTATGATTTATTAATTCGTTGGTAAAAGTGGAGCTAGTTTTCACAACTTTATATACGTAATAATTAGGCTATATGCTACTCAATATTACATCATAGTTTATTAGTTGATTTGTATTTTGTATTAAGAATCTGTTTCTCCAAAGTATTCTAGTAACTAATATTGACATATAAATGTAGTTATGTATGAGATGTTGTGGAGCAGAAGCATAAAGTTACATAAAATAGAAATACTCAAGTAAAGTATATTTACCTCAAAATTGTACATAAGTACAGTACTTGAGTAAATGTAATTAGTTACATTCTACTCTTAAACAATAGCACAAAAAGTAATTGTAGGTCTAGCCCCTTATTTTCTCTCAAAGTGCACCAGATTGATGACTTTAATTTTAAAATGTACAACAATAAAATGTCCAAAAAGCATCGTCCTCGGACCCCACTAGAGGGTCCGAGATCCATCCAACGTAGTCTCACAAAACCCTGTGGGAGACACTGACAGCTCCTTTATAGCTACAGTAACCAAGACACCAACCTTCTCTTATATTCTCTCCCTCTATTGGAGGGGTGTCTCCACAAACCCTGAGTATAATGGTGTCTTTTTTAGGACAATGTACAGCCTGTGTGCTAAAATGGTTTAAGTCTATGCATTGAATAGTTTGGAATCGTGGTACGGAACGATTCATAATCAGAAGTGCCACACCTCATAAATGCGTGCTAGAGAGCTGTATCTTAAGTTTCTGTTGTTCTGTTCTTATGTCACTTTGAATTGTACACAGAACGTTTATTAAAGAACCTGCCACTAGCAGCTCATTTCCACAAAGTAGATCATTTCACTCTAAGCTGGAGGGAATGGGACATTCTTCTTCTCACAGCACAACGTTGTGATTTCGGCTGATATCATGGGTGTGTGTTTTTTTTTTTTTTTTTTTTTACATAACAATCTGATGCTGACTTACTGATGTAATTACAAGATGCCCCTAGACTTGACTTGTGTCACCACCAAAGAAGATGCCAGCAGGGCCCTGGTAACTACGAGGCCTCCGAGGCCCCCGCCTGGTGCCATGCAACTGTCAGCCATTTAACATCAAGATTAGCCACAGTTGCTGCCACGTGTCAACACAGTAATGAACACATGCTTAAGGTGGTGGTGGTGGTGGGGGGGGGGGGGGGGGGAGGAGAGGAGGCTGATGGTAGCAAGACAGGAAGCAACACAATAAATATTAATCTTTTAAAGCAAAAGGAGAAAAAAAGTCTTCTCACCTACAAGTAAGACCAGGGGATAACTGATCTCCTCCTTCTGTAGCTAAAGGTACTGAGAAGAACTGCTGCTGCTGAGGAGATACCATCTAGTCTCTGTGAGGATTTCATGTTAATTTCACAAACATCCTTCTAATTTCAAAATCATTTTGTAGGAGGCAACAGACAAGTTGTTTCTACATTGCTTTTCTTGTCGTACGACCCCCTACAGCCTGTGTGGGTAAACCATCAACGTCTGTGTCCCTCTCTGAAACAACACAATAAAATACTGATTGCATTTCTTTGTTCAAACAAATTCCACGGGATTTCAAAAGGAGACCCACAATGTCACCGAGCTGTAAAGCCAGCTCCCTAATCAATGGCCGCAGCTAAGTCCAGACAAGTGATTTGGGCAGAGCCATATGAGGCGCGGGGAAAGCCCACCAGATTAGCTCTTGTTAATGACCTTCGGTGGGATAGGACTTTAAATCTCACTTCTCCAGACAGGTTAAGTTAGCTCTGGAGACTTGTCCTCATGTTTTGAAATATTTAACCCCGTACCCAGTGAGACAAACAGAGATAGATGTTCGGGTGGATAGATTGTAGATCAGTTACAAAAAAAAACACACTCCTGCTCGAGGCAGCAGGGAATCCTCTTTCATGATAAAGAGGTGCAAGATTCAACTAACTAATTATTATTAGCTTAAGAATGTTTAAAATAGAATAGCTTGTTTCCATTAAATCAGTGGCAATGCCGCCACAATATTCGTTTTCAGTCAGCATGGTAGAATATATTAAATTGGGTAAAAATAAATAAATCCAGGGGGTCGGGTGAAGAATTATAAAAACAAATGTTGTTTTTGTTATATGACCGTTACTCAATCATTACTTATCTGTTCTAATGCTGTTATAATCAGCATAGGACAAGTTAGGAATTAAATAATAATAATAGCAGTTTTTATAATTAGCAACAAAACGAAAAGGCAAGACAACATCTAAAGGATTTGTTTTATAGTGCTATACAGAAAAAAGGTTTCCTTTACAATCGTAAGTGTCAGAAAGGCAATATAAGAACGTTTGGTGCCTTCGGGTTATTTCATTAAATGTAGCTGCGGCTTTTGCTGGCTCCACAGTGCAAGAGAAACCAAAAAAAAACTCAACCCCATAAACACAAAGCGTGAAAGCTCTATAAAGCAGAACAAATTATATAAAAAACCACAACTCAGTGGGATTTACCTTTCCTGTGGCATTTTCACACGTCAGTGTGCTGATGAAGATCTGCAGGGACTGTGGTACGAGGTGCAATTTGCTTAGACAACTTTTCCTTCTGTAACATGCTGCCAGAGTGATATAGAGCCAGCAGGTGGGAAAGAGCGGTAAGATGAGGAAAGTGAAAAAGGGAAAAAGAGGGAAGGGATGACCGCTCACGTGAAAATAATGACACGATAGATGTTAACCGTGCTTAACTAATCTCTTTTTTTTAAACTACAAATCTGTCGAAGTACAGTCCATCAGACAGAAAAACTACAACTCCAGCCATTTCTCTCAGTCCCATCATTATTCATCATGTCATTTGTCTCCGAGTAGTTTCAAGATCTTGCTTGCCTGGGTCCACCATACAGAGCTTCATTATAAGGCCGGTGGATTGACCCTTTTTCTAGTTTTATCCATATGATTTTCATAACTTATGTTATCTGCTTTGTCTTACTGACTGCTTAGGAAACACCCTATAATGTGTTAGTAGTCCTAATCCAACAAATTATTGTCCTCATGTTCTGCTTTCTACAATGGATTTTTTTTTATGTATTATTATATTAATTGTATATAAATTATATACGTACAGAAAAGACTGCAACTGACACCTTGGATTTAATATTTGACGCCCATTTCAGACAAAGACCACGCAGGACAGGACAGGTTTTTGTATCATTTAAGATCAGAACCGAAGTACTTAAGACCACAATGTTATCATGTGACATTATTACTGCAGAGACCCCGACAGGTGCTGAGACGGCAACCAATTACATGAAGACTCGGAGTCAAACGGAACAAAATAACAAGGTCCTTGTTATTCAAGGACAAAAGAAAACTGTAAGAATGAGAGAAAAAGAAAGCGGCACGTTATTGGACTCTTTTATGCTCCTCTGGACATATTTGATTAGACTCATTATATTGGTTTTGTTATATCTGAATTTGACTTACTATACTGTTTGACTCTGTATTTCTATTATAGTTACACTTCATGTTCATTTTGTTCAGTTGTTTTTTGGATCGTTATTTTGTCATTGCCTTTTTCTACATGCAGCACCATTTGCACCCCTGATTGTCCAAGGTGGGGAATCTTTCATTGAGTAGTCTAGACCACTGCTTCTCCCTAAACATACAAAACTATTATTTTCATATTCATAAGGCTTCTTTAGTGAGTTTTGCTTAGAAAGCTTAAGCTGGGCCAGGTACCATTTTTACTCTTACATAGGCCAAACAATATTAGGCTTTATAAATAAACTCAACTTGATTAGAAAATGGAAAAAACAAACATGTTTAGGCTTAGTATATTATTACAGTAGGATCATTACATTTTGTGCGTTCTTGCATGAAGCTGCATTCAGAAACTAATTATTTTTGGCATTTTTCGATCTGCAATTCTAATAGCCTCAACATGTAACCTGGTTCACATGGTTTTGAGCGGTTGCGTATTTAAAGACCTTCAAACTCAAATATTTTGCAGTAGAAATCTTATTGGCTAACATAAAAACTCTGCTGGATATCAGGTGTGGCAGTACATCCTTAATTAGTTGATGATCTAAAATAAGCAGCGGACTGAAAATCCATGTACGGACTGCTGAACCCTACTTTGTCGCTAACAACTAATTAAATGTTGCCCCAAAAACACATACTTACTCAATATTCCACATTTGCTCTTATCCATTATCACTCGTGCGTCTATGACACACGTTCGCCCAATAAAGTCAGCTTCCAGTAGATGAAGGAGCCTCCAGTAGAAAACATACAACACAGTGAGGCTGATTGAATTTCAGATTTCAGACAGTGTATTCCTATACTGTCTGAAATCTGATAGTCAATCTTTAAGGCCAATAACAAGCTTGTCCCCATCACTGTTTGCTTCTTCCTTGTTTTTATGAATTAGTATTGATATCTAGCATTCAGTCCTCACTTAATACACAATGCTGCAAAGCACATTTCGGTTGGATTGGGTTTAGCGGTGAGATATGTAAACCGTCTTGTAACCTCAACCAGTGCTGAGATGCAGCTATGCAGCGGAGCAGACAGACTGAATGTAAGGCTTTGACATGCTTTCCTGGCAAGAAGCCCTTCAATTACTTCACCAGCTGCCTTTTTGTTTTAGAGACTTTGCGTTGAAATTTCCCACTTCCAAATGAACACATTTTTTTTAAGAAAAGTAGCCAGATATAGAAACGGTACGGTATGTTCAAATTAATTTTGTGGTTCTACGAATGCAATACATAGAACCATGAAAAAAAAAAACATATTTTAACTCATCGTTTCTATTTTTCGAACAGGAAAAGATTTGTATTGATAACCACATTCACCTAAAAAAAGGTTTAACTAAGCTATAGCGATTCAATTATGTACATTACTATTTTGAGAAAATACAATTTGTTCCCCTGCGGGGAAAGATGCCGATTTTAAGATTGATAACATAGCAGCAAGTAGTTCAGTTAATAATATGAAATAATCAAATATCAAACCTTTTTAAATCCTATTAAGATAAGGGTAAACAAATGTGTGCTTGTAACATGTTTGTATTCGTATAGCTTTAAATTAAAACAGTCATAGTAATTATATTTTATATCTGTATTTGATTTTAGTTATTAAAACTAATAAAGTGAAAAACACGAGTTGTATTACCCAGAATTTAAAGCCAATTTAAATTTTATTGGTTTTCATAAAAACAAGTCACAAATTTTAGGTCTTTAATAAGAGGAATAAAATGAACTAATTGTACAACGCTTGTTAGTTGCAAGGATGTATATAAATATTTGTGTATTATACAAATTACTGCAATAATTGTCTTTTCTTAAACGCAAACATCTGTATTTTGTCTACAACATGAAATTGATTAAATCTTAAATGAAATGAAATACTAGTTTATAGGAAATATCCAAATACTTAGTTTTGAGACTTACTGCAGATAACAGTTTTATTGACGTATAATTCAAACCAGATGCACTGTGGGAGATTTGGTGCGGGCCGACATTCCAGTACAATTCAACTTCCAGAAACACTTCCCACCACCACTGCTCCTTTTGAACGTTACAGTGTAATTATGAATGACATCACCCAAATCCCAGTGGAAGAAATTCATTTTTCATACAGCCATGTGAAGCACCAGGCATGTGCATTTACTACACCTTCAGACATGTGCGGTGGACATGACGTTCTCTTACCTCTGCAAGAGCTCACTTGTTGTCTCGGGGGGGTATCCGCCACTTTGTCCTTTTCCCAGCATTTTTGTTTGGCCTCTCTTGACACTCTCAGTGCTACTTGTCCGATCCCAAGCTTGCCGCATGGCAAAACAAACTCCCTAGCACCACCTGCAGCCTTAACACCCCGAACTTCCCCAAGCACACCCCCCTCGAAAATAACTACCGCAGTCCCAAGACAGCAATCCTGACGAGTCAACCCCTCTCTAGCGCGCTCTGATTCTCTCTCCCCTGACTGTATGGACAGATGACAGAAAGGCCGGCAGGAAGGAAAAGCGCTTCAGCGTGGGGCTCTCCCACTCAGCTACTCCTGATCGACGGCAGCAAAGGCAGCAAAGCGCTCTTTAGCCTCTTCTCTCCAGCCCTCTCTTTCCCTATAACCCCCACGCAACGTACACTTCCCGAGACGTCCCTCCGCTTCCCCTCTGTCTCTCAAGTGTCAAAAGATGGGGAAAACAGAGCCTCTTCAAAGGGAAACAGGAGGTTGACTGAGTGAAGTTTAAGAGGCAATAACAAAAGAGGTGGGCTCAGGGGACAACAGAAAGGGGGGTGAGTATAAAGGGACCAACTGGGAGTCCCTGCCTGGGACAGATCCACACGCCACAACAACAGGGACAAGAAAGTCCCTCCTGCCACAACTGATTATCACCTCCACGCTCCCACACAAACACACGACCACTAACACACACACACACCCTCACATAGTCTGGCCAATGAAGGGATGCACTGGGGTGCTGGGAATGCAATCAGTCACTCAGTAGGTGTCGGGATCAATTTAGCTGCTGAATCATCGGAGGGGTCTGGAACACCGTGTCAGATTATTCACATGTTGTTATGGTCTGGCAGTCTGAGGTTTCACATCTGTGAGCCAAACGGTTGGGCGTGTTCGGTAATAAATTACCTTTGGGGAAGAACAGTACTGAGTGAGCGCACGTCAGCGGTTCTTGAAGGATATACCACGCCTCAGAAAGAAGAGACAGGGTATAGCTGGGTGTGGCCAGACGGATTCTTTTATTATTTATTCACTTTGGTTGGATTGGAAATTGCCATTTGGCAAGGGGATTAATATCATGACTGGGCACAAAAGGATCAGTCTGAGAATGTGAGTTGTTATTTCCGGAAACCGGAACTAACTCAAGATTTATAGCAAATTGTGACTCTTTTTAAATGATAAATGAAAAAGATAAATAATAGCAAGGATAGATATATTCTTTGCTTTAACCTAAAATCAATGAATGTATTTTTACAAAGTGTTCCATCATAAACCCTGGAGTGGCCATAGTTTGTTTTTTTTTATAACTCAAGCATTCGTATTTTGTGATCACACATTTTAAATGATCCTTTATTCATGAATGAAAAAGGGAAAGAGAGAGGAAAATAAAAAGAGGTTCCAGGTAAGCTCTGAGATCAGAGTCTGAGCGAAACACGCGCACAGACTCAACTCATCAAACAGCTGGGTTACTGTCCACAGAGGGATATCTCTGATCAGCTTATATCTCCTCTGTCCCAGTGGTGCACAAGAACCTGAGTTATGAAACGGGGGGGGGGGATGCTTTTACTCCATCTCCACATTGTCTGCTTCAATAAACTTCTGTTTGAATTTCTTGCTGACAACCGCGGGGAAACTCTCGCTACGCTTTGTGCGTCTGCAAACACGTGCACATATTCATGTGACTACTCTACATAACAATCCCCCCCCCCCACCCCAACCCCACTTATTTTTGTCTCTGAGAGAATGCAGATACCACTGTAGCGTGAAGTTGTTTCTATAATGGTGCAAGTTTGAATTGCTCAATGTCGAGCATGGCGGTAATAATAGTGAATTATAACTAAACTGTTGGTCCAGAGAGTCTCCTGCAATCTTTCAAAACCCTCAAACTCCACATCCACGGAAGATATCGCTCCGCTAAGCCAAGCTTTAAAAATGATGTCAGTGACACCCATGTGAAAGAACTTCACAATCATGCGTCTGAGAGTGTGTGTGTGTGTGTGTGTGTGCCGTCTCTGTTACAAATGCCGTCTAGCTCCAACCATTATGGTATTTGTAGTCAAACTGAATATCAGTGAAGCCTTCTCAGTACACTAAACGTGTGCCGTCTAAACCACATCTCCCATAACTCATCGATGCTGCCTCACCAGCTAACATTAGCGCATTTGTGCGAATTGAGAACATGCTGAGAAGCGATCCGTCATATTCGGCGTAGCCAGCTGTGGTTGACGAGCCGAGTGATGAAAAGTCATTTTTTGATGATTGAGAGCGGCAGCGAGCGGCCTTGCAGAGAACTAACCAATGACAAAGTGTGGAAGTCTGTGTCACAACTTCTCACCATGCCTGGTCTGACCGACACAACGCTCAGCTACAAAACGATTTCACTCAAGCTACAAGTGCAAAAAGTGTCTCTGTTCATCATACATCGACAACGTGTTTTAATTTGTGGCCGTTTCTTTACTTATTGGTGCATATTTTGATGACAAAGTTTAAGACTTTTGATGCATTATATCGTTTTACATTTGAAATCATGAACTCTAAATTTTGTTAGAATTAGTATTTTGAAAAAGAAAATCTCATTTTAAGGAGATTCGTCAGTGCAGAACATTTGTGTATGAACAGAACTGTGAATGTGTGTGTGTGTGTGTGTGTGTGTGTGTGTGTGCGTGTGCTTAAGCTTACGCCGTGTGATCCGAGAGCAGTACAGTACATCTTGCATGCATGCAGTCATTATCAGTAAATTAAGAGGTATTTAGAGGGTCTGTAGTTTTACGGGGATAAAGGGAACAGCGAAATGGTTTCTCCCTTGCGCTAATCTTGTCGGATGAAAAATGTAATGACACCACAGCTTCCCCCCCGTATCAGTATCTCCATTATAATTTCGGACAGTAATTCAGTGAAACAAAGACAACCATAACAATTCATACCATTGGCCGAATGCCAAAGCGAGACTGTGCCCAGCAAGAGCGACTCCCTTTCTAGGCGATCGGTTTTCCAGAAAAACGCTCCCGCTGCAGCTGAGAATGCCGCTCTGGAGCTCAGCATTCCCATGAAGAGGGGGAATGTTTATTTTGCAGTGGGTTTAAAGCTGACATGTGTGAAGCCACTAAGCAGGCTTAGTCTGTTAATTAAAGCCATTCTAATATTCTACCTTTAGCCTCATTAGAGTGAGACCTCTATGTTGAGAACTGAGCAGGCTGTGACAAACCAAAGCTCACAGATTCGTTCACGAACACATGTGACACACACACACACACACACACACACACACACACACTGAAGGTCAAATGTGGTTATGGTCATTGCATGAGAAGAAGGTGTCCGTTTCAGAAGGCCTCTTTTACAGGCGCACCAGCTATCACAAATAACATGCCGTCATGTTTATCTGCTTTTGGGTCGAAGCGCTCTGAGAAAATTGTATCCAACTTAAAAAAAAGAAAGGAATCTCCGTCTGTCGAATTTACTTCACACTGGGCAGGTTTGGCGCGTCTGCAGCGGGCGCAGACATCGGCTCATTGGCTGTAGCTCACTTTACGGTGCAGGTAAATGTCGCACTACTACTAAAGAATACAGTTCAGTTGCATATTTTTTGAAGTGCTTTGGGGGGCTTTTTGTAAGGTATTTCAGGGTACATTGAGTTAAAAGTAAAGTTGAGTTCGTTTGGTAAGATGATACATTTCATATCTAAACACCATCACGTATGTAAAGCTATAGGGGCCCTTTTAGACGGGGTAACAGTAAAGTCTTTCTTCCCGGTGAACCAGAGTGTGTTTCTGACCGTGAGACTTTTGATTTACGGCGTATTTATGTCACGGCAGGTGTATTGCTCAAGACCCCAAGGGAAGCGCAGTGTTGAGCGTGAAGTTGTTTGCGTGGTTGGTCCCCGAGAAAGCTGCAAGCAGCAACACCACAGGCCAAGCATGCAAAACTCAAATTCACCATTAATCCCAAAGGCGTGCAGCTTTTTTTTTTTTTTTTTTTTTTTAAATGATTAAGCTGCTTGACTTGAAACATATGCTTCACTTCTCTGGTATCAGGAGAGGCGAATTGATCGATTTACAGATCTGCGCAACCCAAGCACGTGCATACGCCTGCAGACAGGAAGACAAAGACACAAACCCACAGTCAAACACTGTTTATTTTTGTTTGTCATTTGCAGTATAGACATCGGTGTCCACGTGGCAAAACCCAGACTAGAGAGAAGTTACGACCAGCTATCAGCATTTGGCCAAGGATCCAGAGAACATATGACCTCATAAAACCAGCTTTAAAAAAAAAAAAAAAAAGGAATGAGGCACCAGCAATCACTGACAACAGCCTGTAAATTCCTTCGACAACAGTTGCATTTCTTTTTTTATTGTTGAACTAAAATTACACAGTGACACAAAGCCACGACACAGCATGCAGAATTGCCAGCGTCCAATCGTGTTACTGGCTCTACGGAGCGAAAAAAAAAAAAAAAAAAGCCGGTTTTAAACAGTCGAAAATAGAAGCGAGTTTATAAACAGTTAAGGTTTTATAGACCTGAACGACCCTAACCCCATCAGTAGAACCTGCATCTGATCCCTGTGAATGGATTTAGTCGCAGACCTGAGAAGCTTTAAACAGCTGAGAATATAAAAGAGTTTGTAAACATGTTCACGTTTTACAGACTTGAGCGGCTCCTCCGCTCACTTGCACAAAACTAAGTGACAAGTCTTGTAAAACAGATTATTGTGAATAAATTAGTCGTAAATACAAATTATACGAAACCATCAAAGTGGAATTCTCAATGTAAGCATTTCATAATTTTTCACCTTTCAGGTTTACTGAGTGAAATATAACTAAAAAAATCGACTTAGAAGCGAAGGAAAGTAGAAATTCAGATTTTAAAATGCACTCAACTAGTAATGAAAAAAGTCATAATGACACTAGATATAATTGTTTACTTATAAACCACACAAGTATTATTACCAGGCATATAGAAATCACTGGAATTTGAGCCGTTAGAAGTGATATTTTTGAATATTAGTCGACAGAATTCATAAAGACACTTTATTTAATTAATCCACATATTCCTAGTTTCCTAGATACTTTTTTTCAAGTGGAAAAACACCACAACAATGTGGTCTATTGTATGCTATATGAAAAACAATATAAATGAATAACTGTAGCTTAACGATCACCCAACATTGTTTTGTTGAAGATTTTAAAGCAATTCAGGTTGGATTAGAGAAGGTTGAAAACCCATTTTGGATCACAAAATAAGCTATCAAAACACCACTGATCCATCACACTTTGCCTCAGGCCAGCCGCTTGGGTCACGCAGTGAAATCAGGGGCCAGATCAGCGGGTGACCTCGGTTCCACACAGTCTGAGCCGGGGCCTCCTGCAGGGCTCCACCAGCTCAGCAGCAGACCAACAGGGGTTAATGTCCGTCTCTTTGTCAGGCAGCTAGCTAAATAAACATTACTCTGAGAAGACCCATGGAGTGAATACTAACAGGGCTTTAATTTGAATCCTACTCTGTATTTCTATCCATACGAATTACATACATATTCATATAGAATTAACTTTAAGCTTTTTTGACAACATTGGGAGAAATCAGATTAACCTTGGAGGGTCAAAAGTCGATCTAAATACTTCACCTCAACAGTCACACACACACACACACATATGGCTATTGTGTCTAACTAGCTTTACTTAACCAGCGAGCATAATCTTGGACGGGTCATAAGACTAGCTAACTACCGTTGCTAACTGTCAGGCCCGTTTCCTCTAGGCGTGCGAGGGCTCAGGGCCGTTCCACTGATGCAGGCTTTTCACCGCCTCCACCCTTTCTGTGAGTCTGTATACATGCAGAGTTTCCTGAGGGATTGGGGCCCGAAGTTCATCGTGAAATTGGTGACGTATAAAAACCTTGTATATGTCCCTACAGCTGCCTTGATCTCCATGGAAAACACTATGAAGTCAAGGAAAGATGTGACGGAGAATTGACTTACTGAGACATAACTTTATGAATGAGGTTATGTGTTTTACCCACACCAGCAAAAAAAAAAAAAAAAAAAACCCAACTCTCATCAGTGATCCTTTGCTTTTGCAGCCTGCAACTCATCAGTCAACGCCACTTACAGGCTCCAGCTCAGGCTTTGGGACAGAAACATGTTTGACCAGAATCACATGCCTGCGATAGGCGGTGAGACAAGCAGACAGATGACAGACAGACTGATCATCTGACAGGCAGATTAAACAGACGGGTATGGAGATGACTTTGGAGCAGCAAAAAAAAAAAAAAGAGAGAGTCAGTCAGACGGTCAGGCCTGCACAGCAGATGGACCACCGTGAAGTGCAAGGACAGAGCCAGTCTGTTCAGTGTGCACCCCCCATCCCCCCCCCCTCCTCCTCCTCTTCCACCGCAGTTAATAAGCACCTGTTAGACAACAAATTAACTCACATTACTGACGATAAAAAAACAGGACAGTTTTATGCATGTTTTTTATGATTAGGAGCTTGAGTAACGGAGCCGGTATTAACTGTTCATTTACTGTACTCTACATTTTGATATCAGAGGGCAGGAGGGCAAGTGGGTGGTTGAAAAGATATGGTGTTTATTGTCCGAGAACGAGGGGGAAAAGAAGGGATGCCAAGGAGGGAGGGGTACGTTACGCAGCGGAGGAAATATTATCTGGGTGTGAAGAGGAGGTGTCCTCCTTACACAGCCATTTACATTAACAGGTCTCAAGCAATGGTTGAAGAACGACATATATATAGCATGATTTATAAATTATAATCAAATTACAGGTTTAGGGGAAATGTAGTCCCCTGATGTATGCCTTATAACATTCAACTATAGAGTTTTTTGTCAGTTTTTGCTTAATTGGTGCTGTATTAAGTTCACTAGCCATGAGTAGAAAGGTGATCAACTTAGCGTTCAGCCTATATATAGAGAGTAACAATTGTCTACATTTAAAAGAGTGGAACTTAAAAGTGCAAAGCTACAATCGGCCAGACACTTTAATTTCCTCTTAATATGACGAGCAAACCTACAGCATTACGTTGGAAGGTCATAAGGATAGCCAAGTAATGTTAGCTAGTTTGGCTAACTAGCTAACTCACTAGCCAAAGCTAAGAAGGTAACTAGCTCAAAAGTAACCAGATCGATTTGTTTCTAAATAAGCTTCAAAGCTGCCAGAGGACATTTGGACATGTCACAGTAGGAGAAGCACAGGTGTAGATATTAACATTAATGATGGCTGGATTCCATTTAGCCGTTTCAGTTTCAGGGTCCTGGTATGCAGCATGCTGGAATGAGTCCTAAACATTTTTTCCCCACTTCCAGTTTTAAATTAGGTCTGTGTTCAACACAAAGTCAAAGACATTTCAATGTTTTGTTCTTCGAGATATAAAATACGTCAGTAGATTGAATTTTGAAGCTCTTTTAAGCGTCATTTAAAAAAGGCGGTGGCTAACAAGTGGCTAAATGAGAATACTGAATATCACCAAGTTGTTCGCCTTCACAGCCTTGTTGTGTAAACTCGTGCTCATGTGACCGTGGATCATTTGTTTATAGCGTTTGGCTTTTTTGCTTCTGACGATTTACGCATGTAAATCATAAAAGTGGTGTTCATTTGTGAAGATTATGTTGCTGAACTAAACGAGTACGTATCATAAACTTGTGTTTGCCACAGAGCTTATTTTTTTTGGGGAAAAAAAAATCCAATTGGCCTTTTCGTGGAGGGAACCTCTGTGACGCTAACTTCCGGGGTCGGCCTGCGACTTCACGTCACTCCTGCACCGCTCTATTCTGCATGGCTGAGCGGCACTAGATTTTATGGGATGAATTGTCCACAGGAGAAAAAACACTTTCCTGTCTTTTAAAATGACAAAACAAACTGAAAAAAAAATGATCAGCTCTTACTTTTAGGTTCATCATCTTACAAATAGGAGAGAAGACAGCAGACGAAAGGGATTTGAAACCAGTAGGAGATGAGTTACGAGAATATGGCTGATCTTTCATCATCAGCTGACTTGGCGACAGATTGTGTGCAGGGTTGTTAATATCTGGCAGAGCAACAGATCTGCTCTCTGCTGGCAGGCCCAGAGGGATGAGGTGTCCGTGTCACACCAGGCTCACTGACGTGTTGGCAGTTCTTTTAACCAAGTGACTTTGAGGTCAGTGTGGTTCACATTTAATGTTAGCAGAAAAACATTGAGTTTATTATGGGATTATATGGATGATAACTGCATATGCAGGGAGGTGCAGGAAAAACATAACAGTGTAAAATGAGATATATATATATATATATATATATATATATATATATATATATATATATATATATATATATATATATATATATATATATATATATATATATATATATATATATATATATCTCATTATGTCCCTCCTTGAATGTAACATTCACTCTTAACACAAACAACTAAATTGCTTTACAACATATCTGACATAAACACCACGCTACTATCCGTAATATTGTAATTTTATATATACTGTATCGTGGTGAGTTTGTAGTAGCACACATCAATAAAACACCAACATTTTGACGCCTATGTTTTACATCTGAAATCTTTCTTTCAGCAGGAAAGGATGTTAAAATTGTACTATGATCATTATGTCAAAAATAACTCTATGAATACATTTCTGACAGCCAAACAGGAAGGGAAAAGTACACACACACACACACACACACACACACACACACACACACACACACACACACACACACACACACACACACAAGAATAATGGGATGGTAGAAAAAAAATGGCAGAGCAATAACAGCTAAGGTGTGAGATGTGGATATTTCTATTTTTCACTTCATAAGTGTGAATATGTTGTGGAGGAAGCAGCAGGAGAACAGTACAGCAGAGTGAGTGTGATTTAAAGCAGCGATTAAAGCAGGTCGAGGCAGCGTCAAGCGAAACATACCAGTTATAGTAGAAACTATAAAGCCAGAAATGGATTTGCGCTTTAGGTGACGTCTAACAATATAACCTGACGTTGGGCACCGGGCCGAGATGTTCAGGAGGTCTGCGGTGTTACAACAGGGGCCCACCATCCATCCCAGGAGGTCACCTTTCAGAGCGGCCGCCAGAGCAAGTTGAAGTTACGTTCACAGCGACGCAGGCGTGACAAACGGGAGCATCGACACCACAAACAGAATGTGAGCGAGGTGTGAGGGCGGAGTAATGAGCGCCGCTGACCTTGTGTCTGAATCCAAAGCTGGATGGAGTTTCCTTCCCTAGATATGTAAAAAAAATTAGAAAACAATCATTAGTAGAAGCACAAACGTTCCGTTTTTGGTTAACATGTGAAGTACTTTTTTTTTTTATATTTGTAAAAATCTGGAAAATATAGAAATTATTAAAAAAAAAAAAGAGGATTATTTCTATGTATTATTTTCAGCAACACAATGTTTGATACATTTTCAAATACTCTGTAAAATCCTCTTGATCAATGCGTTGTATAATTCCTCGAAGGTTTCAACCGTACAAACCTTTTCTCTTCATGACAGCTTCTCTGATGACGTGAGGACACCGGGCGTCGGTGGCACAGCCCCACCTAGTGGTCTAATTAAGTGGAGCGAAACACTGACGGTGTTCGTTTTAAAATCTTTTATTTATTTTTGTACGTTTTCTCCTTACATAGAAATGAACCGAAACATTTAGAAAGCGTGTAAAACTAGGTGCAACATATGAGGAGTTTAATCCCAAACTAAATATCCAGTAAGGAAATTAAGAAATGATAAATTACAACTTGGCATTCCAGAAAAAAAATTAGTAAATTCAGGACCCAAATAGAAATGGTTCTCCATCTCTGAACAACTTTGGCTTTGAATAAATTGACTGACAACATTCAGGAAGTCGTGTCAACTCTGTGGATTTCCACAATGGATATCTGGTGTTATGGAATTAAAACTTTCATATATTTAAATTACCTAAAAACAAGGAAATCACACAATACAGTAACAACCATAAAAAGGAACCACAACCTTTGAACGTTTTAAACCATGTGGCTGGTTATGACAGATACAAGTTAGCATCGGTTCAACGAGTATAAAGAGTATAACATTACAGAAACCTCGGCGTGAACAAAGACTCCTTTACCAACAAAAATAAGAATCCAGAACAGCTCGAGACGCTCCCATCTCCGCTGAGCGTTCACGATCTTCATCTGAGTCATAACAAAAACACTCAACTGTACACAAGAGGATTCATCTTCCTGAAAAGGTCCTGAAGGTTCAACAGCTTCCAGAGCGTCTCTGGCACTTTGCATTTGAAATGACAGAAAACCAGAACTCAAAACGATAGTTTGCCAGATCAAAATGAACACAGCAGCACAAGGTTTTGCTCTCTTCAGGACCTTTTAAGGCAAAAGAGGAATCTTTTTTTTTTCTTCAGTGTAAAACATTTACACTTATGTTAGTCGTCAGATCCAGCGTGGGTGACGCACACAGAGGCAATGCTGGAAAGTCTGCCAAAAAAAAGTTTTTTTTCCTCAAATTTGTAGTTTTATCAGCCTGGAATGATGTCAAAGGTAAACGGCAAATATGAGTTATTTCGCTCTATGCTGTTGTCAAAACGGTATATCCAATTAAACTCCCTCCACCCTTTGGAGATGGCGTGAGAAGCTTCGGACGGTCTGCATTGTTGAGACTAATAAAAAGGTGGATCGAGTGAGATATTTCTGTGTTTGGGCTCCGTAGTGGAAGGTTTCAAGCTACGCAGCGCGGCGTAGAGGAGGAGGAGGAGGAGGAGGAGGAGGAGGAGGAGGAGGATGAAGAAGAGCTGAGGACTATTAACCATGGGTGGTGTCATCCTCCACAAAGTCTTTAGCCTGCTCCGCTGTGATCACATCAATGTGACTCACCTAAAAACAACACACACACACACACACACACACACACACACACACACACACACACACACACACACACACACACACACACACACACACACACACACACACACACACACACACACACACACACACACACACAGATAATGACCAATCAATGCCCCACTTTAGCGTCTGTGACTAAGCAGTGATCATTTATGTTATCAAACCAGAAAAACTCAAGAGGAAATGTGTTCTTTTCACTGAGGCCGCTCAGAAAGCCGACCTGAACTACAGGGAAACAGTGGACTGAAAGACAAACAGTGGGTGAAACAATGACCTTCCTCTGGGAAAACTTACTTAAAGGGACAGGATTTATTTTCCGTTACATTGATTTTTATTTCATATTTAATACACTGGCAGAGATTAGATTTCACAGCTATGACTAAAGCCGTAATATTAAACAAATCTGCAACAGCACGTTGGGTCTGATGCTCAGAAACATGGCAGCTGATGGAATAACGTGACTTTTAAAAAAGGATTTTTTAGGACACAGAGGCACATTATCCACCGGGCTGCGGTTGCAGAAGTACTTGTTAGATCAAAGACTTCCATATAACCAGGAGGTAACAAAATGCAACCCACTTTTAAGAAATGTCATGGCACTGTTGCAACCAGTGCACAGGAGGCTAAAACAACAGCAGAAGACTCACCTTGTTTCTGAATTTGACGCCGTAGAACTTGTCAGCGGACTCCAGCAGCTCAGGCCTGAAGGTGGTGGTGATGAACTGGGCGTGGCCTGCTAGCTCCACGATCATGTCTGGAACACGGAGGAAAGAGATTAGGACAAAGCTGTCTCCCACAGAATGAAAACCACGATTTTCTGTTACATTTTTATTGTATTTATCCGACACAATGAGCACACACTGATCATTTTAAGGTCATGAAGACAGCCTTTACTGTTTTACCTGACACGGCCTTCCTGTGCTGGGCATCGAGCGCCTGGTCGATCTCGTCAAACAGGTAGAAAGGAGCCGGGTCACACTTTTGGATGGCAAATATCAAAGCCAGAGCCACCAGAGACTTCTGGCCTCCAGAAAGCTGCTGCATCTCTCTCATCTCGCCCTGCTTCCCCGTGAACGACACCTACACACGACGAGGGAGGCCGGGTCAGAACCGAGGAGACGAGCAGAGAGACTTCTGACTTTAACCCGATGGTGGCTTTAGCTTTCACATATTCTCTGTTTTGGGACAGATCATCAACTGTACGGCGGGACGGAATGAATTGAATCTCTCACCCTGATGCCGACTCCGGTGAACTGGTCCACGGAAGGAACGCTGCTCTGTGAACCGGAGCCCCTCTCGCTGTCTGCACCTCCCTCCCCCTCATCCTGAGACTGGCTGCCTTCAGCGTCACCCTTCTTCATCACCAACGTGGCTTTGCCCCCCGGGACCAGCTTCAGGAAAACCTCACTGAAGTTCTTTGACACCTGAGGATTAAAAAAACAACAACAAAAAAAAAAAAAAAAACACATGAAGGGAAGAAACTGTTTATATAATGAAACGCTGAAAACTACATATTTTTCATTTCTAAAAGCACAACCAGGAGAATAAATGTGAAGTAAAAAATATACATATTACCACTGATAAAATGTTGCGTATTTGCAGCAAGCATTACATTTGCTGTACTGTTCCCATGCGCTTCGGAGCTGCTCAAATTGTCAAACAATTACTTCAAATGTATTTAGCGATTGATCAAAAGAGCAACACAAAAGTAGTATTCTCCACCAGTAGAGATTCATTATTGTACTTATTAAAACTGCCTTTATTACTGCTAAACAGTAGAGCGTTTCAAAGGATGCGCGTCATAGAAATATTCAATAAGGCACCAACAGGCTACATCCGTCCTGCAAAGCCAGGCGCGTCTCATTAAGCGATGAGCGTCAAACACGCATTATGCTGACAGACGTAAAGCAGACCTCACGTGACGCACGCACCCGTCTGGACCCTTTGATCGGGGGGGGGGGGGGGGGACAGAGACAGAGACACGTACCTGCTTGAAGGTGAGCTGGATGGCCTCGTACTTGCGCAGCTCCAGGACGTTCATGAGCTCCATGATGGATTTGTAGCCGCGGTCCAACTCGTCCTGGCGCTTGATCAGCTTCTCCTTCTGCTCAGAGAAGTTGACGAACTGGTCCAGAGCTTTCTTGTTGACGTGGCTGTACTTCTTCAGCTCCGTGTTGCACTGCTCCAGTTTTCGGAACAACTGTTGTTGGAGGAGAAGAAGAAGAAGAAGTAAAAGGTGAATCATCGTAAATCAGGCTGGCAGTCTGTCGGTATCTTTAAAAGTATTTCAGAGTGATCCCACTTGTAGGCCTTGAACGGGGACATTACTTTAGATCCATTCTTCATTCCGGTATTTAAAAGTATGTTGCTGGATTCTCTTCATGTCTGAAGATGACCTGATTAAGAAGCAGCTTAGTCTGGATCAAGAGCGACGCGTACTCCACAGACTCTCAAACTATAAATTCATCCGTCTGAATCGCTAACGACCGAGGGAACGCGAGCAAAGTGCCATTATTACTTGGCCCTCTCTCCCCCACTTCTGCAATCAATGGCGCCATCTTGCCCCCCCCCCCCTGAGCAGAGTCCTGTGGAGAGCGCTTAACTATGTGGAGTGCTTATGAGAAAGTGTGCGGCTATTTTCAGCATTGTCAAGGAGGGGAGAACGAACACACACACACACACACACACACACACAGCCAAATCCACTCAACTCACAGTCTCCCAGAGGCAGCTGGTTAAAAAATAAATTAAAACAATTCAGAGACAGAGCACTAACCAGTGTCTGAGTCACTGGTGAGTGGGTGGGATGTGATGGCCCTGGGTCTCATCTGTGTGTGTGTGTGTGTGTGTGTGTGTGTGTGTGTGTGTGTGTGTGTGTGTGTACCTGTTTGAGCGTGAGGGTCTGGTACTTCTCAAAGGCCTCCTGAGGCAACGAGCCGAGCTCTCTGATCTTCTTCATGCACTCTTCCTTCTTCTTGAGCAGCATGCCCTGCCTGTTGGTCATCTTCTCCAGCTCCTTGGTGTCGTGGTTGATGGCGTCGTTCTGCTCCTTCTCGATGTTCTTCCAGCGCTCCATGCTCTTTATGTGGTCCTTGATCTCCACCTCGGTCTTGTCAGCCAGAGTGTCCAGATCTGGGAACGGGCATTGGAGCAAAGTTCTGATGAGCAGGCATATGAAGAACGGAGATGCGGGGTGACAGATTTGTGGAGGAGGAGGCAAACTGGTTTGTAATTAAGGATTCAAATGAACTCGACACTCGTGTTGATTAACAGGGCTCCACTAGAAACATCTCCAACTGCACTGTAGGGGGCAGATCACTTCATAACATCTCAGCTCTGATAGTGAGCGAGTTTAAATTGCCTTAAAATCAAATCGTCAGTCATCCCTTCGATTGCCGTTATCCAACCCGATCGCCCATTCAGCACTGAGCCTACTTCAGAACAAAGGACGGTGTATAATGCCATGCCGTTTAATACGTCCTTCACTAATTAGTGACAATGATTAAATAGGAATTCATGCAAATGAAATCTATTCAGGACAACTGCCTTCCATCCAGCTCCTCTGAGTCACGGCGCAGGCTGTCTCTGGAACAGGATATATGAACACACAGAGTGGATCACATCGCAGCAGCTCTCACCATCTGCTGGTGGTACAAAACCGGGACGGTCTACACTTTCTCAATTTAGACTCCCCAACTGCTATTTCTGGACTCAACAGATAATAAATCAGTTAAGATTACCGATATCAGACAATAGCGATGCGCTTTGATTTGTTAGCTGCTTAAACCGGTGACGAGGACTACATTAAAAGGCTCCAAAAAAAACATTACGTTTGTCTCTTGATGCATTTTAACATGTTTTTCTGGCCTTTATGAAAGAATTAGTGTGTGTGTGTGTGTGTGTGTATGTGTATGTATATGTGTGTGTGTGGTGATCTGGATGAATTATCATTATTTATTTTTTTACCTTCCGATCGCGCCAACGTGTCCTTCACACGTTTGTTGATGCCGTCCAGCTCAGATGTTGTGGCTGTGAGCACCGTGCCTCCCTCCGTCTCTCGCAGCTCATTGAGCTCCTGTGTCGACGCAAATTAGGCCACATTAAAAAAAAAGAAAAGAAAAGAAAAGAAAAAAAGAGGGTCATTCAAATTCAAACACCTCTCTCCTGACCTGTACGTATGAAAGCATCATATCCACGACTCTCTATTTCACAACAGCACATTATGTTTTGAATTACCTAACGGCTGCAGACAAAAAGCCTTCAGCGTGGTTATGCAAGATTGTATAATTTACCTTACGAATAACAAAAAAAAAAAAAAAGAACAAAACTACAGTCAAATCTGACGTTGCGCTCTAGAAATGATCCTGCCGTAGTACGACAGGTTTCTGAGGAGTGTAAAGAAGACCGTGTACCTGCTCCACTTGGTCGAGACGCTTACGCAGGTTCTCGTTGAGATAGGTTTCCACTCTGGTCATTATGCCCTCCAGCTTAATCCTCTCATTCAACAACTGCCTGTTGTCCTGTGGGTGGACAGAGGGATCAACACACAAAACAACAATGGGTTACTCTTTGCCTCGTGCAGACAGACGTTAGCGCATTCTCAGCGAATCAATATCGCCGTTTTGATTAATATCTGCTTTTGGCATTTTACACACTCCGCTGTAATGTGACAAAATTGTGACTAAGCACAAGTCTCTGGTGAATATTAATCTCCGTGTGTGGGCACGACTCCCTTATTATTAACAATAACTCAATGGAATTTGACAACCGCCAACACGGCAGAGCCGAACATGAAAGGCTCCGTGTTGCAGGGGCGGAGTTGTTGCGCAACCGTAGCGGGTGACGGGCTGAGAGATCGTCGAGGAGCGGAGTGCAGCCGGCGTTGAAAAGAGAACGGAGGGAGCACCGCTGGATCGCAGGAACATCCCACGCATAGATGCTGCCTGCTACTCTCACCTCAGTCGGGTTTATTTGAACACTATTACGCGCCAACAGAGGAGGCGGAGAGGGCGGGGAAGATGTAGATCACCTTATATTTGTTTTGTTGTTTTTGCGTTGACTGTATTTATATCACAGTATTGAAACATGATTCTACCAATTCTCACTCTATTGTCAATGTAAGGGGACATATTTGTTAACCGATGTGTTTATCGGCTCCAAATAACTATGACAATGAGGTGGATACGTGTGTTTTGGGAAAGTTTTGGGAGCTGTATTGCTGAGCAACCTGGATCAAAGCAACATGAATGTCTGAACAACATGTATTAAAGTTGTCTCTCCTCTTTTCACCACAGCCACAATGGGAATTACATTACACTTAAAATAATTTACATAACCCAACGGCGGGAGCCAGCATGTCCCCATCGACGGTACAAACAGTGACGTAGTTCATTGGGTGGTGTATCGATACAACTCCAGTGAGCAGTAACTCACTGACACCGGACCACCTCACTCATAGAACCACGACAGACACAGTTTTTCACACCTTGAAATAAAACTGTGTCTAACAACCGACACGGATCACAGATCTCCGTCCAGTCCTCCCACCCACCTGCTGGAGTTGGCGGATCTCGTCGTTGAGGTCATCGACGCGCCTCTGGTCCTCCAGGCTGAGCTGAGAGAGCAGATCGGTACCGAGCTCGGCCTTCAGCGACTCCCTGGTGGACTCCATGGCGTGGAGGCTGGCCTCGAGACTTTGGAGACTGCGTTGCTAAAAGAGGAAGAGTCGGACATCAGTGGACAGCAGGGACTGAGCCCCAGGTGACGGATCATGCGAACCCTGGGCCTCGTATTGTACGTTGAGTGACGATATTGTGACAACATCGGTTTCATGATCACCTTGGGCATGAACGTCTTCTCCGACTGCTGCCTCTTCTCCTTCAGCATCTTCATCTCGGACAGAATGCTGTCTCTGGATGCCTTGAACTTCCTCTGCTGGGTCTCGATCTGCTGCATCTGGTTCATCAGCTGGTCGATCTCATTGTTGATGCGTGGAGGCGGCGATTAAGGAAGTATTAAGCCAACGAGTGTTACAGATGAGCATTTCCTCTCAGCAGTAACTTAGCAAAGACGTCTCAAGTTAAGTTCAAGAGTCAGACTTTATTTATCTCCGTCTAGTAGCGCGAGTCAAGAATGTATTTATGTAGCCAAATATCGACATACAGCTGTGTCATCATTGAGATCAAGGCAGAGGATTAAAGAGGGCCTCACGTCACATCATTAATCTAACAGAGAAGCTTATTGATCGACCTGGACTACAACACGGGCCTTTGAGGTTTAACGGAACTCAATTAACACCGAAGCCAATAAATCAGCTGAAAGCCAGAGGACTGCCCTGTCTGAGCAGACTGAGGAAACAGATGCTTTAAGGTCATCTGATCATTTTCTTTAATGGGAACAAGCTGGCATCAGGTCACTAACTGCCCTGACAGAAAGGATTTATAAACCTGCATTAGTCTCTGTGATCACCACTTCAACTCTCACGAGTACAATATAAATCATGGTAAATGGACCTGGACTTGTAAAAGGGTTTTTCCAGTGTCTTCCGACCACTCAAAGTGCTTTAACACGACATGTCTGCATTCACATCCATTCATTCGCCGATGGCTACCGAGCCACAGCCGCCCCCCTAATCCTGTCACATGAGCAGGTCAGTAAGAGTCGTAGCAGTTATGAGCAGTCGAGTGCATCAGTGTCATCTTGTGCTTATCAACAGAGCAGAGGTGGAGAGTGAACAACAACAACAACAGGCTTTAAATAATTGATCTGTTGTCCGACTCCCCGCCGCAGGAGTGAAGGACTAGCGCCATGTCATCGAGCTCGGTCATCCGTCTCCTCTGCCTACTCTCTCACACACACTCTCACACACACACACACACACACACACACACACACACACACACACACACACACACACACACACACACACACACACACACACACACACACACACACACACACACACACACACACACACACACACACACACACACACGTAATCACCAGGTGCACACGTTACGCAGCACTGGCTCCGAGTGAGAAGCTACACGCAATTACACAGGTGCGCAAACACACAAACACACACACACAGTCATTGCTGAGCGGAAGTGACCATATTCATAAACATACCGCAGATGCGAACCCAAATCCTCTCTGATCCGCCTGTCCAGGAGTGAGTCATGGCTCTGGCCGGTATGAACATAAACTAATCCTTCTCGACCTGCTTAGGCCCTCTCATTGCAGCCGAGTCGGCCTCCTGCCGGCTGAAGTGGCGACATAACCCAGATAGATTTAATCCACATTCAAAAAAAGACCCAGACATGTGACATCAAACTGTAATTGAGCGAAGGCGGCGTTAGCAGGGGTGTTATGTCTCCTATACAGCTAGAGGAGATACAGTCCTGGAAACTCAAAACACTTTCCTGGAACCGTAACGAGAAAATGAACTGTATCCAATCCTTATGAATATCATGACAACATTTCAAAGCATCTGTCAAATCAAAAAGGTGACTAACTCATTTTCAAATGTAGAAACATTTCTTCTCATGTCATGTACTTCCTGTGTACCCCATAAGATGAATACTGACATAATAACTGTATTCATATGAATTGTCCTTAATTAAAACAAAGAGCCAACGGGGAACCATTAAGAGTCGGCGCTCAGCTTCAATCGCCAACGTTTAAGACCAAACCAGAAGTCTAGGTGTCGTCATGGACTCGGACCAGAACGTCCACAGCCACATTAAGACAATTACAAAGTAAGCCTACGGTCTCCTTGACAATACATCAATGGTAAAAGACATTGTGTCTCAGCAGGACTTGGACACACGACACCAGCATGCTCCTGTGTGGACGTCAACGACGTGACATCGTCTCGGTGAGATGCAACTGAAAGGATATGTTCGATGTTCCTGCGCAGGTTCTCGTTGAGCTTGGCCTCCAGCTCACCCAGCTCCTCCTCAGCCTTCCTCATGTCCTTCTGCAGCTCCAGGCGGGACTTCCTGGTGTCGTAGTAGCCTCCTGTCAGAGCTCCCCGGTGGCTCACCTGGTCACCTAGAAGATCACGACACAATGCACTGCACATAAGAGATGAAGGGCTCCTACAGTACTGGAGCTGACGTATAATGAGGCATCGGCCCACAGCAAATGACTTTTTTTTTTTTTTGTCAGAGCATTTCATTTATCGATTGCCGCCAAAAGAATTAACAAATATTTCTGAGATATGGTATCTACCCTAGCTTCAACCATCATTGAGGCCTATCTTGATAAACCTCACAGTGAGAGTGTCAATAAATAAATAAGGTCCAATGATTCCTAATTTAAAAAGTTGGGCATGGTTTTAAATAATAACAGCTATTTACAGACTGTGTGGGGTAAAACACAGTAATTCACCTTTACAATAAATCACTATACGTTAAGGCCAACTTATTAAAATATGCAATTATGAAGATGAGTGTATATGATGGAATAGTGGCAGTAGAATGCGTCAGAGGACACAATATTTGGGCTTTTACAGACAAAACTTTTCGTCAGCGGGGTGCGAGGGGCTTTTCCACTTCCTGTGTTTGCACATGGGCCCTCTGGAGGAGAATTTTTACACAATAAATAAAATACGTTTTTAGTGTTAGCCATGTTTTCTGAAAAGAGACGCGTCAGCACGATACCACAAACATTGCTGCTGATGTCAATATAAAATGTTTCGTATAGTTCAGTTACAGTCACCAGGTGGACGGGTACCAAGCTGTACAGTGATAAACCCAACAACCCTTTAGATGCAAATGCTGCTTTCTTTTCATACATTTGAAGTTGTTGTTGTATGTTTGTAGAGATGATTGCCGTCTCACTTTTGGACTGAAACTACGTCGGTTTTGTTTTTTTGGTTTTTTTTTACGAGCGCTGCTGCTGCCTCCGCCTCCCTCCTACGTTCTGGTGGTAGTGGTACATGCAGCGCGGTGTGCGTCACAGGTTCGCTTACCCTCCAGAGTTATACAGTCCATAGTGAACGCTCTGGCCAGCTGGGTGGAAACTTCCATGCTGCGACAAATCAGAGTCTTCCCGAACACGTGCTTGAAGGCCTTGTCGAAGGTGTTGCTGTAACGCAGCTTGCTGATCATGGGGATGGCGTCCTGACGGGGCAGAGAGACACGATGGTATGAACACAGTGGCGAATATCACACACACACACACACACACACACACACGCACACACGCACACGCACGTTAAGTGTAACTCGGGACAATTGAGGGAGCTTGTTGTGCCCTCATGTCCCAAGGGGTGATTAAGAGTTTTAATGCTAATTATAACAATAAATCAGATTTGTATAGCACATGATTGTTACACCTCAAGTATGTAAAGTCAAATCTTTTATGGTAACTGTTCAGGGTAAAGATTGACTGCCCACAGTGCCAAATGCGGTGTCTGTGTGTCCCTTACGTTGGTCTCGGGGTAGGCGGTGTCCCTGACGTCCAGCTTGGTCAGGGGCAGGAATGTGACTTCTCCAGGGAGGTTCATTTTGTTGAACTCCATCAGTATTTTGGTGCTGACCTCGTCAGTCTCCACAATGTGATAGAACAGTCTGGAAAACATGAGAGCAGGTAGACAGTGAAAATATTAAAACGACATGTTTCTATTGTGACATTCGTCGTTGAAAACGACACAAGGAGCAAACTAAACGTAAAGTCCTCACCGGGTACCAGCGGTCACCTCCACGCAGGTGTAGAAGGCCGGCTCACACTCAAAGTTATTCATGACGATGCCGTGGTAACCGTTGATGACGTGCTGGTTGATGCCCTTCCGACGGAAATGCTCGAGGACTTTGTTGATGCTGTCAATTCCGTTGAGAATCGCCTGGAAACAAGAGAAAGACAGACGAGGATTAACGGAGTCTCACTTCAAGTGGGAAACAAAAGAAAATCCATCATTTTAAAACTTTAGAGACCAAATCTCTATCATGAAGCCATAATAACGGCTGATTTCTTTAAATGACAGAATCAGTCATGATCTCTTCTCTAATGTAGAAAATGATTAGAGAGAGATTTCTCAACAGATGAAATAATGTGCCGTGAAGAATATGTGAAACTTTTCGTATAGACAAAAATAGAGAAGAAATGACTTTGTATTTTGTTGATATTGTGCAGCGCTATGAATTGTACAGTATGAAGATAAAAAAGGCGAGCGAGGAGTCCATCCTGTTCTCTGTTGCCTGCTCTGGAGACGGGGTGAGTCAGCTGGGACCAATAAAAGAAAAAAAAAAAAAAAAGAAGAAGAAAAAAAGCAGGACATTTGTCCATGAAGCTACAAACAGCCTCCTTTCATCTCAGCAGCCATTACTCAGAAGTGATATTTGATTGATGTATCTGCCCAGAAGAAACGACTGGCAGTCACTGGACGAGGCAGCGAGGAGTGACTCATATGTAAATTTAGCTGGCTGTGATTAGGTGCCAGTAGCGAGGCAGATGAATGATTCCACTTGATATACCTATCCTGACAACTGGCTGAGTCACAAAGAGAGTCCTTCGCGGGTATTCAGGTGGGCTCATGTGGAGGACAAAAAAGGAGGCACTTTTTTTTTTTTTTCCCCACTCGGGGTTTGATTTATCGTCACTTTCCCATTTCTTCTCTCACAGAACTCTACCTCTGTCATCTTGAGCCCTCTCTATCTCTCACACATCTTTCACTTCTGCCCAGACGGAAGCATGAGGTATGGCGTGGCCGCATCACGCGAGTCGATAATTACGCAGTTTGTGAACAGTGGCACGGACCTTGCCGGTGGCCGCTCGAAGGAGCTGCTGCTTCTTCTCCAGGTCCTCTCGTTTGGCTGCCAGGGCCTGCTGCTCCGCGTTCTCCTCACGCCACAGGTAGCTGGACAGACACAGACAGACGCACACTGTTTCACTTATGTCACCGGGAAGACCGAAAGCCAACCGCAGCCATGATGCTCGCACAAGAAGAAGTCAGTGATTAAAAAAAAAATACATCTTAAAATGAGAACACTGCTGTAAATAAATTCATGAATAAATACAAAATAAACGGATTTTATATATGTGTATATAAATGGTGTTTCTCTTCCTAAACATGAGGAACATTTAACAATGCAACTCGTCCATAAATGCAGATTCATCATTTGCAATATTAAGTGAATTATAAGAGTATTCACCCCCGCAATAATTTAGAGGTTTTTTTTTCTTCAATCCTCATATAAAGTCACTTGAATTTGTGTTAAATAATCCCATTTAAATAATGAAAGCAATAAAGCGCCTCCCTCTTGTTTCTATTAGGGTAATTGTGTTCTGTATTTGTTCATATTTTTAGATGATACACTTCTAATAGCCTGCAGCTGTTGGGTCGGCACGTCCTTCTATCAAAAGATGTCATTATGCTGCCTTTTCACCCGCTGCACCTAAAACAATGGATCACAGTGAACTGGAGGGCGGATTCGATATCAGACAAACACTAACCTATTCATGTAATCCGTTTCATTTAGTTATTGTACCGAGGGTCTGCTATTCAATTTAACGGAATTAAATAAGAGTTAAAAAAAAAAAAAGGTGCTAACCTCTTTTGTAAACTTAAATAAAAATACACATTTTGCCTCGAGTGTGTCGTCTCAGTTAATAGTTGCAAACTTGAATGGAAAAGCTCAGTGCGTCACGCTTCAGGAAGCAGCTGCTAAAAGCAAAAGAAAAGGCGTCTGGCAGCAGAGACCAGAGGCACCACGCTCACCGCTACATAAACAAAGCTCGTTGTTGAACCGGTCAGCGACGGCCCGCTGACATTCAGCGGGCCGGTTCAAGGGAAGAGTGAACAACTCAAAGCGAGACGCAGGAATGACTCATCGAAAGAATCGACTAAATTAGGGCTGAAACGAATGAATTAGAAGCTTTGATTGAGGAAGAAGCTTTGAAGGTCCGTCGTCATATTTTAATGTCATGACCCTAAATAACATTTAACATCCTGGAGCTAAATCCTTAATTTAAAGTGATTCATCAGATTAAATTAGTTTTTTTTTATTGAATCAACTTTATTTGAGGAATATAACTCGTCAGTGCTGCCTCCCTTTGTTTGAAAGGCTAAATGGCAACAAATATGGATTGAAGCAGAGTGTTTTATTTGATATAGAACATGTTGTGAATTGTGGATATCTTTTTTCAATACATTTTGACTTTACGCCCCTGAGTTATTGGAAATGAGTCGGACACAATCTCAGGCATTTTTTGGTGAAAATTCTGTGAATCCAGCTTCTAAAATGTGAATATTTTTTATTTTATTTTTTACTCGTCTTTGACAGAAACTCAGTATCTTTGAGTTGTGAAAAAAAGAAATTTGAGAACGTCATCTTGGGCTCTGAGAAACACCGATTTACATTTTTCACCATTTTCTGACATTCTTTAATCGATTAATCAATAAAATAATCAATAAGACAATCTTGATTATTAAATCAATGTGAATAAAGCTTTGAACGACATAAATAAAGCGATGCTAACCTAAAAAGCAGAAAGCCTGAGCACAAAACAAGGCTGAACTTTAAGCGGAGTCAAAGATGTGACGTCTTACTTTCTTTCGCTCTGCAGCTCATCTTTCCTGTTCTTCACCTCATAATACTTCTTGTCCAGCTCCTCAACGCGGGTCTTGACTTCATTTAGATCTTGATCGAGTTTCTAAAGAGACAAGTTGACAGTCGATCAGATAAACGTCCCTGTATTAGAGGAATAGATAATCATCTTCAAAACGTACATTGTACTGCTCGAGGTTCTTCTCCTTGTTGGTCTCCGTGTCCTCCAGGTCTTTGTGGATGGCTGCGATCTGCCTCTTCTTATCATTGATGGCCTGGTCCAGAGACTTCAACTCCTTCTTGATCCACTTGTCCCTCTCCTCTTTCGAGGTGAACTGGCTGCCACGGCCCTGCTTGGCGTACAGGTCGGTCCTCTCCTGCGTGGCCTGGGCCAGTCTGGAGGGAGGCGCAACCGCAGAAGAAGAAAATCGATTAAGAAGAAATCTTAAATTGTGTTCATTTCCCAACAAACTGTGCGTGTAAACACGTTAACAGTAAACGACCGTGTCAGCCACAGTACATACACAATTCCTCGTCTCTCTACTCGTGCTGCCTTTTCCCTTTTGATCATCTACGACTGATTTTTCAGGGTCACCTCCCTTCAATTTAGGATTCCAAATCCACCCCTCAATCTCTCGCTACCCAAATGAATTTAAAAACCGGGGACGGCTGACTCATCGAGCTATACCTGGTCACCGGCTGCTCAAGGGGGGCCGTGGCGGAGAATGAGTCACCCTTACCTGGATATGCCTCGCTCCTCTTTCTCCTTCACCATGTTGAATTTGGGTTCAGTCTCCTGCAGCTCTTTTTGCTTCTCCTCGATTTTCTCCAGCAGCTTCTGCCGCTCCTTCAGCAGGCGTTTCTGGAAGAGCAAGGATGGGGATTTTACAACAAAAAGGAGGTGATAAGGGAAAGAAAAGAAGAGAAAGAAATATACATACACATTTACACAAATACAAAATGATTTATCCTAGGTTACTCTGCTCAGATGAAATATTCATATTGGGTTTGAACCTTATTTCCTACATGTAATATTAAGATTTAACTCCCGTCTTTAAGGCAACAAAAGTAGCGAACAGAACAGATCTCGGTGACAGATAGAAATTAGGAAAAGAAGGCTGAGGAATTCAAGGTGCAGTGATGCACAGCTTTGGAGACCGAGGCAATCTCTTAAAATGTGTGTTGAAATGTTTAGATTTCTAAATTATTCAGCATAATTAGCATGTATTTAGTTATAGTACACTGACGTAAATATGTATCAAGCAAACGCTGTAATGAATGACCATTGAGTCACAGTTCCCGTCACTAAACTGACTGCGCTTTTAAGCCACAATCACAGCTGAAAAATGGGACACTAATCCTACTAATCCTATAAATGTGTCCTACTGGACACATTTATAATGATTAATATAGGAAACTGCATTAGTGCTCAGTGACTCCTGGTTCTGACAGTGTGAGTGGTGATGGTGGGTTGTCCCCCCCCCCCCCCCCCCCCCCACAGGTATGAAAATCTGTACTCGTGTCAACGCCGTCTCAAATCAGAACCATCGGCGGCTCGTGACGCAGTTCTGCTTCCCTTGCTTTTCATTTTGCTCCAGTAAGTTTTGGCCGATGCTCTGCCAGCCGTAGCCAGGTGGTCTTAATCCAGCCAACAGCCAGCATGCTGCCCGGGGCCCATCACGGGTCACACACACACACACACACACACACACACACACACACACACACACACACACACACACACACACACACACACACACACACACACACACACACACACACACACACACACACACACACACACACACAGCCAATAAAGCCGCTATGTATGATTATCATCCTCGTACTCACACGTGCACACAAACTGAACACACGGCCATACGGAGAGCGATTCATGCCAGCTCTGTACACACAGCCTCCCGTGAGGAATGATGTATAGCGGAGCTGAGGGGGGAAAAGAGTCTGATGCACAGGCTGGTGCCTCCTCTGTGTCGGTTCTCAAATTCACCCAACTATGGGATCAGCAAAAAGTTATTCTGAAAGATTCAGAGCTAATGTGTGAACTGTATCGTTAAGGCCAAACTGATTTTGAATGAAAAGAGAAACAGATGAGCATCCTTCTCTACATACAAGGATGGTGCAGGGGGAGGGGGGGAGGGGGGGTTGCTGGTGCAGCGTCACGTGTGCAGAGTGACGCAGATGGGAGGCTTCCGTACCCTCTGTTCGCTGTTGCCTGCCAGCTCGTCCTGCAGGTCCTTGGTCTTCAGCTCGAGCTTGGTCCTCTGCTTGATCTGCTCCTGGCGCTCGGCCGACAGCTGCTCCTTCTCCTCCTTCATGGCGGAGATCTTGGACTTCAGCTCTCGCACAACGCGCTCCGTCTCCTACAGAAGGCGGGGCCAAAAATAAAAGAATCCGGCAGTGAGATTTAAAACTCAAAAGAGGAGCGTGAATGCAACGACTTCCTTCCTCTTCGGTGATTTATCGACTCTGCGTGTATTTAACAAGACGGCGTACTGTCAGGAGAGGTGGATTCATTAGTCCTATAAAAATGTTAAGTTAATTATGCATGTATTCATTCAAAATTACACAATTCTGGACTTATTATTAAATCACTTTTCAACTATTTGATTTGATTGAATTGAACACCTAAAATTTGATTTTGAACAATAAACTAAATATCGTGAGTTCTTTTTAGAGATAATGCTGTGATAATAATTACAATGTATATTTTCACCAATCCTTTATCCCAGATATTAACACTTCTGTTGCGAGGTGGAAGTCTTTACCTCTACTTTGTCTCGGGCATCTTGCTGAGCATCGCGCAGCTGTCTGGATTTGTCTCCACAGGTCTCCCTCTTGCTGGACAGCTAGAAAAAAAACAAACAGCCAAAACGTCTCACACAAGATAATACAGAATATTAATATTAGCTGCTGGTTATTATTATATTACATATACATAATATATAATAATAAGGGCAGTGATCATTTCTCACCCAGGTACCAAAACAGATGTTGATCATGAAGTGAAACATCTGTGTATATCATTTGCTTTTCTTCGGTGTGTTACCTCGTCCAGTTTGGCGCGGGTTTCATTCAGCTCCTGGTTGTAGATGGTGTACTCCAGGGCTCTTCTCATCTTGTCCCACTTCTGGTACTGAGCCAGCTCCTCTTTCTCATCCTCCAGGGTGTGAAGACGCTCCTCAATGTACTTCAGCAGCTCGTTGATCTTCTCTCGCTTCCCCTCTGAGGAACACACACACATCAGGGTTTTTTTTTTTTTGAAACGTGTAAATCATTGCCATCAACTTCCTAGGACTGGAATTGCTTCGATAACTACGGCGAATGCCGCGTCGAAGCAAATTGTAGCATAACGGCGATCAATAATGACTTACCCGTCTCCTTCATCAGCGAAATACTCTCCTCTTTGCGCTCGTCATACACCCGCGTTCCTGCCACCTCTCTCAGCAGCTTCAGACGCTGGGAGTCGGGTGCTGTGGCCATTTGGTTGATCTGCATGAACATTGAAATTATAATGCGTCAGATGAAAAGGCATTTAGTCTCGGACGATATGGCGAGATTATCGTTCAAGACGATATTTGCCGGCCACACCCACCCGTGCTGAAAAAACTATATTCAATTATGCGACGCCTGTTATTAGTTTTGCGCTATATTTAAGTAGCCAATCAAAAAAAAAGGAACATGCAAGCATATGTCTGATTTTGTGAAATTGTGGTTCTATAAATGGAATTCATGGTGGTGTCGGATTGCTGCTTGACCACCCTGATAAATAAGAGTAAACCATTTCTATCTTCATTTTTTTAATATATCGTTATTTTTGCTAAAGCTGTCAACGGGAGAATTTCAATATCGACCAACACCAAACACACTGCTGTTCAAAGCAGCGCTAAGATTTTCCAGCCTGACAAATTATGAACATTTTGAATATACTTTAGCAGATGATGATTTCTTATTTAAGACTAATCCTTAAAATCAGGCCAAGACGTTCAGCTGGCACTTTTTTTTACAACTCCGTTTGAACACTGCGAAGCATTACACGACACTGTGAAATCAACTAGTCCGTCTTTAACGAGCGTGAGGTTGACACCCACTCCTTTCTCACCTTTCCCTGCTTCACGATGTAGTACGGGTTGCTGCGGGAGAAGCCAGCACTCTCCAGAAGGTTCATGACGTCATTCTTACTGCAACAATCACCGTCACCATCAAACACGTGATTACATGGATTCACAGAGCTGTCATCTCCCGTGATTAAATGAATGGTAAATACTTACGTCACCATCTTCTTGTCTAAGAAGTACTGGTCCTTCTTTGCTCCGATGACGCGGCGAAGGGAGACTTCCTCTTTGTCGATCTGGAGGGAGAGACGGAGGACAATCATACACAGCAGCAGAATCGGCTGGTTATGTCACAGTATTATCAGTGTTATCAAATGTTTGGATGGCTAGAGTGGCGCAAACATCCGGCCTTCATCATCAGAATAATAAGCACTGTGTGTACTGGAGGCAGTGTGACTACAATCAGTGCTCACAGCGGCCATCAGCAACTGAGGAAGACAGTACAACATGAACAACATAATATAGTGATAATGTTCCATCTCCGCTGGTAGTCTGGACTAAGGATGTTGTTGTTGAGAGTTATTTTAAAAAGGTGATCCCAGTCTCTGGTACTTTTGCCACATGTATTGATGCACATGTTTAAGAGTCTTGGTACAAACCAAGATGGAAAGAATGAATTGGTTTGTCTACAATGACATTGTAATAGGATCAATATTAATATGTTTGCTATTCCTACCGGCAGCCGGTTGTCAGAGTTGTCAAATATAATCTCCACAAAAGCCGAAATGACACGAGGACCAGTTCCCTCCTACAATGAGAGGGGAGGAAAAAAAATAATCACATTGTATTATTTAATACCATTTAAGCATTTCCTTGAATGTTAAAATATGTTTCAATCTCTTACAAAACTTCATATTTTAACAGAAATGCAATCACAGTAATGTAGACTTTTGTGATCCACCAGTTATTAGGAAGTTACACAAGCGTCCGTCAGCGTAAACCTGTCTAACAAGACACGTTCTACACAACCACTGTGTCCCAGGGCCGTTTACAAACCAGTGCCAATGATCTGTAGCGTGACATTTGTCTGAACTCACATGGAGCAGCGCCAGGCGCTGTTCAGGTCGCAGGTGGCTGAACTCATCACTGAGCACAAACTGGATGGCTGAAGAAGCAGAGCGGAGAAACAGCTTTAGACAACATAAATAACCAACATTACACAGGGGGGGGGGATGTTTGACTGCTGTATGGTAAAATGCATTGAGGGAGACCTACCATAGAAAAAGTTACTTTTTCCTGACCCATTTCTTCCAACTGTAACAGACAAAAAAAAAACACACACAATGACAACACGGTGATAGAAGTAGACAGCCCACCCGCTTGAGTCTGTGGCACACCAACTTTAGTCTGGCAAGACATAATACAAAAACACGAGTGAGACGTCGGGATGAGCACGTACTCACCGATGACATTGTGCTTTGGACTGAACGGGTCGACCACAGTTTGGTCCCTGTAGCTTCGGAACCCCTGGATGATGACCTGCGCAAGAACCCAGACAACCCCCGTGAGCGTCACATCCTCCTCTCTTTAGGAAAGGATGAACTTAACATGAAGTTACGTAAAGTGACTTAAGAAGCAAGCCAGCAACTATTTTTTGAAAGCAGCAACTTTGCTAACCTTGCCCCTTCCAACATAAATTAGACTCAACGTTGAAAACGCGTTTGCTCAGCGCAGCATCAAATGTGTCATTAACGGGGCCAACAGGGCCTTGACTGGCCGCTACGGTTTGAACCCGTATTCATTCAGGACGGCAACGAGTTTGCAAGTTTGCAAACAAAATAAACCCTACGTTGGACAACTTCAATACTACCACAGCTCATATTTACATATGATAAAATCGTCTGGAATATGATATCGTGAAACAGGAATAGAAAAGCGATAAATCCGCTAACCTAACGTTAGCCTTGTAGCGTTAGCTTAGCATCCCGAGTAGGGGGACGGGCAATTCAACTCGAGATTAAGCCAGACCGGTAGCCTTAACTAGCATTAGCAAATTAGTTATTTCATCAAAGCTGTCGTTGGTGTGATTTAACATAGCTCTGCAATCTAATTGACGTTAAAATGTGTGCAAAACCTCAGTATCTCGGGCACAACCATTCAGTGAAATAACGTGAAGAGTCGGCTACACACACACGTCTGGGGGCCGTTAGCTTACCTGTTTGATGTACATGGCGGTCTAAACAAGACGTCTCCTCGGATGATAAGCTCGGAGATAAGCTCCCTCCTCCACTATAAGAAGCCAGGAAATTAATAACCTAAAACTTGACAAAATAATAGAAATCGATGCATTAAAAATTGGTGAAACACTGTGTGGGATAAGAGAATAACATGGAAAATGGCGGCGGGGGCGGGATATATATGGACGATACCATTATGTGAAAACAGGATTGCAGCAATAACCATAATGCGAAATGATGTGTGGTAGATAAATTAACCATACACAATTAGACAATAGAAAATAAAATTCTGCAGCAGCACTGTGTCTTCATCCTTTGGTATTATGTGTTTGTATGCAAATAACATGTTAGGCACGTTTGCTATGTACTTACCTCCCCATTTGTACAGCTGGTACAGTCTAGCTGCCTGTCTTCTAGGCGCCAAAGACAGAAAAGAGTCGATAGCGCCGAGTAGCCAACAAGAAGCGGCAAAGTGGTAGAAAACGATGAGAAAACGATGTTGTTTATCGACAAAGACTGCTATTTACTTATACTCCTCAACACTACACGTTTTATTCTTGAACGTTACTCTGTTTCAAAAATAAATTTCGACTGAAATTCTTCACCTTTGGCTGGTTTTCATTTGTTTCCATTAATAGTTTGTTTAGATTGCACTGGGTTACACTTGACGATGAAGAATCTAGTCATATGTCTGTGTCTGTCTCTGCAGGTGTCACTGTTGCGTCTTCTGCTGTATTTAGACCTGTCCCGGTTTATTGTTGCGAATGGAAACGTCCTGCTTTCAGAAACCTGGATGAGCTATCTGGAAGACTCGGATAGAAACCACGATACTGACATGCAGTGTTTCAATAAAGCTGTATGCCTATTTACTTCCATTTGACTTTCAGTTTTTATTTACCAGTTACATATCCAAATTTGTGGAATTTGAATTATTTTTTTCTGTTGAATTTGAGGATTAAGTGTTCCTTTATGGGTTAGCAGGTTTATCATGTCCCACGTAAACATCATATCCTGGATAAGATCTAAACCAGGATAAAACAGCTTAGAGAAAACAGGATGCTAATGTGCATGTAAACGCTCTCATTGATTTAGTCCGGCAGTAAACGACTGACTACGAAAAGAGTCCACTTTTAATCCCATTTGACTTCCCAGTTAGCCTATAACTCTTCAAACATGATGACGTGACAACAGAGTTATTTTTGTGGTGAAAACATTTATTAAACACATATTAACATCCACATTATTGAAAAAATTCAGACAGACAGACTGTAATTTTCAAATAAATTAGGTTTAAATGCCTGACTGTATTTGTGAATAGGCATGAAATCACAATATCAACCTAAGGCATGTATATTGCAGTTCATCACTGTGACGCGTCGTTTCATTGTAGCAGTTCAGAAGACAGGAGAACAACATCAATGTCTATACCCCATAGTTTTCAAGTCTCATGGAGTGAATACTATTATCTTGACTCTTCTGTTTCTGTCCATCTGCTCGGCTGGTTTCAACACCAGGCACACAGAGACCATTACTTTTTTATTCATTTTTTTTTTCAAGTAAGACTACAAGCAGTCACGGTTCACTTTAAGGCAGTGCAGTTATTGGGCTCAGTTTGAACTGGTGGTGGACCGGGGACTGCAGGCAAGAGGTAGGGAGGGTGAACACGGATGGCTCAAAGTTTTTGGTGTTGAAGGTGGTGTTGAAGTCGTTGGCAAAAAAGGAGGCGGACTCCTGGGCGCAGGGTGTGGCAGGTTCAGGCGTGGCGGCGTGAGCCGGGGCCATGGAGAGGACCTCTGACTCAAACTGCAGCAGCTGACCCATGAAACTGAAGTTGGGTGAGATGACCGGCCCGGCGCTGCTTGATGATGTCGAAGGCCGCATCCAGCCGCAGCTGCTGCGTCCTCATGATGTAGGCCATGCAGATGGTGGGCGAGCGGGAGATGCCTGCTTCGCAGTGGACCAGAACTTTTCCCCCCGATTGCTTCACGTGATCTGGAAGGAGAAGGAGAAGAAGAAGAAGAAGAAGAAGACAAGGTTAATGATCTGTGCTGAGATGGTGGCACCGTTTGACTTTCTTTCTGTGATCATCCACAAAATGATGTGAATCAAAGCTTGCACTATTTTATCTTATTTTTTTTAAAGAAATGCTCATTTCAAAATAAAGGCCATGGTGGTGTGTCAGGTTTTAGTCCTCGTTTTTGTTTGTGTGTCTGTAATTGATCATTTAAAAGTCAAGTTGGTGGAGAGGTTGCAATGAATCAACAGGGAGTTTTGAAACAGTGAATAATAACAAAATGAAAAAAAAAATAATCACATTTTAACAGTGTTAATCATTGTCTACTCCTCACTCCCACGCACTAATTAATGCAAACACTCCGTAGTGTCTTTCTCTCGCACACCGCTCACACTCAGCCCCGTCGGTGCGCCTCGTTGGTAGCGACACAGAAATGTGCGCACGTCTTCTACCAGTTTCAGTTGGACACGCACAAGACACTTGTGAGGCTTATCTGAATCACAGAGTGCAAGCTGCACATGAGACTTTTCTTTCTCCCACACTGCTGTGTGTGTGTGTGTGTGTGTGTGTGTGTGTGTGTGTGTGGGGGTACACTGTACAAGTGTCACTTGCGACACATTTCGAGATTTTGTTCCTAGAACTACTGCAAACACCTACACGTCTCCTTTTCTGTCTGTCTCATGTGCAAATTCAATCTACAGAGAGACACTCGGTTCCACTTAGAAGCCACTGCACACACACACATGTGTCTCTCTCTCTCTCTCTCCTCTCTCTCTCTCTCTCTCTCTCTCTCTCTCTACGCACTAAATAGAAACATTTATAACAATAGAAACACTTCTGTCTGGTCCTGAGAGCCACTGTAGGCGGAGCAGCGATGACTTCTGGCAGCCTCTTTATAAACCGCATGAATGATGGATGAACTCCCCATCTGGAGTGGAGGGTGGCGGGGTCAACAGAAGGAGTGACGGCAGCAGTGGATCAATAATATTTATCGTCTCTTCCTGACTGCGCATCAGTAACCACGTCGAAAGGGTCTCCGATTGGTGATTGATTTCCGTTCGGGGGGGGGGGGTCAGCTGCAGTTTGGTGATTTTTTTGCGTGCACTGCATTTCTAATCGCTTTTGCATGGTTGAAACAGTTTAGTGGCCCTCTCTGAATGTGGGCTAAACCTGCCCCCTGGAACGATTATCGGCCTTATGTAATAATAGACGGGCTGACACCCTAATTGTAGGCTGCGTCCCCCAAACAATGCACAATACCAACAATAGAGCTACCGGCCAGCCAAGCTGCTCGTGGGTGATTTTCGGCCTTGGTTGTGCCTGGCTATAAATAGCCAATAGCACACCATGTACATCTTTTGCTGCTGCTGTTATTATCCGGCACCTCTCTCCTCTCCCACACACTCTCTCTTCCTCAGTGACACATTCATTGCCCCGCTGCCCTCGGCTCCGTCAAGGATTCCCACCTGCGAGCAACCGCCAATATTATGCTCTCTCATTATGTGTCAGTCAGCTGGCTTTTATCCTCCACCCAACCATCATAAACAACTGTGTGTGTGTGTGTGTGTGTGTGTGTGTCAGTCAGGCCCCAACCTCCTCCTCCACCCACCCATTACTAAACTCGGACAGCTCACCCAGTTGTCACGCTGACTGGCCACACCCGGCAGAGTAAGCCATCGAGATTAGGCCTGGGAGGCGATGACGGCATGGGAGTGTCTTTTTCAAGTAAAGATGGGGGAGGAAGGGAGAGAGGGATGAAGGACACCGGAGGGGTGAGAGCAAATCCTGAATGAATGAAAGCGCAGGCCGGCTGGTTATGCTGGTGGAGGATTGAAGGAGGCGATCAAGTTAAACTGATTACAGTTTATAGCCTTCTATTTGTGAATGGTGGCAGGTGAGGGGCTTAGACAAAGGGTAGTTTGTTTGAGGACGCGTTTCAAAAATAAACAGACCTATGGAGAGGAGACTACTTAGGGTGATGTTGCACTATAAATATTCAGAACTTGATGTTTCCAGGAGATGTTTTTTTTTTCTTCCCCGCATTCAGATTCAGACGCAAAGCCAGGAGTGCGAAACCCTCTTGATGGAAAAAAATCGTTTTAATTTCCTCCAACTCACCAATAAAATCTATGGCCTCCTGGAAATGGGAGCTGATGTCGGCCATGTGGCTGTCCTCCACTGGGATCCACTTGTAGTCGTAGTGGCCCTTGGCCGGCTGCAGGTCCCTGCGCGACACGTTGAGCAAGGCTGTGATGTGAAGGTCGCTTAGATAGTCCTGTCTGGAGGCGTGATAGGCACTACCGAGGTAGAGGAAAGGCAGGATCTCCACAGGTTTACCTGAGAGCGAGAGGGAGAACGAGACGTTAGTTCATTCAGATAAGGACTAGAATATACAGAACACGCAGTGTGATTTCACAGCCACCTAACAAGACATAATACTGGACCCAGGAACTCAATGCATCTGCTTTAATCCACCCATAATCCACCCCTGAGAAAAAAGCGTCGGAGCCACAACATCCAAACACCTGTCGGCTCAATAAGCTGCGGAGCAGAACATTACGTCCCGCTGCAGACTAAACGCAAGCAGGGCGGCCGCATGGAGCTGCAAGATGGATGGATTTCCTCTATTGTGTAAACCATTAACGTTGAATAACCCACAATATGCCGACGAGACACAATAGAGCGTTCTCTGAGATGTGAAGCAGCCACATGCTTTCTCTTTGGGCAATGGAGGAGACAGAAGAAAGGTCAGAGATGAAAGAGTGTTTTTCTCTACGGGGTGTCAGCTGGGCATCATGGTCTCAAATACGAGATGTCTGGGGAGCAGTGAAGGTCAGAGAATATCATATGTATGATGAGAAAATGTTTTGATGGGCCAAATATAAGTCTCTCTGATATCAGCAGGACTTGGATGTGCGGGATTTATATTTCATTCTTTATTTTTTGGATAAGGTTAAACATACAAAAATAAAAAAAACTGTCAGTGGATGGACGTGTGGGAGAGTAGGAAGTAGACCTGTGTGTATTGAGAAGGGTGTTTCCGTACCTGATCGTAATCTGGTTTGCGGTGAGAAAGCTTCTCGCTGTTGCTGTTGACTCTTTTCTCGGTTTCAGTTCCGCTCTGGTCGATGGTTTTCACCTCAGTGCAAAGTTCAGGGTATTGAGAGTGGAAGTTCTCGTATCCTCCTGAGAGAAGGGGGAAAACCCGTGAGCAAACACTCATAAATAAGCTTATAATAATTCTGCCTCCCCCCTGACAAACACACACACACATACACATACACACACATACACACACACACACACACACACACACACACACATATACACATAGGCCTAAACGTCTTGTGAAACGGCAGCGTTTATGAAACATGTCTTAGCAGCAGATTATAACATTTATAACCTGATTATAAGCGCCTAATTAATTAGTGGAGCCCTCGTTTGAATGACCGGTAATCCTTTTAACATCCTGGGGACGCAGAGGTGACGGACGGAAATGGAGGTGTTTCAACACATTATCACAACCCCGGGGGTTTTATTTAACTGTAAGAGAAAAGGTTAGGTTGGGGGTTTTTTCTTTCTTTTTCTTTCTTTTTTATCAATGAAAGTCATTGCAACACCAATTTGCCTGAGTTTCTCTCGCACTGACTCATCCGCTCCGTTGACGCACGCAGGACATTCGTCTCTCCAAGAAGTGAGAGAAGAATGTCAGCAGCTTTCAACACAGGCGAGAGGGATAATGAGGGAAATGTGACTTAAATGTATCTTGATTATAAAGAAAAGTACAATAAAATGTAAGAAACACACTTAATATGGACCGACGATGAAGTAGCTCTGAGAAACAAAGTGGACAATAATTTCTTTATGCCTCACTGACTGCGGTTCATGAAAATTTGAATGAATAAAATATGACTTTCTACTACTTTTACGTTTGTGGGGCAGAAAAGACACGAAGTGTGTGTTTTTAAAAGGCCCTCTCATAAAAATGAAAGCTAAAATGTAAAATATTTAAGCTGTAAATCAACGTACTGGCGTTCTTCCATTTATAATCCCTCCTGTTCTTCAGACAACAACTAAACAGACAGACAATCTCTCTTTATTTTTTTCCTTTTCTGGATTAGAAACAGTTTAATTTCACGAAGCTCTCACCTTTGAGGAAACAGATGTTCGCCCCGCTCGCTAGATGAGAGAGAGTGTTTATTACTATTTGTGCTACGCTGTCCTTCTTCAGCTTTTGCCAGTGGGACGTCCGGTCATCCAGAGCTACGATAGCCGATATGCTCCCCTCCCGCAGCCGGAGCAGGGATCTCTCATCCGGGATGACAAAGTGCAGAGGCACCGGCCCTCCTCGGGACCTCCGCACCACCACGGAGTTGAGATTGACATTGTCAGAGCCTCTGATGTTGGAGTTCGTGAAAGAGAGATAAGGTCTGCAATCCACAATAAGGCAGCTCCCGCTCTCCTTCCTGATGATTTTCCTCAGACGCCGGCAGTCTACGCTGGATACTTTCATTTTGAGGAGTTGATGTTATTGCTTCAAGAATTCAAACTGGATTACTCCTAAACGGCGGATACGGGCGAGCGAGGAGTCCCGTGCGCGTCTGTGTCTACATGTCCTCCAAGGGGATCCCGGCCAATCGGTTTTATGTGAACGGGACCTCCGGCGCGTGACGCCACGAACCATATATGGACACCGGCGAGGTGTGATCGCAGCAAGAAGCCCGCCCACATCTATGACTGGCCTGTGACTCCACCCCTAGTCGTGGTAAATAATAACCCTGCCACTGCAGTGTGTTTGATTCAACTATTACTCACTGTGTGTCCTCTGCAGGCGCCTGCTACACACAAGTCCTTTCATTTTCAGCTAATAAACATACAATCCAGAGTGCTTTGATAAGACAGCAAACAATGCTGGACATCCCCTGGACTGAAAAAAAAAGAAAAAAAAGGATGCACAATAACAACACGTAATAGAGATACTATTAGATGCTATTAGATGAAGAACAAAGAAGAGCCTCACACAAATATATCCAGAAGGAAGTGTTACACGAATATAACAGGGATAAAACAGCAAATAGGACTGAAACGAACCCCATTGATTTTGAACATTGATTTATCTGCTGACTCTCGGATTATCCATCGGTACTGAAAACGTCAGAAGATAGTGAAATACAGAGGCAAGCTTAAAATCTTCCCAATTAAGAAGCTTGGGAATGTTTTGCTTTAAACAATTCATTAATTATAGTTGCTGATTATGCCTACATAGGGGCTAATGTTATCCGTCTATCAATTGATTAATCCACTAATTGTTTTAGCTCTATACATTTTTATTATTATTGTGCGTCATACAAACACGCCGCACACCAACGCACGAATGTACACAGCACATGTAAAAACACATCGAGCCCTCGTGATAAACTGCAGGTCTTTCAAGAACAACACTCACATTGATGTAATAGCAAATAGAAATGCTATATAATATGTTATGTTCACATAGTAAGTACCACACACTGAGTACTGTAAATCCCTAAAGGTATTTTTTGTTGTTGTTAAGGCTACTTATGAATATTCTTGCTTGTAGTACTCAGTATTGTGGGGACTTTCAGGGAGAACTCATTGGCTGGACGACAAGTAGCTGACAAAAGCAACCTCTAACTTCCGCTCCCCATGTATAGCCCCGTGAACCGGCCTTATATCCCTCAGCATGTAAGCCTAATCCCCCAAATGAATTAACAGGTTTAAACGTCACACTGCGTGTTCTCACATGACGTGCAGTCGATCCTAACACGCAGTGCAAAACAGTGTTTGGGTGCTGTTAGGATTTACTGTAAATATGTAACTTTAATCCAATCCAGAAAGCAAAGCTTATTCCCTAAAATGTTTATTTTCCCTACATTAACATATTTAAATGAGATTGGCCGAAGCAGCTATTACAGTGGCTCCTGGGACTCTTCGCTCGTTAGATGATTTGACTGTTCATGTGAATCTCTGACCCAAAAATGTACTGACGTTATTCTGGTTTCACTGGTGGAGTTTCCTACCTCAAGTGTGACGAAAGATCGAGGTTCAAAGGTCAAACCATGCTTAAAATGAAGCCTAAACATAGTGTAAACAAAAGGAACTGAAAGCCTCTTTGGTGAACTGAGTCCAACAAATAATGTGTTACATCACGTTGTTTGTGCTGCTTGAATGCGTGGGAATGATAAGTGTGTGTGTGTGTGTGTGTGTGTGTGTGTGTGTGTGGGGGGGGGGGGGGGGGGGGGGGCACTGAACAACAGAGCAGAATTGTGACAAATGGATGGACAGCGAGACATACACAGTGACAGACACAGATGGAAAGAGACCAGACAAAAGAAAACACACAGAAAAAAAAACAGACAGACAGACAGATGCCTGGCAGTGGATGGTGGCTGAGGATTAGAGGGACAGCAGGCAGCGTGTCATATGGTCCAGTCTAATCTGGGTTTGTGACATCATGGCTGATGAGCGGGGAGGCCCACCACCCGTTTCCGAGCCCCCATTTAATTATGGGGTTTGTTAGAGTCAGCAGTAAATAACAACAGTAGACCCAGATGAGCCAGACGAACGAGACGTTCAACGTTTATCTCTAAATATCTGCCCTCCTTTTCCATCTCTCTTTCCTCCCATTCCTCCCCGTCTCCAGCTCTAACATTAATGGTTTGAGGCCAGACACGTCTCTCTAACAGGATGGCCTCAGTATATCAGCGGCTCTGTAGTATCGCTAATATATTTAGGAAGCAGGCAGGCGCTTTTTAAGGCAGCCACAATCCTGCTTGCACAGCGTCCTGCAGTCAGCCGGTCGGCTGTTAGGACTGTTGTCTCGGCCGTAAACCGTGTCAAACGCGGTGTGTTTCGCAAAGCGTGTCATCTGTGTGGTGATGTCATCGGGTCACAAGTGCAACAGGTCAATTTGGGTTTATTTTGAATATATTTGGGTTTTGGACCGACGTCACTGTGGGCTCTGGGAACAAATGATGGCCATTTTTTTTTTTTTTTTATCTTTGCTGACATTCTGTATAGGCCAAACGAGTCGATTCATCAATGATGAAAATAATGATTAGCTGCAGCCTTGAAGAGAAGAAAGTACCGTTAAACATGTGAGCCTCATGTGATCCTCGGTATAGATTCAGGTCAGCTTAGTACTCAAAATAGTATTTTTTTTTTTTTTTTTATGTTAACCACTGATTAAACTGTGGATTATATCCACATTCTGTGGGAATGTATGCAACATATATCAATTCCACATCATGTACTGAGGTGATCTTACGTAATTATTTCATCTACTTCACAGCATCACGGGCTGTTGTTTTCACCTGCGCTACTGTTCTCATCAACACAACATGAAAGAACGGTTCTCACTCCTCAAGGGAATGAAAATAACAGCAGGATGGATGAGTTTGAGAATGTTCACAAAAAGGAGCACAGATGCAAAAAAGCGTTAGTAATGTCAGTAATATGTGACGATTAGTGCTTTCCAAGAGTTTTATTATGTGAAATGTTGCACTTTAGTTGTAGTTTGGTTCGGGGCCTGCTTTCAATTGACCTGCTTTGTCCATTTCCAAATAAAAAGTTTCACAATTTCCTGTTTGTTTTTTTAAAGAACTTCAACTGTCAATGACTCACAGACACAGAAACTCAAGTCTTGTACTGTTTTTCTGGTCTAACCATTTTTCTGTTTCATCTATAATTGATTTCTTGCTGTTTCATAATTGAACACTGATCTAAAATGGCGGATCTAGAAAGAACCACTCCGTTAAATGTACTATTTGCAGTTTGCAGCGTGTAATAGTTTATACTGCAGACGTCGCCATGTGTCCGCGTTTGCGCTGCATGCATGTAACTCATGTCACAAGACTTTTTTTTATTTGCACCAGACAATTACTGTTGACCAAACTGCATTAGCTATGGTATGTACGTGCGTCATGTCACTTCCTGCCCAGAATGTCCCCTTTTTCCACGTGATTTATAAAAAGCTCCAAAAACACAATAGGTTGCCTTCACTGGGACATGTACCCCCCCCCCCCCCCCTCCCCTACCCTCTCCCTCCCTCCCTCCCTTCCTCCCCCCTCAGCAGCACAGGTGTTTCCTGATTTGCTGACTGAGCCTCCAGATGACACCGTGTCCTAATAAGGCCCACATTACTCATCTCACCGCAGCAACCGCTGAGCACACGCGAGTACCAGAAATGTCGCAAACGAGCTTCAGCGTAGAGCAGCGATTCATATTTTATGGTGCGTTTCTTGCAACAGCAGCAGTCATTTATGGTAATGTCCCCAACAGAATTCAAAGGAAAATCATCAAAGGAAACTATTTACCCAATAGCCTCTGAGATGTGTAGTTTGAAAAAGTTTGACACATTTGTCTCCACGACTTCTCCACACCCTGGACTTGGTCCATGTTGGGACTTGAAAAGTCACGGACTGTGCCGCTTCAGTCTTCTGTTTTATTAGTGCGATCAGCTAAGCTAATTGTTATGTTAAATAACGAGGCATATGATATAATAATATTACATTAAAGTGTAAAAATGTTCCCTCATATGAACGGATCAGCTTTTAGTCTTTTAAATACAGAGCTATGACAGAATATTAGGGATAGGGAAAAAAAAAAAAGGTTTAAGTTTGACGTAAGTACAACGTTAAATAAAGCACACAAGACAAGTATATAAGTAGTATAAGTACTTCAGGGAGCGTAGTCACACAGCGGTCCTCGATTCATGTTCATGAGCAGAGTCGGCAACAAACAAACGTCAGCGTTGTGAGTAACCACATCATCGCGTCGCATCCAAAGCACCAGTCAACCTGTGGCTGCCAAGTTCAATGTGGAGCAGCAATGTTTGGCATTCCTGAGCTCAAGTCATGATACGACGGCCCAGATGACACATGCTGAACGCACACACACACACACACACACACACACACACACAGACACACACACACACACACACAGGCTACACACACAAAAAAAAACCCGCCTCAAAGGCTTGACTCGCCCCACGATTCCCACCCACCGCTCACCGTCATGTCAGGGCGCTTTGAGGCTCTTGAGAGGGCGGGAGAGAGATTAAACTGACCCCAGTAACTGTTCGGAGGAAAAAAATCACCCCGGGTCTCCGCGTGAACTTTCCATTGCATGGAAATATTCGAGGCCTCAGGTGGTGATAAATGCGGCTTGCTCTGTTTTTATGCCGCAGAGGTACGAGAGCGCCGTGGGGAATTCACCGCGGAGCTCGAGGCGTCGCCGTGCTCCACGTGTGTAAACTATAAAGAAACACACACACACACACACACACACACACACACACACCTGGTTATTTCTTTTACCCACGGGTGTCGTTGTGCGTCCAGCTGTTCCAACGAGACAGACATCATTCACGATTGATGAGGCGCTTGTAACTGCGAGGAGAGCTGAGTAGCATTGTGTGCTGTACTGAGAACCTTGTTATCATAGAGGAGTTTTATACAAGGGTTCACGTTTATCGCATCTCATGAAATACCACGAGTGTGCCATCATGACTGACGACAATCTAGGAGAGATGACTACACGCTCTTCAGCTGCTTCACAGTCACACTCACACACTTCTACATCTGGAAGCACGCTCAGTTCTGCGTTACCGTCAGAGCTGCTCATGAACTCATAAATGTATCACTGCTTTATTAAGAACTCGGTGTTCTTTCTTCCTGCCCCTTACTCAGAAAAAAAAAAAAAAAGGAAGTTATTCAGTGCAGAGATCCAACAGAAAAATAATAAATCACTACAGAAAATATTGAGGACATTTCCTGATTTGGCTCGCCAACAACAATATTTGGCTTTTTGCCACTAAACTGTGTTGCAATACTGATACTTTGTTGGCAGCAGGGAGCTCTATTACTACTGAGAGCAGGGCTGCAGAAAGTGTCTTGAAGGGGGGGTCGATGGGTACTTTTTGTTCCAAGACAAAACAAGCAGTCGGGGGTGGTGGTGGTGGTGGTGGTGGGGGGGGGGGGACGAGGTTAAAGGACGAGGCAGATGATATTCTGTATTTATTCACTGCCAATAAATTGATTGAAAAGATCAACAAAGAATTGATCCTTGTAAGAAATACTCTGTTTATCCTTATCGTAGTCATATATGTCACATGGACTTCGCCGTTGTCCAAAAAGTATTAAAAGCACATCAATGAGGCACGTCGTGACACTGGGTGACACATTCCTTCATTACCATGAACATGGACACTGCAGTTTATTTTAAGTGCCATTCCCCGATGCCAGAAATACTCGCTGGAGCAGTGTGTGTGTGTGTTAATCCGCAGCTGAAAATACTCCCCAACAAAAGGCACCGTTTACTCCTATTTGGGTAACGTTTGCTGAAAACTACAGAATTTTTATGAACCAAAACTATGGATTTGTTTCTTGCTTTTTTTTTTAAACAAATTTCTGTGGGAGCAAATGGGCTTATGGCTGAGTGTCATAGACAGGTGTGGAATATGTAGAAAAATATGACACCAGCCTTATCTTTATATCTTTTAGACAAGAGCTATCATTATTATTATATTAATCAACAATGCTATCAAACCCCTTCAGGTACTGGGCTGCTTTAGAGGTTATTTTGTGTTATGGGAAAGTAGAAAATCTCTCTCGTTGCGCATTGATGTGTGAGATTACCATAATAGAAATGTCTTTGTCTTCCATCTGCTTATTTCTTTTATTTAGAACAAAAGGAAACTAACGCCGACATTCTGGAGCTACAGATGTTCTCTTTTTTTGTGCTACATATAGTTCACATGTTCTCTTTTTTCTGTGCTACATAGTTTTTCAGCAGGATGAATAAATTCAACCTGAAAACAGCCTCTGTAATTAATCAAGCTAAACGTCTGAATAAGCTCCTTTATCGTTTACGTGTACTGTCACCCGTCTGCGCTGCATTATTCTACCACAGCATTATATACAACAATGTGCTTTCCCGCTTTGCTCTCTAACTAATTTTTGTGTCTATAAATACACATATATGTCACTATATTGTTTTCCGTCTTCACTTCAGTGGATCACAGTGGAGGAAGGAAGCCAGAGGATAAATACATGCAGGGGCAGCACTGACAGCGTTTGCCTCTCTGAGGGTGTTAATGTTACTTTGAGGAGGCAATGAATATCACTTTAAGCCTTTGGCGGTGAGTCAGCCACTGGATCATCAACCTCAGAGTCCTGCAGAGTAAATCCCGACATGCTCTTAGTATGATTGTGTACGTCAAGCTTTTCTGCATAAAGGAAAAAATAATCCGGGATGTATAAATGCAGACCGAAGCTTTTAATATCGTGGAACACAACTTGTCCCAGGTCACCTTTGTTACGGCATTAAATTATGGAATCCGTAGTTGTTGAATATACTAATGCAGGATACAGGAAACAATGCAAAACAAGTTTAAGTAGTTACGTTTGCAAAAGTCCCAGGACTTTCACTAAGCCGCAGGGTTAGAGCGCTAGTGTCACGTTATTTCCTTCTTCCATACCTTTGCCGGCATTGTCACAAAGCAAAAAACTGATTTACAGTCAAAACAGCCTTCGGCTTCTGCTGAACATTTCCCGATGCCTGGTAAACCGGCCTTTGTTGTTCAAGGAAGTAAGCTCTCTCGCAAGCTCAAAAACATTCCTGTAGACAATCGAGTGTTTGTATCTACAGCTGTGTGTGTGTGTGTGTGTGTGTGTGTGTGTGTGTGTGTGTGTGTTTTAAGGTGAAAGTTTGCACCAGTGAGGTGATTGTAGCATCCACATGAAGAAATATCTTGCAAACTATTGAAACAACATCATACATTCAGTTGAAGCAATCTAAATTCAAAGTCATTTGGTACGCGATCGTGTGAAATTACAGTCTGTTGCTTTCACAATTAAACACTTGACTCAGCGCAAGTGCAGCGCGATGAAAGCCCAGAGTTTACAGTAAACAAGACTGTTTGTATTACAGACATGAATGTGGGTTCACCGCCTCAACAGTCCAATGCAGGATGCATCTTAAACACCAATGGAGATAATATATAGTGCTTCATTGCACAGTGCAGAATACGATATAAAGACGGCAAGAAGTACATTATACAACAAATACAACACTATGACAACAAATAGTTAAATATGCAACCTGTTGAAATCAAGAATAGTAGCTAAATGTGGACTTTAGTCCTCTGGGAAAGTACAAGTTTGTGGCTGCAAACCAGCTGTGCACAGTGGGGTTTTACCTCAGAATCTATGCATAATAAATAGGATTATGGCTCATCGTGGAAACAAACAGTTTGTGACCTTCATGAGAAGCCACGACAGAAATCCTCCCCCGCGCAGATGCACTGAGATAAGGGATTTTTTATTTAAGACCGGAACTTAAGAGTCATGCCTACTCCAACCCCTCCCCCCTCTGTCTGTCTGTCTGTCCCCCCCCCCCTCTCCCCCTCTGTCTTTGTTTCACTTCCACCCTCTTCTCTCATCCCCCTGTTGTCCAGCCCCTTTCCCCGTCCTCCCCTCTCATCACCTGTGTGGGAGGCACAAAGCCAAATCCACTCAGCTGGAATTAAACTCACTGGGACCTTACAGATTGCACCGCTCCGCTTTAATCACACACACACACACACACACACACACACACACACACACACACACACACACACACACTGGCACAGACGCTCTCCCACTCAGCAGATGGAAAGACAGAGGCAGAGATGGAAAGATGCAATAGATAGGAGGGCTGGGAGCGGGTGGCGACTGGGGAGTGCCCACGTCATATGAAGTAGGTGGCCTATATAGACATTACTGTCACACACAGCATTGTATAAATACACACGTTCACTGGGAGCAGGTGCCAAACGCAACATCACACAACAACAAAGTGGAAAGAAAGATGTAAGGTACATTACCTGAAGTAGCTATGAAAAAGTAACACTACCTACTGGACCTTCCGTCAAGGGTAATAGTAAAATGAGTAATGGCACAAAACACTATGTCGGTGATTAGAAGCTGACATAAAATATTGGCGACTGCTTTTAAAAACAACTAATGCCACCTACTGCAATTTGGGGCCTAAAATATAATTCAATAAACCATTCACGCAGTGATTTAGTGAATTCAGAGGGAAAAAACCACATTCTGCTTACTTAATATGTCATAATACTCTATGACAGGTGGTAAGTGGGTGGGAAAGCATTGTGCAATGTCAATTCCACAGCGATGCCCCGTTCAAACACACACACACACACACACACACACACACACACACACACACACACACACACACACACACGCCGTTTGTCATAATGATGGTTCTGATTAAGCTGATGTGAGGTGGTACACTGGAGCTGGTGGTGGGTTTCAGGCAGGCACAGTGACAGTCAGCTGGGCTTTGACATTTCCTCTCTCTACACCGTTCTTTAACAATCCCTCAGAGGAGCCGAGGTAGGGGCTGTGCTGGTGACTCATACATCGTCTGTCTTCGCTTCCCCCAATCAGTGACAGAGGGAGGGAAGGATGTGGGAGGTTTGACTCTCAATTTCTTTTTTTCTTTTTTTTTTTCTCTCTTCCTCTCATTGACTGTTACTCCCCAAGGTGCTACCTCAACCACCCGACTGAGAGAAGAGTTCGGTTCGGTGAGACGACGCAAAGGTTACGCATCCCTTATTGCTGGCGCAGTGCCTCCCCCACTCTCTTCTCGCCACCTTCCTTCCTTCCTTCCCTCCTTCCGGCAGAGCTATCAAACAGAATGAGGGGCACATTTTATCTGGATAACACAGCGCCTTGATTACGAGGAACCGCTGCCCCACGATAAGGCCGGTCTGTGGGTGGTGGTCGAAACGGGGTAGGGAGGGGCAGAGCGGGGAAGGACGCGTAACGAAGACAATTAACGACACTAGAAACCCAGCTGTGGCCGCATCCAGATCGTCAGTTCTGATCACGGATGACAAAGTGAGAAAAGCGACGTGTTGATTGGATTTTCGTTAACAAAGCAAAAGCAAAAGGGGGTCGACATTCTCATAAGATTTATACCAGAGTTTGGTTGTGATTCATAATTCAGCGTCGATTTTCATCTACAACGGATGCATCACAAGTCTGAATCATGCTTAAATTATATTCCCCACTCCCTAAATGTGTTCAAATTCTTTAATTTATGTGGTGATAAATAGAGCTCAATGCTGGATTTGCACATTCACCGTTACACAGAAGTTAACTTCTGTTTCTGTAATGACTGAATATGACTCTAATGCTGTTCATTCATCATATTCATGTCGTTTCATGGGGACACACAGCTGAGATCGTGGTGAGCAGAAGCTGTGCAGCATATGAGTGTGTTACTAAAAGGAGTCTTTTCTTCAGCGTTGTCCGTCATTTCACGAAGGGACACATTGCTGCATACAAGCCCGAGACCAGACCCAACATGGATAACACACTTCAGTAGTGAGTCACAGGTGACGGAGCGGGCTATGTGGGCAGTGGACAAAACCAAACCACATCTGGCGGTTGCGATGTCTCGCAAACTTGATACCGAGCCAGTAGTGTGTGCCCCAACAGATACAGCAAGTGTTGGCCTAATGAAATGAAACTGCGGTGGGAGGTTTGCACTTGCTTATCTCAATGACACACTGCTGTCAGTGGAAGGGAGTGTCTTGAAATGTCAGTAGGAGGTACATTTTCTTTGTTCCATGATGTTCTGAAGAGAGTTTTGAAACCAGGAGATCTTGGCTCACGGCAAAAGAAAATGTTGAGTCACAAGTATTAACCGACGAGCCTGTAATCTCTTTTTTTTTTTTTTTTAAAGCTTCATAATACAAATAAACCTCAAAAGGACTGACTGGTACCAATCCCATCTGTACTACAGTCCCCAATTATGACTCATTGATTAGTTAAACTAGGTGAGACAGGGACAGTGTGTGTGTGTATGTGTGTGTGTGTGGTTGTGTGTGTTTTACCTGTCTTTTTGGCGGGACAATTGCCCCCATCATGTAAAGCATTACATTTTAGGGTTAAGACTTGGTTGATGGTTGGGGCAAGGTTCAACCTTAGGTAGCCATTAGAGTGAGTCTCCAGGGAATTAATGTAAGTCAATGCAGTGTCCCCAAAAGCCATGAAAACATGACTGTGTGTGTGTGTGTGTGTGTGTGTGTGGGAGGTGAGCCTGTTTTGTGTGTGAGTGCAAAGGCAGATTGACATTAATTAATCTGCTGTGCCATCATCAGTGAGAGAAACACATGAACCCTTTCAGAATCGTGCAGGAAGAGAGCAGACTTGTGGGACTTGTATCTGTATTGATTGAACACGTTGTTCATATGACCTCAGCAGCCTCTTTACTAGAGGTTCTACACAACATGGGCACTACTTTTGAAAGTGTACAGTGTACAAATAATGACACATTGCTTTATTGGCAGTTAGCATACAAGCATTGTCACGCTCACATTAGCTTACTGGCATCAACATTCATGCTTCTCAACCACAGGCTCGTTCACTCACCAGCTGACTCACATCCAATCAGATGCCTGCAGGTGTACAAAGCAGCTATCGGTCTGCGGATGCGCACCTGGAGACGCTGTTTGCTGCCACAGCACCGTCCGCCACCTTTTATTATTGCTGAGTTAACATTTAATGTGTGTGTATGTGTTTATTATGGGGGGATTAGTTCTCCAAGGAGAACCCTCGTTGGTGCAAAGATTCTTCATATCCATTTTTTCTATAAAAGATGAATTCGTTGACTGTATCTGACTGAACTTTTCTGTTTTGTTCCGACAGGAATGAGAGAAGATATCAAACAAACAGACTTTAAAACAAACATTTCAAAATAAAAAAAATTTAACAATTGCAAAAACAAGTTTTTGTCGGAGCCATTGCAACTTGTACAAATATTTTCACATTGGATCTGCTCTGAATGACTTCTGTTGTGTGTTGCATTGTGGGAAATAATGTCCACTGACTACACATTCAAAAATGATTGATATTAGTCCATGCAAAAAGTTAGAATTGGTACATAGGACACAGGTGCTCTCAAAGAAATAATTGATTGGTCCATCGATCTACCACAATCGATCTGTTTGCACTAATCAATAGATTGTTCATCTTCTTTGTCGATTGTAAGGTTACCTCCATGGATTAACAGAGACACTGACAAATGGACGTCAATGGACAAATCCCTACGAATTGGAATATGTGGCTGCATGTTACAAAATCATGCTTCTCAGACTGTTGAGCTCTTTAGGCAAATTTAGGATTTAGAGCTATATCAATAAAATAAAATGAACATCTAAGATAAAACAAAATCCCACGATTAATAGTGACATTCAAATCCTTGTCGTGCAATAATTTTGCTTCCAAACTCACACTGTTAATGAGAAGATTATTGCCCAATTTGTAATATGAGGCGGTTAAAATACCCAATGAGAGATGAAACAACAAGAGAAAGAGCAGAAACATAAAACGTGTGAATGTCAGGAAGCACAAGCTTTTCTTGAGACCAATAGTTCGACAGTTATTGAGCTGGTGATCAAAACACTCTGGGTGAGTCAGCCTGGTGCAAAATAAATCTCCTTCGTGAGTCACTGAGACAGAAATGAGGAGCAACAAAAGGATAGAAACAGACTCACATAAATGTATACAAAGCAGGAGAGAAACAGAATGAAATCTCTGAAATGAATACCTTCTCTGAAGTCTTTTTTTTTTACGTTTCTACACAAGGACAGCAGGCATTCAGCTCCCTCAGGTATCGAAGCAGACTGAAGAGACCGGCAGCGCAAAGGGTTCAGTCGTGAAAGCAAAAGTCAATCTTGATGCACAATGACACTATGATGAAAGCTGCTCTTGGTAATGCGTCTCTCATTTCTTTGCCCATATTCTTGGTTTATGGTGAAGGTTTTGTGTCGGCCATGCGGAACTAAAAAGCGTTGGGCCTTGACTTGGACTGACTTAGTCCTCATTTTGCAGCAATATCCGACTTCAAATAGAAAATAAAGGTGAAAAAAAAAGGCAGACGTGTTACATTTTCTACCATTTTGAAGCCTCAATTGGCCAGGATGAACAACAGATGTTGCATTTTCTAAAGAAATATTGTCTTTTTTAGATAATATCACCACTTGTCTTTCCAACCACACAGCCTGAACAAGTCCAGGCACGTTCTCTCAGCGGCTGAAGTTGATGCAGAGTAGACTCTAGTGACTAAATAACTCCTTAAACATGTAAAACATCTTGATGACTAATGATGTGAGAGACAAACACATGTTTTCCCTTTCATTATTACTGGGAACTTTGATTCCTTTTCCAAGTATAACATCTAACTGTGTTAGTTCACCTCCTTTTTCCTCATCCTTTCCTCATCTTCATCTCCTTTTGACTCACATTATGACATTGTGAGTCATATTGTCAGCTGGATCAGAAAAGAGCCATCTGAATGGCGACTGCAGCATCAACAGAGTAGCGACTGGTCAACTGTGACCCATGAATTGCTGGTAAATTGTTGCTTGGCATAATTTGTTTTTCCGCTCCACCAGCAACTCAGGCCAAATTATCATCTTGTGTTTGCTTTCATGTCGTAAAAATCAATTTGCCTGGTGAAAAGGTAAAGGACAAGACCAAAAGGTAATTTCCTGTCTCCTGGAAGTCAAGCCACTGATGCACGCTAATGGTCATTTAATCTACTGCTGCTGCTCCTGCAGGAGCGTTTCACTACAATTCCTTCCTCCATGCAAGTGGAGGCAGACATAAACCAAACCAGGTTATCTCTGTTCTTTGTTCGTCTGAGTTTTAAATGTAAATCTAGGAGTCTTGATAGGAAAGGCTCCATGGCGTCTGTTCATTAAGGAAACGATCAATGCTGGGAATGAGCCCTTCTACCTGAATTCAATCAGCGACGGAGCTAAAGCCTGTTATCATGAAGTACCTCTGGCACTGATGAAAGGGGACGAGGCAGGCAGACGTCTCCCAGCAGAGAGGAGCCGGGCGGGGCTGGATTCTAGCGAGGCATTTCCCCTCTGAGTGGAATTCCTAGAGAGGATCTGGGAGCAGGAAGCAAAGAGCTGGTCCCACAATTATGTGTTATGTTCACTGACGCGTCCTAGTTGCTACGGGATCATTCATGTGCCTTAGGTATAGAGGAGAAAGCGAAGAGGAGGACAGCTCTGCAGCATTTCAGTTCGGAACACAAATAGAAACTTTATTTTGTACCAAGTCAATGAACACCTGTCACAGTTTGAACAGCCGTCTTTCCCACAAGTATTGTCTGCGCTAACCCACGAATAACCAGCTACATCTTTAGTTATTCACTGATATTCAGCTTGTAGAATAAGCGAGAAAAGCAAAATTGACAGCTGCGTTGACATTTTATTTGCTAGCTGCTATATGCTATATATATATATATATATATATATATATATATATATATGTATATATATGTATGTATGTAAATCTCTGTGGCGATCTCGTAATGTCCTTCACTTCACGGTCATTCAAAACACTGCAGTATTTTGAATGATGTGCAAAAAACCCTGGATTTGTATTGTATTGCAAATTATGGTATGTAATATAATGGTTAGGGTTAGACAACAACAAAAAAATGAATGAATAATTGTAGCCATGCTTTATAAAAAAACAACGTTGACCGTCTCCCAGGTTTAAAGACTGATACTTTGTCGATAACGAGCGATGTTGTCGTTCTCCTTTAGAGTACAGTCTCGGATTTCCACATCTTTAAATTATACAATTATACGAGCGCCACACTACTTCCTGTCTTGGCGCTGAATGTCGCCACTGAATATTAACCGCTAATGCAGAATATTTGCATCGAAAAGAATTTCGAAGGAGACGAGGCTTTTAAGCGTTCAGAAACACCCACACACCTAAAGACACCGATGTGACTCTCAGGTTGACGAATGCGTGAAGGTGATCAGAAGAAAGAGCCTCCACATAATACAAGCTACAGTATGGATGAAAGACCTGAATGAACAAAACGAATGAGTCAGAGCAGTGACCACCCCCACCACACCGACACTCGCTCCGTGACAGCTGATGCCTTAAAAGCTTATTTTATCCCATTTGGTGGCAATTATCTTGCCTCTTGACTCATCCACCCAACTTGCACTTTGTGTCACCCACCGCTCCCTCTGCAAACCTGATGAATGCCAACTCAAATAGTCTTCACTCTTCTCGCTCCCCCTCTCATCTGCCAAAGTCAACTTCACCTGCTGTGCGCTCGTTTCAGCTTGCCAATTCCACCTGACGTCAAAAACGCTCGCGTTAAATTGCCTTTTCCGTCCCGCTGTGATTCCACCAAAGCGACCATTTCCCCCCCTCTCTACGCGCATATGCATGGCTTTCCATTAAGCCAGTGGCCATTTTGCTTGGCAAGTGGGGGGTCGGGCATCACCCGATGAGTCACCGCCGAGCCTGCTGGCCACATGCTTTCACACACTCCTATTAGCAGCTGCCACGGTCAGGGTGGAAACAAAGCTGCTGACCTCAGTGGCGATGACTGTCGGAGGTCACGTCGAGCCTTCCGCTGAGCCGATTGCTGTGTTTTCTGTTTCGTCGAGGAGGAACGCGGTGACACACCGTCAGCGTGCAAATGGACGAGATAAAGCGGTTCCTCTTTGATGTGACGCTCTGCGACCAATACCGCGGTCGTGATCATGACCTAGAATAAAACCTAAGATGAGAACTTTGATGTGACTCAAAATGTCTTCCCCACATGGACTTCCTCAGACGAACAGCTAATGTAAATATGTTTTCCTAGTTTTGGTTTGCAATGTGTGAAAGGTTTGAGTACTTGGGTTTTCTTGTAGTGACCCGATTCATGTTCCCTTCTTGAATTGTCATGACAGAAGAGGCTTCTATGTTTCTATGTTGTGTGATTTCTCTCTTTATTTTATGTAATTTTATGATTTATTGTGGAGAAAACCTGATGAAGTGCCGATGTGATGACATGATGCAGTCCCATATTTGCTGTCCTACACGCTAGAACTTTCTTTTTTTACTTCTGTTTTTCGCATCTGCCCGACAGACGGCCTGGGTCAGCCACTGGTTGAAGAACATACTGTTGACTTTTTTTGTTTCTGGATATTAAAATTTTCTCTCTTTCAAAATTGTAAAATTTTAAATTGACTAAAACCCCAAACTACGTGTCTGTAAAATGAAAAACATGAATAAATGAATCAATAACATTTAAACATTTCACAAATAAAAAAACTAAAACATTTAATTTGCTAATGTGCATTCTTTTAAATTAATCATGGCAATGTAATGCACCATGACTGACACAAATAAAAGTTTCTGTTTCTGTTCTTGACCTGTGGTTTACTGTACTTCCCAAGTAAATCAAGATGTTAGTTTCTGTATCAAAGGTAAATTCCCCTGAAGAGAAAACAGATGCAACATCTATGCCATCGTTCTGAACATATCACAACCTATCAATAACAGGATTAACATTCTTCACAGTAAACACTCGGGACAAAATGTTCCAGGAAGTTTATTCTATTTTAGCGTGAAGAACAAAACATTCTTTTTGGAAACTTGTATATTTTTACACATTTTACGAGTCATGATTCTTCCTTCTGATATCAATGAAAACAAGATGAACCATTTAGACAGTAAATAGGATCGACTGTCCCGCATGAGCAACGGGACAGACAAGTTCAGGACTTACCACGTGTGAAACAAAACTGTGGATTCAGCACTAACGGCTCTGATTAGAAAGGTCATCCAAACATTGCTGCGGACAATGTTTGGCATGCAGAGGGGAACAGTTTCCTGTTGGCCAGCGCACTTCCTGTCCCGACTCTGTCCAAGTGACACAGGACCAGCCATGTACTTCCTCTACAACAGGAAATGGTCCTGCTTTTATCAGGAGGCCTGAGGCTGGGTAGTGAACCCTTCAGATACACAACTAGATGCATGGATGATTGAAGTATTATAGTAATCTTTATTTTAAACTTAATTTTGCCAAAGATTCTTACTTTGCAGAGCATACATGCGTGGACAGTAAACATATCACAAACCTTCAGCTGATCAGCTTCACTGTGGTAGCTGGAGGCTAAATGGCTCAGAGGTAAATGTTGAAATGCTACATAGTCATTCCTTCCATTTACTCTTTCCAAGCCTTTCTTGGGAGTCCAACCATGACCATCCAGTTTCTCACTTTCCCGGGCCTCTCCGAAGTTTCAGCTCCACTGCTCATCAAGGCTACAATCCAAACTATTCCAATTTTTCTAGGCTTACTGTTTAAAGGGGAAATCCCTTAAGTCACAGGAGATCAAGTCAAACACAAATTAAGTATTTTCCTGCAGGAAATAAAGTGCGAGAGATACAGAAGATGCAGCGCTTGTGTTTGGGTGGATGTGGTCAGTGGTGACTGAACTGCAATGTATGTATCTCACCCCGCAGGCTGTATTTGAGGCATCATGTCACGCTCTCAGGGCCTGTCAGCATAATAAATGGTGGGGTTTTTTTAAAAGGGGAATGCTTGCATGGCAACAAAACTGTGTCCTGTCAATGAGTTTGCATACGTCTGAGTGTGTGTGTGTGTGTGTGTGAGGTTAGGGAGAGCGTGCTCAGCGTGATTAGGAATCGAGTGACAGAAAAGCCTTTGCACATCACTGTATGTTTTATCAGCTTGTTGCCTCATGAGACCAGTCTGCGTGTCGGCTCGTGTTTGTAGGAATTTCACCCACATTTAGTTCTCTCTCAGCGAAAGACAAACATATCATTGTTGATCTATGATGAGGAAGGACCGTAGTTTCCTGAGGCAGATCCTGTTTCTTTGGAAGAAGCGTAACTTCCTATTGTATAATTGCTTCGTCAAAGTAGTGTTGAAATCATTTTAATATGCAGATTGTGGAGCAGAAAGTCACAGGAGAAGTCCCATGAGTCCGTGTGAGAGTTTCTGAATGAATGAACAAACACTACACTTATTGTGATTGGCCCTGGTGCAAGTTTTTTTTTTTTTTTTTTTTGTTGGGTCCTCAAACACAAACACATGCACAGACACACACACACACACACACACACACACACACACACACACACACACACACACACACACACAACCACTCCATTGCAAAGCACACAATTGCTATGTCACGGTAGAGAGGCTCACCATGCAACTTCCATCCCGCAAACCAGACTTTGATCGGCGCCAAATGTTTCGACGTTAATTTAAAAAGCCATGCCCTGACCTCAGGTATCACAGACCGATTACAGGAGGTGTGCATTTGAGAGAAAAAGGAGGAGGCTCACCTTTATAAAATCACATCATGTCAGGGACCCTGACAGTTGCATCGGTTGCACCGTTGACATTTACGCCATTGATAACACATCGTATGATCCACGCTGGGTAACGGTTGTTGTTTTTCATAATATTTCCATGTTCAAGCCGCCAACAACTGTAAGCAGGTATCACAAAGTTGTCTGTCTCAATTTTAGGCAAATACTCTTTCATAATGCACGTGTAGTTCAGTTACAGTGTTGGCATACGTGTTAACTCTGATTCCAAACTACACTCAAACAGTTACACTCTTGTTAGTCACAGAAGTTGTAAGGAAGCTGTTGGGGTGGATGGTGGGCGTATAAAGCATAAGACACCAGAGACTGTGGTTTACGGGCCTCCATGGGAAATACGCTCATTGGCTATCTTGCAGACAGTTAGCATATTTCCCCAGAATGTCAAACTGTTCCTTTGGGAAGTTTGGGAAAAGTCACGGTTAAATATAGCGAGAGTTAAACACGTCCTGTCTTCACTCACGGTCTTTTTGTAAAAGACTATCTCTAACCATAACCAAGTGCCTAATCATCAACATGTTAATCATGCTTTAGTATTCGCTATGTGGATATTGTAAAGAAAACAGACAAATTACATTGAAAGTGAACATTGTGCTGAAACGTTCAATATGAACGTTTGTTCATTTTAATAAATCATCATGTTGACGGATGTTTTTTAATCTCAAAATGTGTTTTTTTGTCTTCAAATTAGGTGACCATAAATTTTTTAGGAGTTCGTTTTGAATTTTGATGTCAGTCTTTAAGTGCCTAAATAGCTGTCTACAGATAAAAACAAAGTTTAAGACAATACAGATAATTAGGACAAAATTAAGGAAGTTTTCTCTGAAATAAATATATTGTCTTAAAGTCTTTTAGTTGTTACCTGTCATGAACAAAGATCCATAGATTTTCAAATCAGACCACTTTGATAGAGAGACGCTTTGGGCCTCCTTTAACTAATAATATGATTCAATTATAATTAAATTAGAAATGTTGACTGGTTCTACCCATGAGCTGAGTGACATTACAGTAAAGTGCTCATGACAGTGAGCTATAAGGCAAAAAAAGAAGTTGCTTGAATTGTATTTCTTTGTTGGTCTCTGGATCACGCGGTGATCACTCCCAACGTTCTGTATCCTGGGGGGTAGAAACAGACGTGGAGGGGGGTATCTGGGCCCCTTATTCTCCCTGTTTACCCACCAACATCCTGCACAAACAGGGACTGCCTCAGAGACAACAGTGAGTAATCTTGTCCAATCTGTTCCTCTGCTCCTCTGACTTCTGCTTCCTCCCAGCAGGCCGCAGCGCAAAGCCAAGAGCTCAACTCTCGTCACGCAGCCGACCTGGCTCATAGACAAGGTGTGATCTGGGAGGATGATGATGATGATAACGATAACGGGGACAAGTGTGAGTGAGGATATTGATGACGAGGCTGATAATACAGTAGCAAATGGGATCCCATCTGGGGAGAAGTGCTGATCGGAGTTAGAGCTGCCGGCTGGCTGTCGCTCCTGTTTTACAGGGAACAGGTTTTTATGCAATTCAACCTGACACGTGAACTGTGTAGTCTGGGTTTGTGATTGCAGTCGGAACATTGGTGTGCACTGAACAGCCGGTTGGCCAACATTAACAGGGGATGTGGTTATACTTTGGCAGCTAACAGGTGTGATCGGAGTCTATTTTTCTCTTGAAATAAGCTTGGCATTTTAAAATATAGAACACATATTCTCTGCTCAGGAACATGAGAGAAATGTATGAAGAGATTAAGTTCTAGGAAGCACAAGTTTGAAAGTGAAACACCCAGTGGAAAGCACCTATTCCTCCATCTATTTCCTTCCATTTCATTCCGGGTGTGGTGTGCTGTTGCAGGGAAACTTTTCAGACCAAAACCTTCAAGTCCGCCAGGCAAAGAAACTTTATTCTTTGATATAGCGTCCCGTGTTTTTGATTCCCTACTGCGAGATGAGAAGATCAATAACACTCTCGCGTCTGTTTGTTAGGTTACGGGCTGCAGCCAGCAGCCAGTTAGCTTAGCTTAGCATTGCTGCCCAAGTAAAAGTAAAAAAAAAAAAGTAAAACAGCCAACTGTAGTTTTTACACTTTTTGGATTAGCGAGATATAACATGTTAATTTGTGAGTTTTGGAGGGGCTGGTAGGTGGATTAGGACAGAGTCAGGCCAGTCTTTATGCTAAGCTAAGCTAACTGGCTGCTGGCTTCAGCTTCGTATTTATCGTACTGACATAAGAGTGGTATCAATCCTCTCATCTAGCTCTCCGAGTGTATTTCCCAGAATGTCAAATTATTCTTTAAAGTTATCTTTGTGTGTATATTTCATATTTATTGTAATATTCTATTTATTTGCCATTTATGCCTTTGTTAGTACTTGCTTTTCTTTTCTTTTACTATGTTTATTGTTATGCACCAAACACAAGGCCATTTCCTTGTATACGTGAAAACCTGATTCTGACGATTCTCACACAATGCTTTCATGATGAAGGTATTCCCCATTTCTTATGGCTCATTTTACAAAGCTTTGTAAAACTTTGTTGGGTGAGATAGTTCTAGAAAAAAGAGAGGGTGTGTTCTGCAAACAGCCCCAGTTAAATAAAGATCGAAGTATGTGTTTAGTTTAGTTTCACACGAGGCATTTACTTTCATAGCCTGCAGGCTGTAGCGATGACACCTTCATTAACAACACAGGGAGTGCTGCAGAGAGGCGAGGCTGAGATCTGTGACTCAGCCGACTTAGCAGGAATCCTCCACTTTACTTGCCTTCCCCAGAACTATGCCAACAACCTATTTGTCATACTTTATTTATTTTAGCATTGTTATGGTTTCAATTTGTCACAGCGATGCTGTGCACAGTGACGCTCTATATACATACTGATATTCCTAGTTTTATAATATTCATTAATGTTAAAAATGTACATTAAAAGATTCTGTGATGGTGTATCAGTCACGTTGCCCGCCCCCCCCCCCCCCCACATTTCCTGTCATCAAGTTTAAGCAAAAATACCCAGAAATAATTTCAACAATTTGTTTCATGTGGCGTTCTGTGATATTTGACATTCTCCATGGCAGTAAAACAAACACCTCTCCCCTTGATGTTGTGATGTCTATAATAAGTCATAATTGAGTCTTTTTTTCAAACAGCAACATACGACCTGAGCACCGAGTCATTGTGTGTCAGACACACTTCCTCAGATTCTGATGACATTCCTGTTCAGCATCACGCGACACTGACGACCTGCCCTGATGCCCAAAGGCTCCCTCGGGCCCGTTCGGTGACTCAAACCTCGGAGCAGGCTGCTTAAGGCCACACTCATTACCGCCACTGCTTTGCAACTTCCCATGAGCCCTTGTGGAGGGGCGACCTTGAGGGAAAATTAGGTCCCATGGCGGGGGGGGTGAAGAGCTTGCTTGCTTGCGTATAGAGGTGTATCATCATGTAAAGCAGAGATCTTTGTACTCGCATACGAAGATCTCTTCAGCGCCGATGGCTGAATCCCACAACGCTGAACATGCCTCTGCATCTGCTTAGGACGGCTCTGCGTTGATGTGCGAGTGTGTGGATGAGTGAGTGTGTGCATGAGAGCGTAAGAGAGGGAGTGTCTGCATGTGCTGGTGTGTTCATACGCATTGGAATATGTGTGATAGTGAGGAGTGAGAGCGGGAGGGTGTGTGTTTTTGTGTGCGCGCCCATGGTGGGTGTGACTCCTGCCTCTCTGTCAATACATGAACTCGTCAAAAGGTTCTTGGATGACGCACATCACAACAAGCGCCGCTTCTCCTCTGTAGCCTTCCCAGATATGATCTTTTACTGTGAAACCAATATACTGTATTCTTTGGAGTGTTGAAGAAATGTGAGTGGACGCAATAACCTTTTATTCAAAATTGCTTTTGAGTGTAAGTACGTTAAGCACGTTTTAAGAGTGTCAACAGTTCCTGTGTTTCTTTGTTTGAAGCTACAATGCAAGATTTTCTTGGGCCTTTTTTCTCTCTTTTTCTTTTCAGCGATAGCAACGCAACATGATCTATATAGCAGTTTTGTTATGTCAGAGTCCGCCATTCCAGATTTTCTGCCAAACCATTAGGGGATCATTTTCTTCTTCTTTACTGAATCAATGTGCAGCAACTGCTCTTCTGTTGTATTTCTGACACACTAGCTGCTTAAGGAATGACTGATGGTGTTACCATGGTAACCACGGTAACCAGGGTGCGTCGCCAAAATCAACCACGACCGAAATCTTTAGGATTGCAACTTAAATATCCAGTTCAATCAAATGCTAAAACAAAAACACACAGATGAGTTGAACTTAAGGAAATGGCTATGGCTGAAGTCTTTTCATTCAGTTTCAGTGACTGCAGCCAAAATATTGCTTTTTGTTGATTAATTAATTCTATCCCGTCCATGGAATTTACTCATTGCACAATATGTGTGACTCACGCACTCACACACACAGACACACACACACACACACACACACACACACACACACACACACACACACACAAACAAACAACACACTGGTTGTGCAATTTCATACCATAGTAAATGGCTGGTGAAGGAATGTGCTGTAAATAAAAACAACACTCAGTCAAACCCTCAGGGAAGGCTTGGAACTTGGAGTGTGGAGGACTCCAATTACATCAAACCCAGGGAACAAAGGCAGAACATGTCCCACTGACGTCATTTATTGCCGGCACATAAACTGTGTTAGCAGTTGCTAGGAGCTACAGTTATTGTTGTTATTGTTGAGGCATTTCTCTCTTGCTATTATTTATACATGCGGCTGGGAAGCTAGCTAGTTAAGTAGGAACGTCCCCGTTCTTGATCCCACACAGATCGGATCAGATCGTCAGAAACCACCAGACCTGTTTGATAAACAAGCCTGAGATCTGCCCCTAATTAGGCATTTCAAATTCTCACTCTTACTTCATCAATCAGGGATTTCCAAACTGTTACAATCTGTTGAAATTTGGGCTGCCGGCCATATTATGATCCTCACTAGAGAGGCACACTGTATTTCATTTTCAAAGGTCATAGGTCACGACTTTTGTTTACATTTCAGAGCAGAAAGTATCCTCATAAAATACAAATTTCTGAGCAAGAAATATTTAGTCAGTACACTAGAGTGTAAAGTACACACGGTGAACACTTCAAAGATGTCAAACTGTGGCTCACAACCATCCAGCATCCAGCACAACCTCCTCTTTTGTCTCCTTCAGTGGCATCATTGCAGGAAACCCGGCCGCTGGCGTCACGGTTCAATACTAACGAGTGTAAAGACAAGGCCTCACAAACCTGCCTCATAATGTCAATCCAGAGGCTTTTCATCGCCGACTGGTCGCTTCAAAACACGTCTGAATATCAGCCACAGGCAGCATGACAATTATGCCTGTGTGTGTGTGTGTGTGTGTGTGTGTGTGTGTGTGTGTGTGTGTGTGTGTGTGTGTGTGTGTGTGTGTGTCGGAGAACAGTATAGTGGGCAGCATAGCACGCTCGAGAAATCAATTAGTTGGGGACAGAAATAAGCTAACATCAATTAAGATGTAGTGTAATAACAATAATAACAATGCTTGGTATTATTATTAGTCAGCCAATTAGATACAGAGAGTTGAAAGAGAATCTTCATGCACAAACAGTGAAAGGGAATAAGAAGAAAAGAGAGAATCAGCACACAGCGAGAAGCTTTAATATGTAATACAGTGGTGACTCATGCTCTTTTGTCAAAACCCTCTCACTCACACACTCACACACACACACACACACACACACACACACACACACACACACACACACACACACACACAAACGCACACCCAAACACAAAGCTCTGGCTGCTTTGTCCCCACTTCTTTTCAAACATGGGATGAAGGAGGCAGGATGACAGAGTAACCTACCACCCTGTATAACAAGACGTGACCCTGTCAGCTGACCCGGCTCCAAAATCGCAACCTGCCCCCGAGCATTGTGGGACGAAACACATCACATGATTAGCTTCCTTGCTCGGACTGACTTCTGTCTGTACTTTAACTTAATTATTAAACTTAAATTCTTTGGCGCTTGAACTCGACGAGGAGATTTTGTGATCGAGTTGCGATTGCCCTGAGCGGCAACAATATAAATCCCCCCCGTGGAGACCAGACACTGGTGGTGATGGTGGCTGATGAGGCTGATAGAATGACGAGTTGATGAAGCTGATAAATTTGCGGAGATGGGGAGGTGGAGGGTTGCGTAACAGCAGCATGAACGTACGCAGAGAGACAATCGTATTTAAGAGAGACAGCAGCAAGATGATAGGCTAACGATGTCCTTGTGTCGTTGTGCTATTGGCTAGAGAGACCAGCTGATCTAGACAGCTGATATCATGATTGACAGCCCCAAACTATGGCAGCGAGGATATAATGAGTGTGCATGCGTGAGGAGTGATAGGCAGATGTATGAGAAATAAACGGGCTTAGGCATGCGAGAGTATAGTCTTCCTGTCTGAACTTGCGCTAGAGCTTCATTTCTTCATTGATCTACTTCTCCATTTAAGATCCTTACTGGGTGTTCAGGCGCAACATGAAGTGAATTTAAAAATAAACAAAGTGAATAGGAAGATGCGAGGAGACGCAAATTCGCCTGGGGTGGTGCAAATTGATGCAAAGACGTGTCGCGTCTGTGCGAGTTGAAAAATGCTTCAACTTGAGGGACACATTAGTGCGTGTCCCGGAAAAATGACACAGACGCAGAGCGGTCACAAAGGCTTTATTAAGACATGTGGTGAGGACGCTGCAGTGTTCCCAGTGTGATTCACCCCTCCTCATTTCCTGTTGACCACCAGTCAGGGAGCCACAGAGCACCACATGGCCGCAGATCAGAGGCAGATAGAGCGGGGCGGGGGAAGAAAAAAAAACGTGACTCCCTCATCATCATCATGAACGCCGTCACAGCGGCGAGTTCTCATTAGCGGCGATATGATAAGGTGTGAATGGCGGCGGGTGTCAGGCGCACCAGATCTTACACTTTCACAGTCTCACGTCTAATTGGACTGGTGGCAGCTAGTACTCGTGTTGTTGTTGTTGTTGTTGTTGTTGTTGTTGTTGTTGTTGTTGTTGTTGTTGTTGGCCGGAGGACGCTCTGCTAGAAAGAAGCATGAAACGAATGTCTGCGATACTCTTTCATAAAAATAAAACACACAAACACACACACACACACACACAACACACATGTACACACTTCAAGTACACACAAACAACACACTGGTATTGTACGTGCAAACGCACCGCACTCATGCACGTACCCACACACCCTGTGAGCTCTGTACCTGCACAGAGACGACACACTCAATTTGAATTCCACTCACACGGTTTCTCCTCCTCCACTGTAAGAAAGGGGGGAAGCAGTGCTGCTGCTGCTGCTGCTGCTGTTGACGTAGCAATTACCATTCTCGTGCTCCAGTATTATAGCCAATCCTAAGGGATTAAGGGCGCAGAAGAAGAAGAGTTAGTCATTTTCCTTGCATGAGCGTCATCTCTTAACATCATACCAGTCAGATATACGCTAATTGAGGGGTTGGAGCTGCGGCAGAGCTGATAAAAGGCAAGACACTTTCACGAACGGGGACTGTGGGAGAGGACGGCGAATGTACACCGTGAAAGCGTCTCGTCTGCGCGAAGCAGCTCAGAACACCTGCGACACCAGCGAGCATCTGCTCGACCGACTGATGTGTGAGAAGGCATGTGGGCCAAAATCAACGGCCTGTTTATCCCTTCATGACAAAAGCATATTTTCACACCGTTTTTTTTGTTTTCTTGCACATTGAACACAACCTATGCACCTTAAAGAGAAACAAAAGTGAGAGCGTCTTCGTCTTCTGTGCTGCGAGTATTCTCCAGTGAGACGGAATATTTCAGCGGTGTAAAGTTGCAAGAGGGATTTAAATCAAATCCTTCGCTTTTTGATTGGGCAGCTACAAAGTGGCACGATACCAACCGTCTCTACAGAGCTACAGAGGACTGCTGGCTCCACACACACACACACACACACACACACACACACACACACACACACACACACACACACACACACACACACACACATCTCCCTTGCTGCTAAAAGTTACAGATTGCCTGATGGATGATGTTATTGGTTGGAATTGGTCGTCACTAGCTTAGTTGTAGAAAAGAAGATTGGAATTTGATATAAATATACAAAGAAGTACATTTTTGGTCATTTTTTTTTATTGCAAATGTTAAATAGCTGCACACTATGAGCAGGGACGTGATCTCAAAAGGGTTAAAAATGCATTTTTCATTCCATCTCGACTTTGAAAGGGAAAAAGATTCCCACCCACCCACACACACGCGCGCGTTTCAAGTAGCGCGGCGGCAACGCTTAATGAGGCACTAGCCTGAAATGGTGTGTTTCACATTAATTGGGCGGACATGTTCATTTGAATACTCTCAAGTGAAAGACCACCTTTTAAAGCTGAAGCCAGTGTGAATAACTGCTGAACAATACAGTAAGTAGATAGACACATTATTAATAAGAATGAATGTATTCATAATGTATAATACATTGTGGACAACATGTGTAGACTGTTCCCACCATCACGCCGTCAGAAGGCTCGGGGCCCTGTCCTGTGGTGGTCCTGGTAGCCCAGATCAACGCCTTGGAGCCATGGAGACTTGGCTGGACTGACGCTGCGTCTTGTCATACATACCAACAACACTGGTGACTCATCAGCTCCCTTTTTCTCTTTGTATTTCATCAGACGTTATCACATTTTCTCAGCTGCATGCTTTTTTTTTTTCTCGCTTTTTTCTCCGTCATGTGGCTCTTTCTTTTTTGCCCTTTGATCTCTTGTATCCCCTCTCTCTCACACACACACACACACACACACGCGCACACACACACACACACACACACACACACACACCGTCAGATGCCTACAGACAATGTGACGCTGACGCTGTCCATGATGCGTTCGTGTCTCAGCACCGACATATTTGCTGTTGTAATCAGACTGTCTTGCAATACATTCACAAATCTGCCTTGATAAAAGACAAACCAGGTGCAGTACGGGTGAATCAGCCTCAGCGTAGCCAGGTGTGAGGCAATCACGTGTTCAGTAGTCAACATTTTGGGGATTATTGGATCATTCGAAATACTCTCCTCTGTTGAGAATAAACAGGAACAATTGGGTAATTAGCATTAGCAGAAATGAGCTCCACCTAGTCCTTTCTAATTCTATACATCCTCCTTTTTCACGAGGGAATACAACCTATGTGACACAATGTGTTTGACGGAGCGTTGTTCACTCTCTAAGCCGAGTTGCGGTTGCACTCATCACCTGACAAGCCCCAAAAGTCTGAGTCAACAACATGAGTGTGGATGATTATCCTCTGAGACATCTCCAGGGCAGCTGCTGCAATTGGCTCGGTCCCCTTCTGCCTGCCGTGCCCTTTTAAACGCGACGCTTTCCTCCGCCTCAGCAGTCCCACTTCTACCAGCTAAACCTACGCGAACACATACAGAGAAAGACACACAGATGGGAAGTCAGATATCGTGAAACGTGTATTAGAGGATATCCCGACATTGAAAGTCGCACACAAAGGAGATGTCGACAGAGGCAGACATTTTGGCCAGGTCTCTTGATTTAATGAGAAAATGTTTCTAAAATAAAGTGAAACAAAAATAGACATACACGTAAAAAAAAAAAAAGAAAGTGTATTAATCGTATAAATAGAAGTTGATGAAACACCAGTTCTACGAGTTCATGCGTAGCCCTCAGCAGCGAGAATGCTACAGTTAATGGTGGAGCACACAAATGAATATACACATTACCAAATGATGATGGGTGCCAAGGCAACGTAATACTGGTTCATAGCAGCGGTTCAGCCTTAAGTTAGCTACTGCTATCGGAACTAAACCAGCAGTGTTGCTTTAAACCAGTATTTGTTGAGTTTTCGAGCTCTTGAGGGAGCTGTTGATCCGTACGGATCCCCCCCCCCCCCCCCCCCCTCGTCACGGTTCTGCACGCGTGTGAACCACAGATTAATAACACAGTTTAACGTTAACCATCACAGTGTGAAATTAAGTTTTACTGACGATCGCTATCTGCCAATATTCAGTAAAATATGCGATCAGGACATCGGCATGTACGCTTTTCTAGACCCCGATCTCTGATAATGTGTAAAATAATAAATTCACTTACATTACGATGTGTTCAGACTGTGAATATGAGTATTGAGTGAAGGTAAATGATTACGTTATCATGATGTGACGTAATGCTATGATATGATGTAATCTCGTAAAATGTAGTTTTGATGAGATATTTGAATAAATCCAGTATTTGAAGATGTTTTCACATGAATATAAAATAGATATTAGAGATGAACTATGACCTGTTTACACTAACTCTAAGCAGCTTATAAAACATCATCAAAACTACTAATGACACGATTTGTTTTAATCAATAAAAATACAATATTTACCAGCTGCTATAATCAAACAAAGGGATCTCTCTCTGCCAATATGGATCATCAATGATCGGCAATTAGATACAGCAGCAAACAAACGTGATCAGGGATCTCTACGAGTTATATTTTTCCCTTCTTTTGTGCTGATCCAAAACTGTGATCCGATCCGTGACTCTGATCCGCGATACGATCCGAACGAGTTCGATGATCCGTTGCACCGCCATCTTCAGCATTTCCATTTCATTTTGCTGAAAATTAAAAAATGCCATGCTTCACATCGTGATCTGAAAATAACGATATCTTTCACCCAGGGTCTGAAATACCCGAGTGGAATGCATCCTTAATCCGCAATGAATGTTATTAGTTACACTGGTGTTTGACGGGTCATTATGTCCACTGATAAAAGGCCTGTTGTTTCTGCCATATCTTAATTACACCATAATAATCTGAGACTAATGGCCTGCGTGATGAAACACGAGATGTCAGACGAACTCCCCCATCAACCCCTTTGATTTGTTGATTCAAAATGTGCCCGCTATCGCTCCCTTAAGTGTCACACATTCATTCATTGTGGATGAAGAGGGATGGAGCCCTGAGAGGAGAGGAGACACAATTGGAGGACAAGTGAAGCAAGGAGGACAGATCCCTGCGGCCGCCTTCTGAAAGGCTGTGCAGCCGTGACCTCTCCGAAGGCGACCGACGGCGACACGTCACGCCGCGTGACGCAGAGATGGGGGACGGAGAGACAATGTAAAAGAGGCATGGAGTGAGGCGAAACGGAGGAGAGGTTGGAAATCATGCCGAACGGAGGCGGAGGGCAAAGAGAGCGAGAGGAGGAGGAGGAGGAGGAGGAGGAGGGTGTGAGAGAAACAGATATGTCGACAGTCCTTCCGTGATCGTAGCGACAGCTTGACTAAAATACTCGCAGTTGAACTTGAGTGTTCAGCAAGGGCAGCCTGTCTGTGTGGCAAAGTGACATCGTGACCGAGTCAGCGCGATGGAAGTGTGTGTGTGTCACCTACATGCTGTTATCTATGTAGATGTGTGTGTGTGTGTGTGTGTGTGTGTGTGTGTGTAGAGCAGGACAGTGGAAACAACACATCGCCCCATCAGCAAAGTGCTACTTCCCATTTTTTTTTTGCAACAATCACATCTAAAGAGACGGTGCTCAGCAAAACAGAAGGGCCGGCAGACAAGGACTTTCCTACTTCACCACACGGGGACGAGATTCGTCACGGCCGCCCATCCGTCACGCTGCGACCACAGACAGGAAGGTAGCGAGCGCCGGCAGTTAGTCATGTATGAATTGATTGTGTCCGACTGTAACCCGAATGACCTTGGCACGCTGCTGTTGCTCATTTGCATTTCTTTGCTTTAGAAGTCTCACACACACACACACACACACACACACACACACACACACACAGGTGGCAATTCCCACAAGAAGAAGCAGCTGGTCAAAGACTTTCTTTCAGTCTGCGACCATTTCTGTAACTTTCCAAAACCGTCAATCAGACTTTCACACAACTTTCAAGTGTGTGTAATAATGCAGATGTCACCTAAGGGCAGCTGCAATTTCAGTTCAATTTGCAGAAATTGTAGAAACATCTCCGAAACCACAATGTCAGGTAGCTACAGGCACAGTTACAGACACAAAGTGCAACTGATTTATTATTGTGATTCTATGTCAAGACGCTGGAGTTCAAATTCAACATCACTGAAAGGGATCAAACAGACTCTCTCTTAACATGCAAGGCCACACATTGCACAAAGATATTTATCTGATTTTCTTTTTTCACTTTATATCAAAAATAACGTCCCTCGGATGCACAGCACAGTAACGTATTACGCCGCATCGTGTTTTAAAGACCTTTGTTTCCTGTCCAAATGCTGAGAGCATGCACGTTTTTCTTTCTTCATTTTTCTGAGAAGAAATTCAATGCAGGCAATTCTCTATTAAAGCTTCTGAATAACTCACAAGTCTTAGAGTTGATATAGAAAGACTCCATGTCAGTTAAGTGACGCATATGATCAATTCTCCTGGGATATGAAATCGGTGACCGATCTAATCGTCTTCACCAGCCACAATCCCCGGTTAACTGAGGTTCAGACGGGTTGCCATTGATAACATGGAAGCAGCCGTCACTTCTGGTTTTCCATGGGCATGAAAGCATTAAAGCACTACCATAGTATCACACTTGATGCTATAGGAAATCTTCCTGAGGGAGACAGGAAACACAATTAGCATGTGTTTGATTTACATGCTCCAGCAGCCTTCCTTCAAAAATGAAACACCAACTGACAAACGGTCCACCTGTCTCCTCAGGCTTCCCCACCTGCTAAACAGGAAATGTATTTATGGGAGTGCAAATGGGAGACAGGGACCAGTTGTTGTGTAATTATGCAGCTCCACACTTCCTCACACACACTTCAATAGATGCTCAAATTACAGAAATCACATTTAGTAAGGATATACATGTTCTGTACAGGATGCTTGTTGCAACGCAAAACAGAAAAACAGAGGATAGAACAGTTGAATTCAGTGGACAATAAAAACATATATTTATAGAATATTCTATAAATATATGTTTTTATTGTCCACTGAATTCAACTGAATAAAAACATATATTTATAGAATATATATATATATATATATATATATATATATATATATATATATATATATATATATATATATATATATATATATATATATATATATATATATATATTCTATAAATATATGTTTTTATTCAGTTGAATTCAGTGGACAATAAAAACATATATTTATAGAATATATATATATATATATATATATATATATATATATATTCTATAAATATATGTTTTTATTGTCCACTGAATTCAACTGTTCTATCCTCTGTTTATATATATATATATATATATATATATATATATATATATATAAATGAATTTCAACCGGGAGTTGCAGTTTCTGGGTTGCCTAATGACCCCAAAGCCACTACAAAGGTATACATATTTGTCCCAAGGCATAATTGGCCTTTTTTTTTATCTCCTGAGCCACTGAGGAGAAATCTATTCAAAAACCCTCTCCTGGTGTTAAAGCTCCTCCTCAACCTGACGGACGCACAACTTGAATACAACTGGCAAAAACAAGCCGCTAACGAGAAACCTCGTCTGGGTTTCTCGACGGTTTATCTTTGTCCGGGTGACGCGCACAATTTCCATCCAGGCAGGCTTTTGGGTTTGTGTTCAAGGACCGGATACGTGAGGTGAGGCGAGTGGTGGGACCTATGCATGCCTGCTGGGTCTCCTCATCCTGACAACAACATGACTGACTAACCCCACAGAGAGAGAGAGAGAGAGAGAGAGAGAGAGAGAGAGCGAGAGAGATGCATAATTTGTTGTGCCTCCCTCATCCTTCATCCATCAGCCGTCAAGGACATTTGTGGGGAGTTGGTCTCCTCCTCTGATAAGGGCTCTGTGATGTCAGAAGCCCAGTAACCGTGGGGACGATGACTCATGCGCATCGCTAAAGGAAGCCCCCCCCCCACCCCACACACACACACTCAGCCCCGCTGGCCTGCTTCACCCCCCCCCCCTCTTTAATATTCCCCTCATGGACTCCCACTGTAGCACAATAATTGGCTGCATGGAACAATTCCCTGCAAGGGAAGTGTAAGGGGGTCGAAAAACAACAACAACTACGATATAGTGATGAAGTCCAGAGTATGAGTCACGAAGGGAGTGAACGCCTGTGACATTCCTCACAAGCGGCAGAGCCAGTCAACAGTCAGTCTCTCTCATTCCAGGACACCCAAAGCACGCCAGAAACATTTCTAAATAGGCGGCGAGGCTTGCATTCTGTTTTTGCACACACACACACACACACACACACACACACACACACACACACACACACACAGAGGCGGTAATTCAGTTGTTAAAAGACGAGCAGCGATTGCCGCACACACCTGACCCACGTGACATCGACGACCATCGTCTGTCAGTGGATCCGGGTGATCTAATTCCAAAGCGCTTTGTGCAAAAAAGCTGCCTCAGTATTTTTAGAAGTCCATCCAAAGTGGCAAAAAAAAAAAAAATCAAAAGGACTCAAGGACTTTGTGCGTCGAAGGAGAAAGAGGTGAGCTTGACTGAAGTGCAACCTGCTGGGAAATATAAGCGTGCTTTCCAAAACATCACACTTCTATTTTTACTTGCACGGTGCAAAAATCTCTGTCTTGAATATTTGCCTTCATGTTCGCAGACCGTCTGCCTCTCATACCCGGTACGCTCTAAAGCTTCCATCAACAGCAGCTCATTACTTTCACCTGCCGTCTCAGGTGTACTGAGTCTCTGATTGGAGAGCTGGGTCCCATCTCACAGTGCCACTGAAACACCTTGAAGGAGTCGGGGGAAATGTGACGAAAACATCTAGTCTTGAGTGCTGCAGACTTGTGATGGTCACGCTGAGAGTCCTGTATGAAAAACTGACAACACACTGTGTAAAGGTCAAAAGTTCTAAGACAAAATCGCGGACGACTCCCAGACCGAACAACGCCATCAATGACCTGTCAATCACAAGGTAGCCACGCCCTGAAGCACACGCTGCCCTATTAATATTAGCATAATTTACTAAATGAAAGAAGAAGACTTCAAACTAGCGATATAGACCATAAACTCATGTTGACAATGTGTACTGAGGTAATAAATCAAGTGAGAGGTAGAGTTATCTTCTCATAGACTTCTATACAATCAGACTTGTTTTTGCAACCAGAGGAGTCGCCCCCCCGGTGGCCATTAGAAAGAATGCAAGATCAAGGCACTTCAGCATCGGCCTCACTTTTCAGACCCGGAGGTTTGCTGCCTGATTTCATACAACAACCAAACTGTACATGAACACAATCAAAACATATAACTATGGTTAACACTGCAGCGCTGAGTTCAGTGAAAAGAGAACAGGCAAACAGCAATAATAAATGACATTTATAGGAGCTGATGTCAAGATGAGCAACTGAATACTTAGTTAGAAATATTTTTGCAGTTTTAAGCAGATTCTTTGCTACAGTATGGTGTGTTGATTATTAGACTAGAAGGACGTTACTCCAATTTAACGCCTGAACATGAAAAAGTTGAGTTATTATGTAGCTGCTTTATATATTTTTTTGCACAGTTTATAATTAACAGTGGGCTCTTTCAACATAAAAAAGATGTCACTTGACTTTCGAGGAAAAACACAAGTGTGACAGTAGTGATCAGTGTTTCAAAGGCTTGTGTTTTTGGGGTTTTCTTCTTTTAATGATTGATGAAATTCAGACAGAGCTCACTGGGATTCCTCTGATGTTTAGAGCCGCTGCATAGCCCAAAACACTGGGTTTCCTTTTAAAAAGTGAAGATACCAACGCTATTTTAGAGCCGTGTACATTTTCTGTGACTATGACGATGTTTCCAACACATCCAGCTCCCACAAAGAGATTGAAAGACTTATGGATTCAAGTCTCACTTTCCATTTAATTGATGTTTTTCTGTTGACGGGGACAAAGACGATTCCTTCAATAACCCTCTTGAGGTCTGATTTTCTTTGCAGGTCTGACTGGAAAGCACAAACATACAGTGTTTATCATGAACACAGTTGTAGTGCTGCTGTTTTTTTCACACTGTAATCTCTCTCACACAGGCTCTTGGACGTGGGAGTAACAATGTAGTCTTGCAGTGCCTTTGTGCAGCCTAGTGGTGCAATAAGATGTAGCCAACTCCTCCTAGTGGTCAGAGGAGTCAGTCTTGTAGGGTCTGCATGCATCTTAATTTATGTATCTAACAATGTTAAACTCTGTTTTGGTAGGAATGTTGAAAAAGCTAAAATTTTTGGAAATATGGAAAAATGTTTTCTAGTTTCTAGTTTACACAGAGCAGTTTTAAGGTTAAACATGCAGGTACAGCAACACGTTTTAAAAACTTGTGATTTAACGCCACAGAAGTAACACGCCATAGATTCAAATATAGCATTCCGTGTGTTAAAGAGAGGTGGAAAGAGTACAACAATATAAGATACTACTGTAGAGTAGGCTACTAAATAGGTTGTATTCAATGTCAACTTATACAGATGTAGAACAACATCAGCAACAAAACCCCTTATGTCCACACCAACAGAAGGGCACTGTGAATACAACTGATTATTATTCATCATAAATGTATAAATGTACTCGGCCTCTGTGTCCCAGTATAACCAGTCCTCTCTGCCTCTGTGTCCCAGTATAACCAGTCCTCTCTACCTCTGTGTCCCAGTATAACCAGTCCTCTCTGCCTCTGTGTCCCAGTATAACCAGTCCTCCCTACCTCTGTGTCCCAGTATAACCAGTCCTCTCTGCCTCTGTGTCCCAGTATAACCAGTCCTCTCTGCCTCTGTGTCCCAGTATAACCAGTCCTCCCTACCTCTGTGTCCCAGTATAACCAGTCCTCTCTACCTCTGTGTCCCAGTATAACCAGTCCTCTCTACCTCTGTGTCCCAGTATAACCAGTCCTTTAAAGTACGGTTATCTGTTTGTTTATATTTGTTAATATTTTAATATTTCTCTATTTTTAAATGATGTCTCGGTTATTGCACTGTGTTCATTGTTTATTGTTATGCACCACTCACCAAGTCAAATTCCTTGTATGCGTAGCGTTCTTGGCAATAAACGGTTCTGATATAAAACAAACGCAGTCAGTCAGTCAGCGGTGATGTCATTCGGTGTGTTCATCTGCAGGCCTCTTGTGCCTCCTAGTGGTTCGCGCTGCGCTGTGTTACAGCAATATGGTTTACAACAGTGACCCTGGAGAGAGAGAGATTCATTTTTCAATAAAGTATTTGAAAATAGTATGAATTACCGCGCAGTTGACTAGTCCATTAGTCTGGATTTACTCATTGCATTATGTCATTACAGATGTGGTGTTATTCATATCACTAACCGTGTGTGCCGATAGTATATCACGCTATAGATAGAGCAGAGTACACGTCATGACTGTGTTCGCCCTCTAGGTGGCAGCATCTCTCTCAACATGACCAGCCAAGATGTAGCCTGTTGTCACTGCAACAACAAAATGGCTTTACCATCGTGTTCCTTCTGCAAGCATGAGTTCAACAGCTTTGTTAAGGACAAAAAAAAAAAAAAAAAACACCATATGAACATGAGTAATATTGAATGTGTAATATTTCCCTTTATGTTCGAAATCGTATAAAGAAATATGTTTGTATCCCCAAACCCAACACACATACACACACATACACACACGTTTATAGAACCATTACAAGTATAGAGGGAACTTGTGGTCAAAGAGAGCTTATTTTATTGCTTTCTCTATTGCGACATGCACTTATCTTTTCACAAGTGTCCACTATGACGCGTCCTTGTTTCTGTTTCGAGATGAGCCTCTGTCTGTCAGGGACAGCTGATGTGGAGATGTAATCCAAATTTAGGATTATGTGCGGTTACAGTGAGCCACAGTGAGTTACAGTGAGTGCTCTATGACGCTGTGGGATCAACATCTTCATTATCACTGCGTTACTCGCCGCCGTGAATCAACGGTGGTTTTCTGTACAACTTGGGAGGTCAGAGCCTCTTAACCCTTTTTTTTTTTTTCACAAGCTGTGATCACTTGAGAGGAATATTACATGTGGTGGATGCTCATGTGGTTCGTTAAAGAGAAGAGAGGAAAAAAAACCTGTTAAGTCTCCCCACAAGACTGCTTTGATCACACAGACATCTTGTGATCTACAGATTCGTGGCTCGTGCAGATTGCTGGAGGTAGACTAACAGGCAGTATCCTGACTCACGTGACACTGACAACAGAGAGCAGTCGCTGTTGACCCGTCACAATAAGAGGGGTTTCTCTAATAAGAAGTGATAACAGCTGTGAACTTTGACAGCACAGAATATAGATAATAACGAGAAACACGTTTTCCAGTTAAAGAGTTCGCATTTCAAATACATGTTCTGATTGTGGTTCACTATGTGACCCCCTCCTCACAGGTTGCATTTGTCCATAAGCTGTGAGCATGTTCAACCGGAGTCAGTATTTCCTCTCATGTTGTAAATTATAGGAAGAATGATATCTGGTATTTCAGAAGAAAAACAAAAGTATCAGAGAAAGCCTAAATATGGGATGAAGGTTTATTTTTCCTTCCTCATAATCATCTCGCAATCCACTGGAAGCGGCCCTGACCTCAATGCTGGGAAACACCATTTGTATTAAGTTTTTGACATTGCATAATAAGGGGAATAAAATAAAAACACATGTTACGTATCTCTGGTGAGTGAGATACGTTTGGATGATAGAAGGCGGCTAATAGAATCACCACCTCGTTGTCGTTTGCCTCCGCTAACCTTTTAAGGTTGCAGTTTATCTCCATGTCTGTCCAAAATGTCACCACTTCATATTTTTCCCCTGTTAAGACATGTGGGTGAAATTGTCATAATTAGCATATGAATGATTTGAGTTATGGCCACAGAGACCTTTGTCCATTGAATTCCTCCAGGCATAAAAAAAAATCTGAAACTGCAAGTCATTTTTTTAATACGGCATGTTTTGCAGCGTGAATCGTCGCTTTACGGTACAGTCAGCAATGGAAACACATTGAAGAGGCCGGTTGAGTCATTCAGGTTTGAAAATCTTGGTGTTTTTTTATTTGAAGTATTGCATCCTCAACGTACACAGCTAGAATCATCATCATCATCATCATCATCATCATCATCATCATCATCATCATCAGACTGCATGTTTTACAAAGGATGGCCACAGGTTCAGAACAACAGGACGACTCTTCCCTACGGGGGGGGGGGGGGGGGGGGGCTGCTCGTTTGGTTCACCTCGTGGTCACCGTTTCGCTCAACGCCAAGACGCCAGAATGGAGTGTGGTTTACAAAAAAAAGACACTGCAGCTTCTGAGCCAAGCTGCGAAACCGGAACTCAACGCTCCTGGAGAGATAACCTGAACCAAGAGTCGAGACACGCATGTCTACACCTAACCTTAAACACGGGGATGGGGGGTGGGGGGGTGGGGGGGGGGGGGGCGGGGTAGTACAGACGTAGCTTTGTGATCAACCAGCTTATGAAGATATGCTATTGTTTGGAATCTACAGCATTGCCTGGATACATTTTGTCTTTTCATTCCAAACACTGTGCAGAAAGTCTGATGTTTACCGAAGCAGCAGGTGGGAATCGGCCCAACCGAGATCAGTGCGGACTAGTCGTGGACCAGGTGCCTCTCTGAAGCTCAGCCTCAGCACTCACACACACACACACACACACACACACACACACACACACACACACACACACACACACTGTACGCTCACATAAGAGAGAGGACGGACCTGGCTTCAGTCAAATCACTTCTTGGAGTTGGATTTATCCCATCTGGGAATACAAGATCAGATTAGCTTGCCACATGAGACGATACAATGAGTGCCAGACAGTTCTCACACACTTCAGTGATAAACAACACTATCAGAATTGTCCCAATGCAGTAAAAATATATTGTACTCTGAGCAGGTTAAAACACCACTGGGATGCGATTCCGGTCGGCACACGGAGTGGAATTCATTTGTCATCAAAACACACGGGACCTTTTTTTTTTTTTTTCTTTTTTTTTTTCTCTTCCTGCCAGCAGTGCAGGTTCATAAAACCAACATATGAAGACGAAAACAAAAAGAGTTGAAGGTTAATAACTTAAACAGGGGAAGCATACATGTAAACTGTCCCTCACAGAGAGAGAGAGAGAGGGAGAGAGAGAGAGAGAGAGAGAGACATAAAGAGAGAGGACACTGAGGTGTTCTGAGGTGGTTTTGGCATTTTTTTTCCTTTTTTTCCTCATATAATCAAAGCACCAGAAGCGGTGACTGTCTGATTCAGTGCCAAGTCCAACAACCTCAACATAGCTCCGCTAAGAGCTTCCATGTCAAACTCTACACCTTATTGACGTCCTTTAGAGGAACCAAAGGATTTTGTTCTTTTTTTTTTTGTGTGTTTCTTATTTCTTTAAATCCTCAGTCGGAGGCATTGAATTGTAAATGTAAGACACATTTTGTCAACTAGAACACAAGTCTAATAGAGACTACAATCCTCCTAACAGAGGAAAGTGGAGTTTTAGACCCCTGTTATTGTGTAGCAGCTGGCTCAATAGGTGCCAGTAAAGTTCTTCGAGTAGCGATAAGTCTTGTGCAGAGATGACCCCCGTTCAAGAACGGACCCAAACACAACCCGGCCAACACACAAACAAGATGGCGAATGTTTCCCCTCGCTTCGGGAAGGCTGGGTACGGAAGCCATTTTGTTTATCCGGTTGTTTTTCGGTCGGCGTTTACGATAACAGGCATAGCGTGTTGTTGCTGGGGGTGGGGGTGGGGGGGGTGGGGGGGGGGGGGAGTCGACTCCGGACAAGGCTGGCGACTCTGAACAGGCGAGGCTCAGCACTAAGAGCAGCTTAGGGGCCCAATTACATTTCAAGTGTCCATTGAATAAAACATCAGAAAAACAAAGAAAACAAAATGGCTACATTTGTTATTCTCTCCCCACCCCAAAAAAAAACAATTGACAAAAAAAAAAAAAAAGCCATAAAATATACAATTCTTAAAATAAGGAATGAGGAATATATAAGAGTAAAATAAGACAGAAACAAAATAAGTTAACTTCTTTTTCCCCATTGCTTGTGTTCTTTGAGGGATTGAGAAATAAATATTTAAAAGGGAGGTGTTGTATTTTTTTTTTTTTCTTTTTCTTTCACATACATGTGAGATCCATGAGAGAGAAAGACAGTGAGAATAAAATAAAATACAGAGAACTGTGGCTGAAGTGCAAGTCTTAATGCCAGTGGAGTTGGGATGGCGAACATTGACATCATGCAACCCGTTTTCTTCTCCCCACACTTTCCTCCACACATCACCTCACCACCAGTGGAATGCCATACCCAGTTTATGAATATAATAAACAAGAGAGAAAAGAGTCAAATAAATAAAAAGAGTGCCACACAATCTCCATCACAAGTCATACTGGGTCGATTTCTTTAGCAACTGGATGGGAAGTTGCTCTGTCAGTTTTTTTTTTAAATCACTTCATAGAGTAACTTTTCTTTTCCAACAGGATGAGTAACTTACACAAGTTTCCACCTGCAAACTGAACAGACTAAGAGCGTCTATTCCCCATCCACCGCCACTCTGAAGAGGATCAAATATTTCCAAAACTGGAATTTAAAACGCACAATAAACACAGGTCAAACAGCAACAGAGGCAATAGTTCTATCCATAAAGTTATTTAAAAAAAAAAAAAAATCCTTTTTAAAGGTTTAATTCATTAAGCTATGTACAAAACAAAAAAAAAAAGAAAAAATAAATTTGCTTTTTGGACGGTCACACAGTCTTTTAGGGGAGAAGAGAAAAAAAAGAAGAAAAAAAAGGGGGCGGGTGTTCAAACTGACGAGACAGAAAGGACTTCAAGAGTTATTGCTTGTTACTGCTGGAAAGAGGATGGACATCTATTCCAAAGTTTGTTGTTGTTGTTTGGACTTTTTTTTTTTTTGTTGTTGTGCCGTTTCTATGGACAGCTCTAAAGTAGGCAAGTGCAGGATAGCTTGTCGTAGCTGCTTGTCGAGGGGGAGGGAAACCAAAAACAAAAACACACAAGTTACAATTTCTACTCTCTGAATAATGCACCGAGCGCCCGCATTCGACAGGAATGTTGTTTGTTTGCTTGTTTTTCCCCTCGGTTGTTTTCCTCCACGCTCGGTTGGAAACAATCGGCGTTTGGCTTTAAAAGCTCAGTGGTGGTGGATCTGATCCCCCCCCCCCCCCACCGTCGGGGGGCCCGTTCCACAATAGCACCATTATGAGTGTCCGAGCGTCTGCGTTGTCGAAGCAGAGGTAATGAAAAAACAATAAGACGAGGACTGAATTCAGGACTCGAGGGACGTCTGTCAGGGCCGAGCTGTGTTGATGTAGCAAAGTTCACCCACGGTGTTGATTGTAGTCCAGATTAGATGTGCTCCTGTTTATCCAGACCCAACACCGGAGAGTTAATAAGGTTTACACAGGACGAGCTCCTCACACACTCACACACTCACACACTCACACACTCACACACTCACACACACACACCACAGGGGAGAGAACCGAACAGAATTATTTCAATATCATATGAATTTAAGTGCATTTTGGATCAAATTAGGGGTTACGTATGGTCACAAAAATGTCAGACATACGACGGTTTGAGGAAATATAAGAAGTAAAACTATTCATTTCAATTGCGTGGGTTTTAAAAATCAAGATTTTTTTGTTGTTTTTTTTTTTCCATGTCAACCAAGTCTCCGATCTCCCCTTTTTAAAAGAAGATGAGAATCAATTGGCAGTTTCCCACCGCGGTGTTTGTTTGGGTCCCTGCTGTCGGTGTTGGTCGGGGGGGGGGGGGGCTCAACGTTCAGAAGTGAGGAGAAGCTCTCAGTGGAGCTCCTCCATCGGTGGGTTCAGCAGCGCAGGAGGAGAGGAGGGGAACTAAAGGCTAGGAGCTGGAGGAGGAGGAGGAGGAGGGTGTGTGTAGCATTGGCTGGATGGACGAACTGGATGGGAGGGGCGGGCAAGGTTTAGCAGGGAGGAGGTGTTGGTGTTGGTGGTGGAGGAGGTGTTGGTGGTGGTGGTGGTGGTGCGGGGGCTTTAGGAGGAGAAGGCAAGTTTGACACTGCAGGAGGAGTAGCCCTCGTCGCTGCCCATGCTCTGCAGGCTGCTGTGGTCGTCCAGGTCGCTGGTGCTGGCTGTGCTCACACTGTCCAGCTCTCCATGGGAGAACTCCGTGCTTTCCACATCCACCTCGATCTCCTCTGCAGCCGAGGACGGAGAGAGAGAGAGAGAGAGAGAGAGAGAGAGAGAGAGAGAGAGAGAGAGAGAGAGAGAGAGAGAGAGAGAGAGAGAACTCGTTAGTGGGAAACACATCGATGCCAGGAGAATGCGGTTGATGGTAGTCCCTGTAGATAAATATGTATCTAATAAACATTCAGCTTCACTTGACTGGACCAGGTCAGAGGGACAAAAAACTAATGAAGGCTTTCATTTGCATGTTTGTTACTTAGACTAACCCAAGTTTACTCTCAGGAAGCATTTGCATTTCAACCCTCTTTCCAGGAATAGTGTCTTGATTGTTTTCAGCTCCACCTCACTTCACATCCGGCCCCCAGAGGAGACTCGGAGGGTCAAAATGAGCCCCCAGAGCAGGTGGAGGGTTCTGATGGCTAAATTAACAACCAGTTGCAGAGACTGCGGCCCAACTCACCTTGGTCAGAGTCGGAGCGCTCGGAGCAGAGGGTGGAGCCCACGCTGTCCATGCGTATCCTCTCTCCCTCCCCAGGGCCGCTCTGGGCTGCAGCACCGCTGCCTCCCCTCAGCAGCTCCAGCTGGCGGTGGAGGTGCCTCTGCTCCCGCTCCAGAGACTCCAGCTGGTACTGGCTCTTCCTGTCCGCCTCTTCAAGTTTCTGGTCAGGAGAAAGACAAAAAATGGTGAACTATATGAAACATTGGACCGCCTGGGTGAGTCGAGAACGTACAGATTAAGCGTGCAAGAGGAGGGGATAGCCGGATATAAAAAAAGGCGAAGAAGGAAAGCTGGAAGAACAACTATAAGAGATAGATGTTGTTTGTCTGTCAGAATACAAAGGCAGCACGAAAATAAACAAACGCCGTCTGTTTTAGAATCCAGCCGCTGAACCATTTGGTTCCCTTGGACTTTTCCCCCTCCGCCAGCTCCGATACCCCTAAACGATTCCCCCCCCCCCTCACCTGCCTCGGTTTCCACCTCGCGGCGCCTCTTGTTTTTACGCCTCGCGATGCGAGCGAGGGGACAGATTACAGCACCGCGCGTCGGGCTTCTAACCTCGTAGGCTTACGTCACCGTTTCGCCCGAGCGTGACCAGCGTGACTCCCGCGGCGACGCATCAAAAACAATAGAGGCCGTCAAGAAGAGATGGAGAGACTCAAGCTGACAGCAGCAGAAGTGCTCAGTGGTGACGGCAGTAGTGAGGGGGGGAGGGGGGGGGGGGGGGCTCACAACAACAACAACAATACCCGGCTTTATGCCTCCCCTCTCCGTTACACACGGCGGGCGTTTTCCCCGTGCAGAATGCTCCGTCACATGCCTGGCGTTTAAGCGGATGGGAGAGCATGAAGCGTGATGTCGTAGCGCGTTACATGCTCGGCTCGGGCAGCAGTGACCAGCTGATTACTAGGTCACACTTCAACTCCGGGTTTGTTTGCAGAAGCCCAGTTTTGACGCTGAGGGAAATGTAGGATATCCGCACATCAACGGCACGCTGTTGTCTAAACATTAGGGCGGAATTATTCACGGACGTGCTCTAGTTCTTCCCCTCATTGGGTGTTTGTATTGTAATCTATTACACAACAGCTAGTCAGTGAAGGCCGAACGCGGCAGTAGGTCGTCGAATCTGGCTCACAGCAAAGGTCAGAACAAATCCGAGCAGGGAGTCATTTTTATATTCATGGTAAACGCATGTTAGAGCATTTCTATCAACATATCATGATGTTGACTTGTCATTTGAGCAGTAAATTGTGATCTGGTTACTATCTGGATACTTCATGCGTCACATTCTGATGTCTCAAGGGTCAAACGCATTTCATTGCCGTTTTGCTCGCTTCGTTTTCTTCGTCATGTTCACGAGTCTTCGGCGCCTTTACCTTTATGTGTGCTTTGGCTTTGTTGAGCAGGCCCAGGGTGGTGTGGCGGTTGCAGTCGGGTCCCAGGGGTATGAGGGCCTTCAACCTCTCCAGACACAGCCGCAGGTGAGCTCGTCTGCAAAGAGAGAAGCAGAAACGAAATGATTAGAAATGGTTGACAAATCAAAAAGGTCCGGAGGTTCTTAAAAAGGGAAAGTTCAACCTAAACACTGTTTAAACCCCGGCTTACAGCATCTGAGGGTTTTAAAAAGATCAGCACCTAAATACAAGCGACATCCTGTCATCCTGGGATGCAGGCTCATTAAGACACATTGTATTCTTACTTTGTGACAATCCACCAGCTGCAGACCCGGCTCATGTTTTGTAAATCCCCGGCTTATAGTTCACGCAGCACTGCAGGTTGCTATGATTCACGTGTCGTGTAAGCCTCGGGACGATACATTATCCGCCGCTGGTATTTCTTGCGCCCAGCTTTAGTTACCCTTCTCGTCTACATTACAAAACAAGTTTTAGCTGAGAGTGTGTGTGCGCGTGCGTGTGTGTGTGTGGGAGGGCAGCGAGGAAAGGTGTATAATGGCATTTCCCGGACCCCGCGTCAGCTTGTACGCTCCATCATCCTGACAGTCCCTTAGCCCGTGACTGCAGACAGGCCCGGGGTACTATCTATCCCGCTAATGGCTCCCGAGTTGAGAGGTAAAGGGTGATAATTGTGGTTATAACACAATCAGCGCTCCATTAGCAGGGGGCTGCCCTTTTAGCTAACCAGAAGGAGGAAAAGAGGAGAGACATTAACGAGTCGGTGGACTCAGTGGAGCCGTCCGGGACCTCTGTGGGAGGGGAGGGGGGGGGGGGGGGGCAAAGGAGACAAGCCCAGGGGACCAGAGCAGGAATTCACTGCACTGATTATGCCGGGCTAGACATGCTCTCTGCTATGCTCTACCGCTTTAACACTGGGGGAGACATGTGAGCACTGGATGGAGTATATCTGCCTGTGTGTGCATGTGTGTGTGTGTGTGTGTGTGTGTGTGTGTGTGTGAGAGAAGGAGAGGTTCAGCTAAGCATGGACGGCGGTGATAAGAACACGAGAGGAGAGCAACCTTTACACCGGTAGAGTGTGTGCTTAAACTACATGAATAAGACAAGTGTCTGGGTAGCGAAAGAGGAGTCCCAGAACACACACACACACACACACACACACACACACACACACACACACACACACACACACACACACACACACACACACACACACAGCCGGGGAGGTTTGTAATGATGATGGGTCCGGCTCAGATCATCTGTCTGTGTAATCAGTTCTGTTCACGGGAGAGAGAGAGAGAGAGAGAGAGAGAGAGAGAGAGAGAGAGAGAGAGAGAGAGAGAGCAGAGTCCACCTTTTTCGCTCTTTATCTGTGAAATATCTATCTGCGTTTGTCTCGTACGAACCCCGAACACACAACACTGTAGCGATGCATATTACTTGAATATCGTCGGAAAAAAAAAACGAGGCGTTCCATCTGCAATTTGCCACGCTCGCCGTGAGAACCATTTACGGCTTAAGTAGGCCATGTACGGGGGAAACGTGTTTCAGCGCTGCTGATAGGCCAATAAATGATTTATTGTGCCGCTGTAGCCGAAGAGCTGACACAAATGTAATTTCACGTTACGTGCAAGAACAAACGCACACACACACACACACACACACACACACACACACACACACACACACACACACAGACACACTTGCTACAAGAACGTACCCGTTTGATAATCCCTGAACGAGCGTACCGTGTGAACACTGTAAGGACATACTGTTCGTTCTTACTTTTTTTCCCCTTAGTCACAAATTCAAAAAATGTTTCCACACACATGGGACGGGTGGGCAGGGGGAGGGAGGGGGGGGAGGGAGGGGGTGTCTGATAAAGAACGAGGGCTGCGGAGGGCAGAGCGGAACACACCGGTCTTGTACGGACGTGTGTGTGTCTACAGGCGCCGCGCTAACAGACGCCAGACGCGAGGAGGCCACCATCTCCTCCTCCACTCCCATCGACGTTATTAAAACAACCATCTCACCTCAGATAACCCTTCCAACTTCCAACCGCTCCTGTCCTCCTTCCAACCCTCCTCCCCCCCCCCCCCCCCCCCCCCCCCGACCCAAAACTGACAGGATGATGGGGGCACGCTGACCGCAGTGTCAGCACACATCTAGGCCCCCCAAAAAACACCCCCATTACGGTTCCCAGCGCTAAAGACAACACCCGCGTGATGACGAGGAGGAGTCTTCTTGAAAGTTCAGCTAACTTTCTGTACGGCGTGATCTCCTCTTACAGCAAAACAGCATGCCGCACTCAAACGCCCTCCCCTGTGCCTCTCGTTGGTAGACGGACAGGAGAGTGCGTCTACGTGACATTCTGTCCTAATCTCCGGGAGCACGGTGTGCTCTGCTGCGGAGCGCTCCGATAACTACAAGGAGCTCCGGGAAAAAGAAAGAAGACAAGAGGAGGAGGTGGTGACGGAGGAACAGTGCGTGACTGTGAGAGAGACAGGGAGTACCACACTTTAGGCTGCCTGGTACTTAGTTAAACAACAATTATTTACTAGTATTTCTGAACTCATTCTGGTACAAAAAAAAAAAAAAAAAAAAGCATTATGTCCTCAGAGCAACTAAAGATAATGGATGCGACTGGTTTATCTGCACCACCAGCACTATCTCGAGCTGTCTCAGTTAAGGGTCAAAGGTCATGAGCTACTAGCTACCGGCGATGCCCCCGAGACAGGGTTCCCAATCCCCTTTTAAAAAGGCGTGTTTATCGCGCGGACCCCGCAGCCGAAGAGCTTTAAGCCACTCGCGGCTTACGATACGAGCGGCGGCTTGTGACCATTAATACCTGCGTGCCTCTGCCCCTTCCCCGTAGCCAAGTAAACACCGCAACGAGTCCCGGGGCTTAGAAAAGACCGGAGCTCGTTACATAAACAAGCAGCCGATAAAGCTAACGGAAAAGGGGGGGGGGGGGGGGGGGGGGGGCTGCTGCTGCTGTTAATGAGGCATCGCTTTTCATCGTGGTAAGCTGCTCTCCGGAGACAAGCGCTCACTAGCTGGAGCATCTTTAAGAGCTAAGAGCAGGCCTGATGCTGTACTACTGGTGAGCTATGTTCAGCTTCATTGTAAAAGATTTTTTTTTTTTTTTAAAATCATCGCTGCAATGATTATAAATCTATATCAAAAGCCAGAACCGCAATGAATGAACCCTACAACCCGGCCGGGTGGAAAGATCAACAAAGTGACAAAGGCGTACGTCAACGGAACATATATTAAAATGTCCCTCTAATGCAGACTAACAGCGGTGAAGGCCCCTTTGTATTGCCAGTGTGGAGTGAATGGCACAGCGAGCCGTAGGTCGCCTGAACGGGGAGCTCTTCATCTGCGGCGGATTACACAACACGTGGCCGGTCGCTACCGGGACCTGTGCTCCAAACTGTCACGCACAGCAGGGATATCAAATCCCTCGCTGACAACAAGACAACAGAAAAAGCCTCGGCTTTTTTTTTTTTTTTTTTTTCTTCCTGGTATTCAGCTGTGGGAGATTCCTGGGATTGCAAGCGAATATAATAGCATGTTTCATGTTTTTTTTTTACCTCAGCAAACGGCCTCTTTTGAAAACCCACGCTCTCCCTCTGGGAGTGAGGCAGTGAGCTTCGGTGGACTACAGTCTCAACACAGATCGCCTGATAATGTAACTGGCTATTCAAAAGGAAACCACATCTGAAGCTGCTGCTGATCTCCCTCCAGTTCACGAGAGTTACCTGGAAACGTAAATGTGTGCAGCTGTATAATAAGAGTTTTTCGTTCTCACTTGTAAAATGAAGATTTAGTCGATTTACTTCAATAGCTCCGCTAAACAAACAAGTCCCAATTAATGGAGGCTTGGCTTCGTTATTTTTTTAAATAATACATTTCCAGCAAGAACAGATCAAGGCAAAAAAAAGCCCTCTGCAGATTTATTATCCTGCTACACACCCATCAGAATTAAAGTATGCAAAATCCTAGAGGCACCACCTGCAGGCTCACCGCAGACACAGCCGGCCTTCTGAGACAATGGGGCGCTTCCACTCCTACCAGTGTGTTTCTTTCAAGCTTAAGTGTGTGTGTGTGTGTGTGTGTGTGTGTCTTCCTGTGTGTGGGCCCCAGATGGGTACGCAGGCAGGCAGCTCTGCCTTTTGGCTTTGACATGTGAGCGAGCAGCCAGCGGGCCCCGGGTCACTGCACCACACCTCTCCTCCTCGTCCTCTCTCCTCTCTTCCTCTCTCCTCTCTCCTCCCTCCTCCCTCCTCCCCGTGAATCACGTGCGGGCCTTGCCCCTTTTTCTCCCAAATCCACCTTTCTTCCCTTCGCTTCAATTCAGTCGAAATCAAAAACGCAGAGCGCTGCCTCATAACATTATCGGTAAAATCCGTCGTCGTTTCTGCGCGGCTTTCTCCTCTCCCTGTAGCCGTTTCAGAAGCAGAGGCCTCTTTAAAAAAAAAAAAAAAAGGAGCACTTTGAAGCTGTTGGTATATATGGGAGAGCTGCCCACCACAGCTCTTACAGAACACCCACGCACATCATATGTACGTCTCTCGTCGGCGCTCAACCTCCCTCGTCCTTGAATCCTATCGCACAGAAATACACAGAGTGCATGTGCCTTTGGATGGGCACTGAAGGGCACACACACACAACTCTGTGTACACACACACACACACACACACACACACACACTCTCTGATATCCGATATCTCTGTAATGAAAAACCAGTGTCGGACAAATAGCCCCTTTAGATTTTTGTCAGCGTGACGTGAAACACGTGGAACGGCAGCGACAAGCTCTGTGATTCCGTCAAAGATGACAAGATGCAGTCGGCGCCGTGTGGTGCTGAAAGTATCCCAGCGACTCTCCGGAGGGATGACGCAAGAGAGGAGCGTGAGAGCATTGTCAACAGTTCAGAGACAGTGTGAAGAAAAAAAAGAAAAAAAAACTCCACCGAAAATGTGCAAACGTATCTCTCAAACCGAGCCGCGTGGTTTCAGTCCATTTTTTTTTTCAGGCAAATTTGGCAAATATATATTTATCGGCCTCAAAGTCCTCAAGTTAGCTCTGATGCTAACGGCGTCTAATCTTCCGGCGTCTTCCCTTTTTCATACGGCACACGTCATCTAAATGTTGTTTTTGTTTTAAAGCCGTGCTATTTTTGAAAAGGTAATACTTTAGACTTAATTACTTGAGACATCATTTGACTTGCTCAGGAGCATCCTGTTACTTTAATTACATTACTCGTCGGCCGCGTAGGCAACTAGGGAGCAATCCAGACAATTACGCTCCGTGTAATATTTTACCAACACAAAGTCGCAGCCTCTCTTGATTATGTTGCGCTGTGCGCCGCACAGCCAGAAATGTGTGCAAATGTGGTGCCTGGCGGGCAGCGAGTAAAGAGGAAATGCATATTCATGCGAGTGTTCTTTGTGTGTATTTAAAATAAATGGAAATAAAAGAACACCTGGGCCTGAAGAGCGGCACAGACGGAATTGTATTTATTATTCTTTTTTTTGTTCTTCTTTTCATGAAGCAAAAGCAGCTGAAAACAAGAGTCTCTGCATCTTTTTTTTCTCCCCCATTTGATGTCCTCTGGAACCAACGCCGTTAGTGGAAGCGCGAGCGATGGAGGAAAAAAAAAAAAAAAGGAAATATGGCTGCCCTAGATTCCAAACTTGTGAATACATAAATAATGGATAACTTCTCAGGCCATCCAAGATGTCTGACATAATTACTGGATGTGTTCTTAAAAGGGGAGAGTCAGATTTCCAGCCCAGATATCAGTCAATACACGTCTCTTTAGCAAATCCAAATCACACACACACACACACACACACACACACACACACACACACACACACACACACACACACACACACGCGCTTTGACCTACTTCTATACGATCAGAGGGGGAGGATATTTGACCCTTCGCCCAGTTATTACACTAATTACACTTCACCAATGACCGTCTCAGCGGTAAATCCTCCTAAATTGACACGCAAAAAAGGAAATTAAGCCATCGTCACGCCCTCCTAGAGAGAAAACAAACGTACAACTTGACTTTGAAAGGGAGTTCCACTGTTCCTCTCCTTTCTCCTCTCCTCTCATTTCAAGCAGCTACAAAGTCACGATTCACGGCGACATCAAAGATTATCAGGAGCGATCAGAAGTATTTTGTCAACGCAAAGCCTCATTTCAGAAGTAGTGCTAAGCCACGTCCACCGAGCACTGCGTCAAATCAACGGCAAATGATCTCTCTGTGTGGCGGAGGGCAATTAAATCAAAAACAGAAACTGCGGGCACAGATGTGTGTTTTTTTTCTTCCCGAAACATCCCAAATCCATTATCACGCTATTTAAAAATAGCCAGCGTGAGACGATGGCGCCGGTGTGGCAACAACATGCGAACATGTGGCACGGCGATCCACACTCTGCAGATGCTGACATTACGGTATACACGGAGAGAGGAGCGGGGCTCAAAACACACACACACACACACACACACACACACACACACACACACACACACGGTAGCCCATGCCTGCGTTTCTTTGAATACAATGACATAAAGTACCTGCGTTTGGCTTAATTCATTAGTGAAATTGAGTGCAGTTATTTGACCAGGAGGACAAAACCTGTAGTGTGCATTAACAACCCGAGCCCTGGGCCCTGTAGCCCATACACATGAGCGTTTATAATGCGACGCAGAGCACACACACACACACACACACACCGAACTACAGGAAACACAACAGTTCCCTGTGTTTGCTCACCACCTTTGTTTACTGGACCGCTGAGTTAACACAAAGGCCAGGGTTGTGTGTTTTTTTTTTTTCCTCTGCTAAAGATGCCCCTTCTAGGATTCTCTGGTTTTTATGCCTCCGATGTCATTCTATGTCTCTCTTTCATTGTGTGTGTGTGTGTGTGTGTGTGTGTGTCTCTCTCTCACATGACAGGTTCCAGCCAGGGTCACATGTTTACCCGTACAGACAGTGGCACCTGACTGAATAGGTTTTTTTTTTTTTCTTTTTCTTTTTTAATAGAGGAAACTACCACTCACTAGGTCGCCTGCCGGAACAGTCATCAAAGAAGCAACAGCCTGGCTGAATAAACTGGCGCCTGTCGCGTGTGCTCCAGCCAGCTACCAGCCTTATTATCTGCGCTATAAATGGCATGGTTCAGGAAATGGCACATGAAGTCTATCTTTTATGCTGAATGGCTCTGGATTGGGACGGTGAAATCATTATTCTGGGGGGGGGGGGGTTTCCCTTCATGTTGAAAACTTTTTGTTGGATGATTTAGGATTCGACAGAAGATGGTTCCAGCGTTAGCCCGTGAATGGCACATGGAATGTTGTGGTGCTTTAAAAGGCCCACTGGACAATGCACTGACTGTTAGCCGGACCTTTACCTTTACCTTTGCGACTATCTTGTTGCTGAGGCAAAGATAGGCAAATATACAAAAAGCTACATCTGAGCTGGTGTGGCGAAAGTTCCGATTTCGTCCACGGCCGATGCGCCGGTTAGTCCGTGGAGATTCCACATGCAAACACGAGATTAGAGCGATCTTTGCCCTACAGCAACTGCAGGCTCTCCTCTTCTTCGTCTTCTTTTTTTTTTTTCCTGACAGACCGATGCATCCCTCATCTCCTTTATGAAACACGGACAGATGGGATGGATGCGGAGAGTCGGAGCGAGACAGAGAGGGTGAGATACAGAGTGTGTGGGGGGGGGGAAGGGGAAGCGTTCTGTCTGGTGTAATCTGCCCGGAAACTAGCCACGGGCACAAACCAGAGCCAGCCTGTCCCGAGCTCCACCGGGTTTACCGATGGCAAGCGGCTAAAAATCCACTCGCTCCTCTCAAGTTCTGACTCGAGTTTTTACACCAACGACGCACGTTAAGCCAAATGAAGTCTATAAACTACTACAAAACACTCGATAGACACGCGTGTGTATATTTCATGCATGGAGGACATCAGTGGACCTCTAACCCTGACAGGTTCAGAGCTCTACTCATGGAGCTCATGGAGCTACAAAGGACCGAGTGAACTGAGCCAGTAATGGTTTGTTCTACGTGTTTGACGGTGACGGCATGTAAGCGCTTGTGAGGCCACTTCAACTACAAGTGTAAGAAAAGTTCTCTTTATCTCCACTTCTTCATCTTTCACCTGACAGTGAGCGTCCCTCGATAGAAACTTGATCCGATACTTTTAACACCAGCAGCTCACATCTCTTCCGGATGCTCACTTTCAGAAAAACAATGAGAAATGCTCTCACTCGGGTGTCGCCTTCCTTGCGGTTCAATCACCCACTGAGGGGTTTTCCTGGACTGTCCACACTGACAGCCATTCGTTAAGTTTGACAAACAGGGCTGAGGAATGAGGGGAATGCTCATCCCTCTCCCACACACACAGCCGCCGCTTTTCTGTTCGTCTGAGGAATTAAAACAATTATTAACAAGTCGTGGGACTCCATGGGTACTACGCTGGAGGATGACCCATATTCTGCTTCGATGTCAGGGAACGAGAAGGAAACGCAGAGGGTGTGAAAATGCATTGCTGCATGCGGGTGGGTGGGGAAATGGACTTTGAAATTTCTGAGCATTCTGGCAGTTGTGACCTCAATCCTCCACAAAAAAAAAAGAGATTCAGCGTGTGTGGAGGAGAGAGAGAGAGAGAGAGAGAGAGAGAGAGAGAGAGAGAGAGAGAGAGAGAGAGAGAGAGAGAGAGAGAGAGAGAGAGAGCGAGAGTCTTTCCGATTGGCAGTAAAGCTTGCTGTAAAAAAAAACAGCATATGGATTCGGGGCTGAAGCCACACTGGAAACTGGGGGCAATAAAATGCAAATGGGCGGGCAAAAATCAATTTGGACTCGCATGAACCCACCCCGCCCCCGCTCAACCAATCGCGAGGCCACGAGTGATAAATAAAGCGAAACGCGGCCGATTACTAGGCAGAACGATGCTTGTCGTCACGCCAACACCCGCCGATGCACACACTCCGAGCCACGGACAGCATCCGCCATGCACAGCCAGAAGTGCAGAGAGGAGGGACGGAGGACAGACTGGGGATGAAGAGAGGAGGACTAGAGGGGACAGAGACCAAGCAAAAGACGGTTGTTGAGCTCGAGAAGAATAGGGACGAAAGAATAGTTTGCTCCCCTTCAAGCAGCGGCCACACACAAACACGTGCACAACCACGTACACACGTGCAGATTTCATTGGAGTGGTGAGGGGGCGGGGGGGGGGGATGCGCTAGCTGTGCGGTGGGGCCGTTACGTGCCGCGCGGAACGTAACAGGGGGCCGAAGCCCATCACCAACGCACGGATTAGTTCACACGTGCACACTGCCTTTTAATCTGCTCCGCTGACAAAGGTTGGAAGAGAGAGAGAGAGAGAGAGAGAGAGAGAGAGAGAGAGAGAGAGAGAGAGAAAAGAAAGAAGACTGGAGACTAGTTAACAAAAGAGACGGCCACAGAGGGGGGGGGGGGGACGAGGGGGGGGGGCGTGTCTTTAGGTGCACTGTACAAACAAACGATCAATTTAATCAATACACACGCGTGTTTGGTGGATTCCCCAAATCCTTTTAAAAGCACACGCACTTGCAGGTCATGTGACTGGACCCTTAGCCGCTTGCTTCCTTAAATCCCGCACTGACACAACGACGGCCAGCGGCACCGACCCACCCGCGTCCCCTCGCTGTGCCCTTTAGCCCTGTGGGACTTGAGGGGTTAGGGTTTTGGATTAAAACATCCAATATGGCCTGGCTCCCAAAACGGGCCTGGCGTAAAGCCACGGGGATCCAGCCAGATGTTTGGGCCTGGGTGGTGTGTGGGAAGGGGGGGGGGGGGGGGGGGGGGGTTGCCCTGTCAGACCACATCCTCTTTACAGCTGTGGATGTGTTTTAATACCTGCAGCAGAGGGAGAACATATATATTCATGTGGCACACACTCACTTCGGTAAAACTCACTAACTTATCTTGCTAAGTCACTTAACCCCAGGAGCAGAGGGCGCTCCGCTGGGGTCGGATAAATAACGACATTTAGTGCACCGGCGTCCAGAGAGCATGCAAGGTAGCTGCTACGACAGCGAGGGGTGGAGACTCGTCTCGCTGCTGCTGCTTCATCTCACAGCTCTCATTGGTGAGACGCCAACCTCTGTGATTGGTCAGAAGGCAGTGGTGTTCCCCCGCTTTTCCCCAGCTGTACGGCTAAAAATAGAAGCCATAGTCAGATTTAGCCTGATTGAGTCTGTCTTGTGTCTTTATCGAGCATCCTACACCCCCCCCCCCGCCCCCCCCCCCCCTTTTTATCTCCACGTCTCTCTTCCTCTCCCTCTTTCTCCTCAAGGTACAGATTAAGTTAGCTCGGCTGCTAACGTGACAAGTCCCTCCGGAGGAAGGGGGGGGCATTTTTTTTTTTTTTTTTTCTTTTTCCAGGAACAGCATGTGACCACAGACTCATCCATTTGGCCCAAAGTGGGCTTATCAACGAGCCCTGCGCAATAATGGAGCAGGTTGAGCGGCACACTGTGTGGGACGAACTGAACACTTTGCAGCACAGCCCCGGACGAAACAGCCCCCGCTCTGAAGGTTGATTCATTTCAACGACCACTAAACAAATCAACCGACAATGTTCCCGCTTCAGTCATTCACACGTAAAAACAAGCCCGGGTTTTAAGCCTGCTGACTAAGCCCGCGTGCCCTTTCCGGCCTTGTTCCGTTCGGTTACACCGTCCTTCCACGATGCACTTTTTTCCAGGATGAGGGCACAACAAGAAGGCGCCCGAGATGACATGAAAGGGTCGGCCTTCGAGTGGCGACATCTAATCCCCTTGCGAGGGGAGGGGGAGGGGGGGGGGGGCTTCTTCACACCTGTTTTACAGAACATCTGTGTGGGGGACGGCTTCTGAGGATGTGAGGCGGAACAATGACGACCTCTAACCTCGCGCTGTCCGGTGCCATCTGACAGCAAGCCACCGGGAATGTCGAGGTTCGGCAGCGGCGTAGAGATCTGCGGCCTTTGCGTCAAACTTCTCACTCGGCACTTCTCAAGCAGCGCCTCAAATTACGGCATTTGATAGATACATAATACGCCATATCATATATATATAGTGTTGTCTTTACTATGAAGCAGCTACAGGATGTGTTGAGCTCATATTAACAATCAGCTCATTCTTACTTTCTACCGTCTTCCGAGTCACTCTGGTCAGATTATTGATCTTAAAAGACAAGTTCCTCTCTCTAAAAAAAAAAGAAAAAAAAAAAAAGGTAAGTGACTGAGGGTGCTAATCCAGTAAAAAAAAAAAAAAAAAAACTCTCTACTGTCAGAAACCTGGCAACCCCAAGCATGTGGGTGCGACAGAGAGGCGAATCAATGCAGCATAATGCACTCCTCCTCAACCTCAACTCAGAGCCACACGCCCACACACAAGTGAAACCGCAAGCATCTCGTCTCGGGCCGAAAGGGAGTACAGGCGCTTTTACTGGTGTGCAAAGTACACAGTTTGAAGGAGGTAGTTTCCCCCCCTCCTAATCTCAAGTTTTAAAACACGATATATGATCTCATCGTTAAAGCTGGTCACCTGCCACACCGGTTTTAGAGGAGGCAGACTTGCAGCCGCAACCTGTCGCCATCTGACTGCATGTGGTGATTAGTCCCCGCCCTGATACCGGCTCATGTGTCACCGCGGTGTTAATTACCGGTTGGGGAATGCTCACACTGACGCGGTGTGGATCGGGCTTGCGTGCCGTTCGAGGCTTCCCCTTAGTCAGGTGTGTCTGACCCATCCCTTCCGCTCATCCCATCAGCCTGTCAATTACTTCCTGGTCCTCTGACACCGTCGTTTCGCTAAGGCTAAGGCAAAGCCAGGCTCTTAAGGACTAGCACCGGGTGGCCTGCGGGAGGAAGGGGGGTGGGGGTGGGGGTGGGGGTGGGGGGGGGCGTTCCCCTGCACGTGTGCGTGCTCTAGCTGGGCTCACCAGACCAAAGATCAAGTCCCTTAAGCTGCTTTTCGGAGCCAAGAAAAGCTCACAAGTCGTCACGTTGGTCGGGACAAATGGTCCCAGTTTCAGGCCCTGCGGCGGAGCCTGAGAATAGGATGCACTCACTGGGCGGACAACAGAAAGCCTGCTGAAGCAGTTTGGCTTTCTTCATGGAGCATCAGCACAGACAGAGAAAATGTAGCCCGGGCTTATTCATGTTTGACTGCTCATCCAACCTCAAGGCTGGAACAAACTGCGCTGAGTTCATAGCCCACTGGTTCAAAAAAAAGAAGAAGAAGAAGAAGAAGGAAATACATGAAGGTGCTTCAATCCCAACAGAGTTCTGTACCATTTGAAAATGTGACACCTATTCGATGATATTCAGTGGTGAGTTTTACTGCCTGGAGTACATGTTAGTAAAACTCACAGAGGCCTGTGGTAAAAGTAACATTCAAGGATATTTTAAAGCTAAATAAGAGGAGTAAGCTCTAAAATGTGACCGTATATCCCGACAATCTGGTATGCTTTGCAGCCAAAGAAAGAAGCCTATCTCTCACACACACACACACACGCACGCACGCACGCACGCACACACACACACACACACACACACACACACACACACACACACACACACACACACACGTGGAAAATAACAACACTGACAGTCGAGGTCACCCGCACCAATCCAAATTTCATCGTAAAAAAGAGGCGTAATTATCTTCATTTGCCATTTCACATACCACTGAACCAAAACAAATCCCGAGAGAGAAGACCTCATGGATGCTCCTTACATGACACCCAAGGACAAGCGGCCTGCCTCCCAGCTCTAATGGGCAGTACTGAGCCTTTTTAATATTCCACAGGCACACACTGATAAGTGTTTAACCCACACTGTTTGCCCAACTCCCCTCGTAAAAAAAATAAAATAAAAAAAAAATCCAGCGGAAAAGCTAATATTGCTTTCCACTGCCTGAGCACTGGGGAAAAATAATTTGAGGGGTTTATTATAAGCCTGGCCTTGATAAACAATATTAAAAGGAATAGGTCGCTGTGGAGGAGGAGGGTAAATGATAAGTGACAGGATTTATTGCAGCAAGTGAAAGCCGGTCATCATCTTCCGAAAAAAAAAAGGGAAGAGAAAGCAACTGGTTGAATGATAATAGACCAAAACCTTGGAACCCTGGAATAAAGTATCTCACTGTAAAACACTTCTGAAAGAAATCAGCCAACAACTAACCTGAGCTGGGGAATTTGTTATCAACATGTTTAAAAGAAGAAAGGACTAATAGGCGGAAAGGACTGTGAGATCAAAGCGGTGGAACAGCGACGCACGGGCAGACATGAGCCTTTTACTGCCGCTGATGCGGCGTAATTTTGGTCGTGACGTAAGGAAGTGAAATAGGGCTGTTAGTGAGGTACATGATCAAAGCCGCAGAGCCACCGTGTTATCTGGTCCCGCCGCACAGTGTGAGCATCTGGAATGTTGGTTGCCCCCCCCCCCCCCCCACCACCACCACCACACATACTTTCGGTCCCTTTTATTTGCATCCTTTGGTCTCCGCTGTCCCGACGACTCCACTCGTCACACAGAGGTTATCGGGGGCCCTGTGGTAGCCATGCAAGGCGTATCGTCTGGCTGGCGGCAGATATACAAGGTTGATAAGTGTTGGAAAAAAAAAAAAAAAAAGAGCCCCAGACAGGCTGGACCATAAAGGAGCTGCCTCCAATTTACAGGACTGGGACGTCTGCTGAGATGGAACGAAAGCTGCTGCTGCTGCTGCTGTAGAATCATGGTATAAGCCTGACACACTTGGGTGAATAACTATGCCTGAAACATATAGCTTACATTGAGGCATGTGCTTAAAAAGGGAATTGGATTAACTGCTGGCAAAAAAAAAAAAAAGGGAAGGGGGGGGATTATAAACGATTCTGACTTTAAGTGTGCTTCTAAAAAGATGGATTACAATTTCAATTTTTTTACCCTCTTTCTTTGCTAATGGAAATTTGAATTAATCTTGCACCGTTCAACCATTAAGCAATACCACCACACTGAAGACGGAGACAAGAGGGGGGGGGGGGGGGGGTAAAGCAGGGTGCCAGTGTCTGGATTTGGATTTGACAGGACGGCCTGTTCCCAGCCCACTCTGTTCTCTCAGAGTCTGCAGGGTGGAGCCAGGACAAGGAGGAGGGAGAGGATGCAAGTTTCAATGGATGTTGGACAGGAACGAAAAACACACTGATGCTAAACGTACGCAGTTAAACGCATAAGTGAGTGGCTATATCACCCTCTTTTTACATTGCGTTTTACAAGCAGTTTAATTTTTTGTTTCATTAAATTACCCATCCCATGGTTCATAACTCTGCAGTACCCGTAATTCAGTGGCGAACCAAGCCAGCAGCGATCCCTTCTGTCCTGCCGTCTACAGGCTTTAGTGTGCTCTGATTGGCAGAGATGACTAAAGCCCATAAATGGCCATGGGAACAGGCCGTACTACAAAGCGCCTGGCCGCGTGAATGTGGAAGGAGTGACGAAAACAGCCTTCACACTGTGTTTGCAGGAAGCAACATTTTTTTTTTTTTTTTTTTTTAAATGGATTTTGTGTGGGTTGGAATACAAGGAAAATGCAAAAAAAAAAACCGCAAGGGTGCTGCAATCTGCCGAGGCCAGTCGGCCGACCGGCTGGCCTCGAGTGGCATCGCGTACGAGCACCGAGATGACACATCAACTCTCGTCTATATTTAACTCGCTGGACGCCTCTCTTTCCAATGTTCCCATCCTTTTTAGAGAAAAAGGCTGCCGGGGAGAATGGTGAGAAAAAACATGGACGAGGTGATATGTAATTACGCTGAATGAATCCAGCCTCCCACATCCTTTCATTGTACCCACGCCCTCACAGATAATGAAATGGAGAAAGGCAAGCCTCTTTTTCTCCATTTACCATCACTCCCAGCAAAGTCCAGCCGTCTCTTATTCGTGGTGTCGAAAGAAAACCCACAACGACTCGACTCTTGAAGCCTGCAAAGTCACCGAGCAGAACCCCCCCCCCCCCCCTCGTGTGGGTGGTGAACTCAATCTGATAAGGGCTTCGAAGAGACCAGCGCCGGCGCCCCTCAGAAGATGGCGTGGTCTCCCCGAACACCCCGCATCTCTTCAGCTGTAGATCACTATCGCGGATGCAGAGATATGACTCAGGATGAAGTCATGATCACGCAGAGCCGCTGAAAAGGACATTTTGTTCGGGCGTAAGGCTGACATTGTTGCCACCTCCACACACAAATTAAAAAAAAACATCTTTGCATCAAAACAAGCACTGAACTTTTGACTTCAGCTCAAGCTCCGCCTGCATGCACCCTTGCCTGCCCACTGTAACTCGACGCCCTTAGCCCGGCAACCGCACTGTTGCATAACTATAAAAAGGTGTGTGTGTGTGTGTGTGTGTGTGTGTGTGTGTGTGTGTGTGTGTGTGTGTGTGTGTGTGTGTGTGCGCGCACGAACGTCTTTAACTTAACACGACTGGGTGACCCTTTACTTTAAGCTCTGAGGAGCTGTTGAAGAGAAAGAGCAAAGATAAACGAAAGCAGGACGTGATGGGCTTGTTTACATGTCAGTGCAGGGTGTGCGTGTGCCGGCAGGGCCGTGATTTAAAAAGGTTCAACGATTTCGAAGATGTAAAGCCAACTCACCTATTCTTCTCCAGCTCATTGTGTGTGGACCTGCAAAGACAGGAAAACAGACGTTAAACACATGCATAGTTTTGCACGCTAGACAAGCAGAGTAGAGTCCCACAGTATCTGTTCCTCCCGAACAAGCGATGCACTCACTCCGATTGGGGAAGTAAGTCACAACATGAAGATAATAACTATATGAGCGAGACAAGCAAGGGGCCCCCGAGATAGACACCTTGTCCAATTTGAATTGTGGATTTTATGAATTAATCCCAAACGAGACCAAACTGGAGGCCCAGGGCACTGGAGCCTGTACAGCAAGAAACGTCAATGTGACAGCCAGGCATTCACTGTGGCTCTATACAGCCTCTTCCTCAATAATGCACAGCACAACTCTGTGTGTGTGTATGTGTGTGTGTGTGTGTGTGTGTGTGTGTGTGTGTGTGTGTGTGTGTGTGTGTGTGTGTGTGTGTGTGTGTGTGTGTGTGTGTGTGTGTGTGCGTGTGTGTGCTGCCGGGCAAGTGTGAGCGTGCACAGCAGCAGTCAGGGTTCAGAGCCCTGTTAATAATGTAAAGTGAATCAGCTGGTTCCTAAGAGTCTCTTTGTGGGGCAACATACTGAAGGGAGACGAGCCATCCTCCTGATGCCTAAATGGCCAAGCTCCCATCCACACAAACTGCACTACAGCTCGGGGGGGCAGGGGGGGGGGCGGGGGGGGGGATGATGATGGACTCAACCTCTCCTGAGTCATGTACACAGCACTCTCTGTATTGTGGGTTATCAATACTGCAATACGCCTTCCTCTGTCGTCTACTTTTTCTTTTAATACTGGGCTGCCAAAAAAAACTGCCGCCTTCTTAACACGAAAGCAGGAAATATGGGGGGGGGGGGGTAAGACAGAGGGACCAGTGCAAAGCTGTGGTTCAGTCAGTAAAAAAAAGAAGAAAAAAAAAATGCCTTAGAGGAAAGGATTTTTTTTCCAGTTGAATTATTTACACCAATAAAAACACCATATGTCTCCATTTGAATAAATTACATTTCCTGTCGTTGGCTACGCAAGACTGGATGTTCAGTCAGCTGTGTGTGTTTGATTCAACATGAAAAGGTGTGTTGGCCAGGTGAGGAACACAGGGCTCACATGAAAGGCCACTTCCTGTGAGAGCCTGGGCGCTCACACGCGTGTTCTTCTCACATATTCTACAACTCCGTCGCGGTCATACATGACCGTGTTCTGCATCAGACGACCTGTCACGCATCAAGGAATCAAAATAAAAAACAGCTTGATCTCTTCGGTCCGGCTACTTCTACCCGCAAAAAAAAGAAAATCTGACTCCAAAATGACTTCTTTGTCGTGTGTAAATGAATAGTCACGGTCTTTACGTGAATATGGAATTACTTTATGATTACTAATGGCAGCGAGTCCACCAATTTCTGTAAGAGGAATACTTTGGAGTGCATAACTTGCTCCGTGTTGCTTGGAAACCCTCATCACGATTTGTAATCTCTTCCGAACTCTTAAGCATTTACATCACAATATCTGATCCCGTGTAATCATGTCATTTTGTTTTTCCCCGGCTGATTATCACAGTTTAGGAGTGATTAAAAAGATATATTTTAGGGGGGGGGGGGGGGGGGGGCTGTTACAAGCGGCTTACAAACGTGTTTTGAAAGGTGCCATTGATACAGACAGTAAACCCACTTTTTCTTTTTTTTTCCAAAGAACTTTGAAACTGAAAGTCTATTTTAGGACAATGCTGATGTCACGTACACCATCTGTTAATCTGAAAATGGGAGAGGCCTTAGGTCCGCCCTGGTCCAAGCAACACACACACACACACACACACACACACACACACACACACACACACACACACACACACACTACATCTTAGTATGGCCTCTCATCCAGAGCGATCCGTCTAAGTCAGCTTGCTTTCCCACTGGCTTTTATCATCACAAACCGCTTTCCCTGTCGCCTGGATCAGATATCTCTGCGTCTCGAGCTCCACAACAATGCGATAGAGATTATAAACTGGCTCAAGGCCACGCACAAACACAACTGCAGAATACTCCCTTCTGTAGCCATGCACGCATGTGTGTGTGTGTGTGTATGTGCATGTATATGCACACACAGAGTGGGTCAATGAGATAAAGCAACCCTGCTATAAACGGTAGGCAAGCGAGGACAGAGTCAGATAAGCCCATCGCTTTAAGCCTCGACACGCTACTGAGAAGGTATAGCTGCTGCATAGCTGGAGCGGGCCAGCAGAACTGTACTGGATGATGTAGATTTCACTTGTTGGTTGTTTTCTCTCTGGCTTCTGTGGAGATTGCAATATGACATTGGTTGACATGGTTCACAACGTCAACTTATTATCACGGTTTCTCCTCGTTCTACGTCTGGAAGCCATGAACAGGAGCGTTGGGTAAATGCAGGCCGCTAAAGACGCAGACAGGTGACCCATCGGTGACCCGCGCAGCAGCAGCGATGTACAAATATACCAACAATTTGTTGGCTTGCGAGGTGTGCAAATCCAGTAGGGAACGAAATAAAGCGGCATCACAACACCAGGCTGAGAAATGGTGCGAAATGCTAAATGGTGTCATCTCACCGAGTGAGATGTGAACACGTCTCCGAGGAGAGCGAGATCAAACACCATTCCTGCACGGTCTCATACGCAGAACTGTGCCAACTTCTTTCTATGAGCGCGCCCGTCCTCCTGAAGAGTCGTTCACCTTAGAGGCCAAAAAAAAAAAGCGCTGAGTTGTCAGCGGTTTTCCTTGTACATTGACGACGGTATTGTTTCGAAACGCTATCAATTCTGTGTACTCATGAAGAATTTCCCTATTAGGAGCAAACTCGTTTGGGGGCTTTAGGACAACAGCCTCAGACCTATATGTGATCACGGCTGTTGCCATGCAGAACTAGTAGGCAGCGTTCCGCTCTCGTTATGAGTAATGCGCACTTCCTGTTTGTGGCCCGCTCTTACATTAATATTAAAAGGCTCAAAGAGAAAGAGAAAGAGAAAGAGAGAGAGAGAGAGAGAGAGAGAGAGAGAGAGAGAGAGAGGGGCCTGCGTTTGATGCATGACTGTCAATGGACAGATTAATGTAAGCAGCCTAGCACCAAGAAAAAAAAAAGAAAAAAAAAACACAATACCAATGAGTCTTAACTTTGGAGATTCTTATTAAAGGCGAGTTGCTTTCATCAGTGAGAGCATTGTGCTTGACAAGGGCTCAAGCAGCTGATGATGTGATTATCAGACAGTGTTACATCCAGCTGCACAAAAGAATAAACCATAAGCTCCAGAGCGCACACACACACACACACACACACACACACACACACACACACACACACACACACACACTCAACAGCTTGATGTGTGTGTGCATGCTTGATGATGCATACAACAAGAGGCTCAAACATGCGTTTCTTTTAAATTATATAAAACTAGTGCAACGACAAATAACTGATTACCCTCGAACAGCATTAATCCTGGTAAAGACTCCACATATTCCCCATTGGAAAGCTGCAAACAACACCGGCCATAAATAGCAGTTTTTCCCCCTTTAGGGCAAAAGGCAAAGCCATCCCTCTCTCCCACAGTGTAGAATACATTTGACACGGGAGAAAATGAGCGTGACTTCCACCGAAAACTGAAATAATTACTCAATTTAAAATGAAGCAAAAGCCTGTGGGCTAAATTCGACCGGGGGAGAGGGGAACGCACGGCGTTACAGATGACTTTTCTTCGCTTTAAAAACCGTCACTTTCACCGCGGTCCCTAACCTCAGCCACTGCAGTCCGTTTGACAATCAGCTGATGAAAAGCTAGCAGAGCCCTCGGTGCTACCCCCTCCCCCAAGCCAGCAGACAGCGGTGTGCACGGCCGTATGTGCAGCGCACCTATGTCCGTAAACACGTCTCTAGTTTGACAAACATCCATGCAAACTTTTTTTTTTATATATATATATATATATATATATGTATATATTTTTATTTTTAACAACTAAAGAGTGTTTTTTTTTTCTGGACCGTGGAAAAAGCTGCCAGCAACTGTCGTCCCCCCCCTGTGGTGACAGCTCGCTTGTTTACCAAAACGTTGCTTTTACCAAACCACATGCTGTCTTCCGCCACTTCATCTCACGCAAAAGACACGTTTGAATTACGAACACCTAGCATCAGCGAAAGCGAATACATGCGGAGTCAACAGTGCCCACAATTTAGCAGGGATGAAAGAGAGAGACGTTTCTTACCTATTGTGGTTACTGCTAAACTTCTTATTTCGGAATTTTCTTTGCCTCTGGTAGTTTGTGTTCGGACTTGATGGAAACGTCGAAGCATATCCGTGTTCACACTCTGTCGAAAGAAAATGTGTGGTTAACAGTTAAGCTAGTTTGGGCACTTTTTTTTTTTTTATCTCTCGACCATATCCAACAATCCTTCAGTTTCGACGTGAACATACTAAGCTAGCTTGAGTGCGTTTGTGAGGAAATTAGCTGACAACACTTCCTATTTTTGGTGTAATATATAATTACCTCTATCTCTCCTTTCTAGATATTCCGCAGCTTCCAATAACCGTTGGACATTTATGAGCTGAACAGCCGTCATTCTCTCCCGAGGCTGTCTGTCGTTGACGTTAGCTAGGCTCTCTTCAGGTTAACGTTAGCTTCGCAGAAAGCAGCAACGACAGGTCGTTTTTTTTTTTAATAACAGGGAAGAGGGTGCATCGGTTATTACTGCACTGCGTGTTACTTAAAAAACGTCGTGTTATTATTTTGGTCAGTGTCTTCGCTGGCTCATCTGCAGCCTTTTGTCGAAAGAAGAGGGGGAAAAAAAAAATCCAGTGTTTCCAAGCTGGCAAGCTACAGCCAATCCTTGCCAGGTTTCGTTATAAGAAAAGGTCAAAATCAGTGTATCAAAGTATTAAAAGTTTCGAGGAAACACGATATTAAATGTTTACAAAAACGGATATAAACAATATAAAATTCCCCCGAGGGAGCCCAGAGCCAGCAAAGTGACTGCTGCTGCCCGTTTCCTCTCCTCTCCTGTTTGTTTACCTAGCTGCACAGCTGAGAGGCGGGGGCCTGGCGGAGGAGAGGCCGGTCTTGCGCGGTGCATTGTGGGAAACGGAGTCTTTCGGTGCGTTTTTATAAAATACTGTAAAACATGCCCAATATACATCATTTTTAGCACGCCGTTACTGCGATTTATCAAGTAAGACACCGTCCGTAATTATTTAATGATTTACCTTTAAGGATGGCAGGTCAGTTTATTGATTAAATACATCTGTGGCACAGTGCACAGGTCAACATATACCTATATATATATATCTATATATATAGATATATATATTAAGTTAGTGTGATTATTATTCCTGCAAGGTTTATTCGAGGTTATTTCTGCTGTGGCAATTAAGAAAAATAATGATGAAATAAATTATAATGCAACTATGATCAAATGCGCACCATTATTCAAAATCACAGGCCTGAAATAGGTAGGATATGACAATTTTTCATAGGCCATTTATTTGCTAAATTAAAAAAAAAATGTCATTTTACTAATTTAGGCCAACAGTCATTAATGGATCGATTGAGGCGGTTGTTTAGTGTGTTACTGATTAAATAAATATACAAATTGTGTTCCATTCTTTCCTCTTACATTCACTCTTTCCATTCCCCTCTCTGCCAAAAAAAAGGGGAAAAAAAGCCCTACAAATCCCATGATCCACCACGACCATAGGGGTGTACTTGCCGGCTGAAGCCAGGCCCAGCAACACATGACGTCGCTACCGACCGGGCGTCTGATTGGCGGATGGCTTTGACAGACGTTGAGGGTTGAGCTCGCACCTGACCAACCGCAGAGGAGCTTTGCGCCATGTGGAAACCAGTTTGACACGCCCACAAATAGCAGGAAGCAAACAATCGAGAGAAGAGCTGAGCTGCTGCGATCTGCTGCTGCAAAAATCGCCACGTTACATTATAATAGGTTATATTACTCAAAGGTCTTTTGCGACGCGCACGCGAGCCCATATGCGCAGCACTTCTGCACGGCAGCCCTGAACGGAAAGCGATGGAAAAACAGCTTATTTATCACTGTCTTTGAATCATGACTTGTTAAAAGGAAACTAGGACATCATTAATAAATCATTTTTAAAAAGTCGTTTTTAATATTGCATTTGTTACAAATGAGCTGCCATTAAAGGACACGCGGGGCATGATGTATTTGCAATTTGCCACTTGCAATTGACCCTATATGAAGGGTTTATAAGTTATAAAAAAATAAAGAAAAGGCGAGACGTTTGCATGTTTTACATATATCCGATTCACCATTCAGTTGTTTCATTTGCGTTTTATCTATAAAGTTACATGTTTTTTTTCGATCGAGTCTGCGGGGGCACAATGACATCATCCTAAACTGAGTTGGAGGGCGCTGCAATGTGGTCAGATTTATCACATCGGAGTGGTTGCCAACATGCACACCCACGCACACCCGATCGTAATGTCATGTAACTTTTATCTATAAAATATTACAGATTCCTGGGATGAGTGCTGTGCAGGCGCAAAGCGATGCACAGCACTCATCGTGCAGCACTCTATTTGTGCAGACACAAATAGTCCGAATAGCAGTGAAATCATAGAGCCTATTATACTCTACAATTGACATATTGATACATCAGTCATATTAGTCTGGTGCAGGCTGTGCTTACAGCAGGCAGTGGTGCTTAGTTGAATGAACTCAGCCCTTTGTTGTCTGAGACTATTGACAATGAAGTCTTGTTTTCCTGAAATTCAGAGGCAAACGACAAGGATCAAACGCAGCACATTAAAAACTCACTTCCGTCCTTCCTCTCGGCACTCTCGAGAAAACGAGCAGCTTCCAGCAAAACTTGTACGTTTTTCAGAAAAGTGTTGATCTGCTCCATGTGGGAGTCTTTGGAGTTGAAGACGTCATTGAAAGGGCAACTAGACATGTCGAAATCTTGCTGATCCAAGAGAGACGCCTCGGAATCAAAAAAGAACTCCTCACTCTTCAAACTTCCTCTTTGCATCTCGCTTTGGGCCATTTTTTTTTTTTCCCCCACCGTCTTTAATGTGTGTGGCTTCGGAGCTGGCGGCGTGCTGAGCAGCGATAGACAGTGAGGCAGCTACCAGTGGATGCTGCTCTTGTCAGATGGTTCCTCTTTTCTTTTTCTGAATGCGGGGTGTTCGATGTGGAGCAGTGGCCAATGTCAGTAGATGGTGGTGCATGGGAAAACGAGAGCCCGGCCCCCCTCTGTCTGAGGAGTCCGCTTGGTCCTTGTGCCCGTCGGATGAAAACACGTTCTGTTCTATCTCGACGGAATAAAACAAAACAAGTCAACAGGCATGTTGACAATGTGACATTACGATTACACAGTTCAGTATTCTAGTTCATACACAATCTGAATAGGATATATATTTTTTTATTAGTAAATACAATGTAGCCTAATCATAGTATCAGAAGAGAAGACGGAACGCTAAAAGTATTTGTAATATTAATATTTTTACTGTAGTCTACTGATATTGTACTTATATCAGCATGCCACTTTACTAAGTCAGCAACTGATAAAGAAATATACATGAGTAATTCTCATTGGAGTTCAAGAGTTGGCTATAAATGTAAAAAAAAGTTGCATTAAAATATGAATGATGTTAAAAATCTAGCTGGACGCATTGTTATTATTAGTCACATTACTATTACTGATACCATTACAGCTTTTCTGCTGCTCTCATTATATGAATCGTTTCTGTTTCATTGAATGTGTTGTAACTCTGTCATGTTGTTCATTCTGTACACATGACATCTATTGCACTTCTGTCCATCCTGGCAGAAGGATCCCTCCTCTGTCGCTCTCTCTAAGGTCTGAGGGTGACCGTGCCTAAGTGGAGAGCAGGGCTGCTTTTCAATCACGGGGTCAACGGTTCAATTCCCGGCTCCTGCTCTGCTAGTCTCATGTCAATGTGTCCTTGAGCAAGACACTTAACCCCAAAATTGTTCCCGTAGCTGCATCTACGGTGTGTAGATAGATACTGAATTGTAAGTTGCTTTGGATGAAAGCGTCTGCTAAATGACTGTAATGTAATGGTTTCTTCCTTTCTTTCCTCCCCGTTAAAGATTTTTTTGGGGGGCAGTTTTTCCTGTGCCGATGTGAGGGTCCCGGGACAGAGGATGTCACATGTGTCCAGACTGTAAAGCCCTCCGAGGCAAATTTGTGATTTTGAGCTATACAAAATAAAAGTAATTGAGTTGAAATGTTCTATTAATTTGGTACATTAGGTATATGGTTTAAAGGCGTAGCCACATGTCTTCAGAAAGTGGTGTAACACAGTACTAGATAGAATAGATATCAGCACACTTAGATAGTATACTGTATATCCATGCACAGATATCTATTCAATCAGTTTGAACTTTGTGTGTTAGTTATGATCAAGAAAGGTGGAGCAGGGGTTATCCTGCATTTAGCAACACTGTAATAGAAAATGAAACTGAAAATAAAGGGCGTGACCTGTATGACATCTGGAGGAGGATTGGACATAAGTCACAGCTGATTGTCCATTTACTGGAAATAGCTCCACTGATTTCCTGTTTTCAATGCTCATGAGGTGTGTTGAGTAGCTGGTAAAAAAATCAATAAAGTAGCAGCAGTGGTAACTTTGTGATAGTTGAGTGTTTGCTTTCTTTATATTCTACGCCTGAAAGACATCACACCCAGGATGGCCTTCAGTAGAAACACTGATCTTGAAGAGGAACTTCCATAACTGTGTATAAAATAACACTAGTGAGTCTGTAGATGTTTCATTATGAGACGCAATGGTAACTGAGAGATAAGTCCTTAGCCTTGATCCTGTGCCATTCTCACCAGACCTTTAGCTGAGCTGTTTCTACACTGCTGCAGAGTTCGTTTTGAACCGGAACATGTCGAGGCAGAGGCCCGTTCTCAGCTCAGATACCCCCTCCCCTTCTGCCACTTCAAAGAGCCAGCAGCAGCCCATGAGCGTTTGATGTAAAGTTCACAGAAACGGAAACTTTCAAGTCGGACGCACAAGGGAATCTCTGAAGGTCCCTGCCCCACCTCTCCACTCCCAGTGAGGGGTGGCTGTAGAGGAAGGAAACCCAATGCAGAGCAGTGCCATGTAGAGTTTGGAGGCTGCCACCGCCTGCACATTGACAAGAGGTTATTGAGAAAAGCGCTCGGCCACACCCTCTTAGGGATTTTAGGCCAGCTTCCCCATTTCAGGTTACTGAGTGCATCCTTGTTGACTTGTGCTTTTTTTAGGTTGCATTTGCCCCCTATTGTGCATATAGCTTCGGGGCCACTGTCCATCAATTCACAGACATGAGAAGTTGATAAGGTTTGACCACATTTCCTTCTCGGTAAGGATCACACAAGGCAGGCCACACACGCCACTGTTGGACCAGTCAGTTCACGTACTGCGGGGTCGGAGAATAGAGGAATGCTGAAAAGCAGCCCCATGGGCATCACTGGTCACAGTATGAAGGTAAAGACTTCCGAGGTAAATCTCTTCGTTTGTAGCCAGGTCAAACCATTCCTCTTCCAACTATCTTTCCAATTAAAGGAATGAAAAGGCAGCACGCATGTCAAAACAACCTTAGATTACAGCCGCAGGACACACAGGGGCCGAGGTCAAACGTTTTCAACAAGTTCACTTTTCTGAGCCTGAGGGGCAAACCACAACAAGCTCCTGTGCATCTGTATGTGAAAGAGGGGAAAGCAGCAAATGACAAAACAAATGTCTCCTAAATGGAAATGAAATGAAGTGCTACAACAAGGATGGCCCACTAACTGAAATTACCTTAGAGCATCAGAAAAAAATGAGGACTGCAATAACTTTAATTGTAGTTTAGTATAATTAAAATCTTCATAAACTTACCGAGCCAAATGTGATGTCACCAAAAGCTTTCTGTGTCAAACCACCTGTTTAAAAGCCAAAAGCATTCAATTCAAAATCATATAAACAGAGAAGTAGCGAGTCCGTTTTTAGTCATGCAAGGCGCTCTAGTGGTGGCAATGTTGGACAGTTCCTCCTACACTTAGGTCAAGACTGAAATATCTATAACTATTGGGTTTCCATGAAATTGTGTTCATGGTCCCTACGATGAACCCTACTGGCTTTGGCGATCCCCCCACTTTTCCTCTAGTGCCACCACAAGGGTGACATTTGTGACTCAGAGGAAAATATCTTGTCAACTGTCTGATGGATTGCCATGAAAGTAGCTTGAAATATTCAGGGTTCCTGGAGGATACATACACATACGTACATACACTTTAGTGAGCCCCAGACTGTTTATCTAGTGCCATTTTCAGATAAAAATATTAATTTGTCTAAAACTCTCATTTATGACCAACTCTTGCAAAATGTATAGCATTGGGCGTAGTGCTAATTAGCAAATGTAACAGTGTTAGCCTGCTAAACATCAACAAGTTAGCATTGTGATTGTGAGCATGTTAGCATAGTGATATTAGCATTTAGCTCAAAGCTCCGCTGTGCCTAAGCACAGCCTCACAGAGCTCCTAGCATGTCTGTAGTCTTAAGCTTTGTTTGTACTCTCGCGTAGCACTGTGGCGGTCTCCTCCACAGATGCCGTGGGAGCTACGATCAAGAAGAAAGGTGTTAATGCGCGTCAAGGTGTTCGTTGCATTCCCTGAAACGCCAGAGGGCATATAAACAAAATGTACTGTGAAGAAGCAAGAAGTCAATGAGTGTAACCGGCAAAACGGCATTAACTGAACTTCACAATGCTGAGGAGGAATTGTAAGGAACTGTAGACTCATATCCGAACCATGGACTACGTAACTGCCTTTATACAAGCCCTGCACAAGAAAGACGTCAAGTTATAATATCAAGGATTATTTTTAAGGCCTCCTGTTTTTAAAGCATCTAAAAACAATAATCCTCAGACATGTTAGTAGTGCTTTTATCAGTGAACTATTTACATTTAACTATTATTAAAAAACCTAAAGATAATTTTTTTTTTGTTTATCAACTTATTTCTTATTTCAGCACTGCAGAGTTATTCTGCTGAGTGACATCTGGAGTGTTTAAATGGAGAGCACTAGTGATATGAGGACGGTAAAGCTGATGTTGCAGCTCAAGGATGAAGATCATAATGTGATGATGATGATGATGATGATGACAATGCAAGCTCATAGTTCATTATAAGCAACCATTTGTTTTCAGGGGATGTGAAAGCATTTTGAGGCACGGTGAACATTGATCTAATTACAATTCGCCCGGGAGAAATGAAGAGTTTGGATTGTTGGAGCCATCTTGCATCATCCCTGAGTCAACATCATCTATTCGGTCTCTGTGGATTGAGGACATATTAGAGAAACCGGCAAAATTAAACTCTCAAATCTTTCTGAAGGCTGTAACGTGGGGGTTTGGGAGACACATTGAAACAATAAAAAACGCTCGGCTATAATGGGTCTCATTGCTTCCCCTGAAAAGTCACTGACATTTTCGTAATGTCACAGATCTACGTCATTCTCTGGGGACCACTTCAACTGGTGGCGTTCACGGGTAATTAGGTAACGTCTACAACGCGCAACCCGGGAGGTAGAGCGGGAGGAAACGGGAAAAAAAAGGGCGACTGAGTTCTAGGAGGAAAGAGGGGCAAAATGTTTTAAAGAAATTGAGTGATAGTTGAGAGAATACCATCGAATCTCTTGACGATAAACATGCGCGGCACTCCAGGGTGAAACCTTTGTCCTGACAGCAGGGAGTAGAGATTTGAAGAGTGGCCATTCATTCTGCTGACCTTTTCACAGCCTTGTATCCCTGTCTGTTTAGCTTTCCAAAGCACCAGAAGCACTCTTCTGCTTCTCATTCACCCAGTCGGCCTTTTGACCCCTGCCTATATGTGCTGCTTCCACAAGGTGTATGAGTAAAAGTATGAACTTTCGTTGAAACTAAAGGATGAAACTAAACACAGCAGCATGCCTAAAACACTGTAAGCATGCCCAATTAAAAGATGCGTATCAAAATACATTATAAACGGTTACTTCCAAAGATTGACTATAGAGCATGTGAGTGTCAGCTGCAGGGTGGAACCATGGGCCCTAAATCAGCCTCTCTCTTTTGTTTTGGCCTCTGTCCACTGGTGTGGTTAACAAGGCCCCTGAAAGAGACCCTCATCCTTAACCTTTATGTCCTCTCCTCATCAGTCACAATAAGTATTTGTTCTCCATGGGAGGTCAAGCCTGACACACAAACACTGAATACGTGTCCTGCCTGCTGTCTCCCCCCCCCCCCCCAACAGATCAATTACTGTAATTGCTGGCTTACATGTGAACCGACCGTTGTGGCACTTTACACCGCAAACGAACGCACATCTGCAAATCCCAGATTGAATTGTCCCAAGGTACACAACAATTAGCCGCCGCTGTGTTTCGGTTGCACCTTATTTACAAAACTCGCTGTGCAAACCGACGGCAAGCTAGCACAGGTGCTTGAGCGTAATTGCCGCTTGTTTGAAACACCGTCCGGCAGATAGAGGGAACGGTCTTTCAAGGTAAATAAAAGAAATGACCGGGTGAGAGTGACAAAGCATTTTTTTTCTTTTTCTTTTCGTGGGAGCCTCTTCAGCTGACCTCATGTTGACACCGGCGGGCTGCGCTACCGTCGGTGCGCTTATTTTCCCAAGGGCCCCGAGCTGCGCGGTCGTCTGCTTTGTCAGGGCTTTCTGTCGAAGATACTAATCTGTCTTCCATCAAGATTGCAGTCAGGCTCTTCTTTTGTTTGGCTCGAACCGTGCGGCCGCTTGGGAAAGGCTTCCTGGGTATTATCTCCATTCCAGGATATTCTCAGCCCTTCCTTGTGATACAGTATCAAAACAACACATTATACAGCTGCACCCCGCCCTGTTCCTCAAATCAGCGCTGCTGATGCCACTGCATCTGCACCTCTCTATCTCAATTCTCACTTCCTGTCCCCGGAGCATATTTTCACTATTTAAAACAAAATTTCACTTCAGTGTTCCACGGTGAGAGTGGACACCCAAAACACCCAAAGCACCAAGTCACTCAGGAACATGCTGATGAAACGACGGTGGGTGAAACATAAACCCGTCAGACGGCAGACTGGTGTTGCCCCTCCCGAGGCGACTTGCCCTTTGGCTCTTGGTGACCATTGTTCGCCTCTGTTCCCAGGCACTGACATCTGGTGACAATGGCTGCAGCGGGAAAGAGGAAAGAGAGCCTGTGCACACTTACACAAATACATACACACACACACACACACACACCTAAATACACACACACACACACACACACACAAAGAAACATACATAATATTTGCAGAGACATCAGAGAAACAAACAAACTTGGGTGCGTAA